>NW_027271294.1:0-360000 GCF_040938485.1 Diadema antillarum
GGGGGATATATCCCCCCCTGAAATGGAGGAGGGGGGGGGATGGCCTGTACAATCATCCCCCCCCCCCTGAAATTTGAGGAAAAAAAATGGAGGAAGCAGAAATGTGATTGTATCAATTTTGGCATATTGCATGACGTTCACGTACGCCCGCCTTCTAGTTCAGACAGGTAACAGAGCTGAACAGTATTCTATCTTGTAGGATAATGTATACATAATTTTCTTAAGCGCTCGAGTCGCTTCGCTCGCTCGCGAAGAATAATATCGACATACAATTATGGTCCAGACGTTGACAACGTCAAATAGCACAGGCTTACATGTAAACATGCTATGACGCGAGCAACTCGGGACCATCTGCAAATTATGTACGAAAACAAACAAACAATAACAAAAACTATACCGCCATAATTGAACCCCCCCCTCCATTTCCTGAATCATTCCTGAAACGATGATGACTCTGACACATCTATGGGCATATCCAGCGATGATCTGAGGCGTCGAATCTATTGGGGGGGGGGGGGGAGGGGCATTTGCCCCGCCCCTACGGAAATGTTTGGGGCAGACAAATCATTTGAACCCCAAGCAATTCCCGAGATGAGGATAAATCTCGGAGTTCGTTATGGAAAATTGTCCAACTACCGCCAGAACTATGCACCGGATTGTTGAATTGCAATCATAAATATGCAAAAGCTCCGCTACTGGGTCCCTTTGCCCTTTCGATAGGCTTTGTACACTTTTGAGATTGACGTATTTCTTTATTTTATCAAAGAGTGTGCAGCAGATCTTTCACTTACAAAAGCTCCCTCATATGCAGAGGCGTCGATGGAGGGGGGGGGGGGATGGCTCCCCATAAAAGTGTTGGGGACAAACATATCATTTTGCATCTCCTCGTAACTCCCGAGATGTGGAAATGTTTTTACTTTTTGATAGAAAACTGTCCAAATATTTCACCCAAAGATGGCTGAATTTCAATTCTGAAAATACAAAATCTCCCTCGCGTAAGACGGGGATAGGCCTAACCTCTTCCATACCCTCCCCGTTCAGTCCTTTCTACTTGATACACTTTAGATTGACAGATTTTAAAATGTTTCATCTAAAGTGTGCACCAGGTCTGTTACTTCAGTTTAAAAAAAAATGCAAATGTTCCGTGGGTTGGGAGGAGATATCTATATAGATACTTTCAATTAACGGAGGGTTCCCCCCCCCCCTAAAAAAAAATAGTATACACTTCTGGGATTGAAATTTTCCCAGATTACATCATAAATGTGTTTACGAGATATTCATCTGAATTCTAAAAATGCAAAAGCACCCTCGTATGCAGGGGCGTCGATCCTGGAGGACGGGGAGCGCGGACGGGGGAAGAGGGAAGGGGCAAACATAATTATTTATCATTATGATCCCCAATGATTCCCGAAATGAGGAAAATTTTCTTGCGTTTTTTTATAGAAAACTGGAGGGGTGGTGTTAGCACTCGCCCACGCCTTCTCCCTGCTCGCCCATCCCCCCCCCCCCGCCCCTATGCATACAAGTAGACTGTGGCTATACTTTGAACATAGAGAGTTTTCCAAATATGCCACAAAGTGTGTGCACCAAAACGTTTAAATGCAATCAGAAAATACAGAATCTCTCTCGTATAGGAAGGGGGAATAGGGAATGGGGCTTATCCCCTCCCACCTTCTCTGATTGACAAATTTCCAGATATTCCAACAAAACTGTGCACCAGATTGTTGAATTTCAGTTCTAAAACTGAAAAAAAAGCTCCCTCGAATATAGGAGACGTATCTTGCCACCCTCCCATTGCTTGGTCCCCTCTACATAGACTTAGTATACTTTGGGGAATGACAATTTCCGAATTTTCCACAAAAAGTTTGCTTCAGATCGCTTTATTTCAATTCTAATAACGCAAAAGCTCCGTCTTGTGTTCCCCCTTCCACCCTTCCCCTAAGCTCTACCCGCTAGACTTTGTAGGCCTACATATAACACAAAGATGGTGCACACTCGGAATAAGAGCTAAATTCCATGATTTTAACACTTCCCTGAAAAAGCCCTATTTATTTCTTCAATTATTTTTTTTTTTTGGGGGGGGGGGGCGCTGGAAAAATTCCAAGTATTGCACCAAAAGTTTGCACCAGATCGCTGAATTTCAGGTCTGAAAAAGCAAAATCCACCTTCGTTTGGGAGGAGAAATGCCCCTTATCTACACCCTCGTGAGCTTGCTTTTTCTGTTTGAATTGCTTAATAGACAGCGTTCATGATAATTATTCATCGTAAAATTAATACAATGAGTTTATTCAAATAATACCATTTTATAGGCAAATTGTTCATTGTAATCTACATCAAAATAGTCTGCTATCTTAAACAAGTGGGACTGTTTCAAGTCGATAAAACACCCAAACGTGCATAAAATTGCACCATTTACAACATCAAAATGCAAAAAGTTCTCACCGTGGGAGGGGGAACACCCCCCTCCCACACCCTCCTCCCCCCCCCCCCCCGCTCGCTCCGCTCGCTCGGGCTCGGTCGCGTTCATGACATTCAGTGGAAGAATTAATACAAAGAATTTTATTTAAATGATACCATTTAAGGCAAATTGTTCAATAATAATCTACATCAAAATATTCTGCTAAACAAGTGGGACTGTTTCAAGTCGATAAAACACCTAAAACATGCATCAAATTGCACAATTTACAACATCAAAATGCAAAAAGTTCTCACCGTGATGGGAGGGGGAACATCCCCATCCCACACCCTCCCCCTCCCCCCCCCTCCCTCGCTCCGCTCGCTCGGGTTCGGTCCCGTTCATGATATTGAGTGTAAGAATTAATACAAGAAATTTATTCAAAATGATACCATTTTATAGCCAAATTGTTTTACATTAATCGACATCACAATATAATGCTACCTTCAACAAGTGGGACTGTTTCAAGTCGACAAAACGCGCAAAAACATGCATCAAATTGCACCATGTACAACATCAAAATGCAAAAAGTTCTCACCGTGAGAGGGGGAATACCCCCTCCCACCCCCTCGCTCGATCCGCTTGCTCGGGCTCGGTCGCGTTCATGACATTCAGTGGAAGAATTAATACAAGAAGTGTATTAAAATGATACCATTTAAGCCAAATTGTTCAATAATAATCTACATCGAAAATATTCTGCTACCTTAAAAAAGTGGGACTATTTCAAGTCGATAAAACACGCAAAAACATACATCAAATTGCACCATTTACAACATCAAAATTCAAAAAGTTCTCACCGTGGGAGGGGGAACACCCCCTCCCACACCCACACCCTCCCCCTCCACCCCCCCCCCCCCCTCGCTCGCTCCGCTCGCTCGGGCTCGGTCGCGTTCATGATATTCAGTGTTAGAATTAATGCAAGAAGTTTATTTAAATGATACCATTTTATACCGAATTGTGTAATAATCATCGACATCAACATATATTGCTACCCTATACAAGTGAAACTGTTTCAAGTCGACAACTCGCGCAAAAACATGCATCAAATTGCACCATGTGCAACATCAAAATGCAAAAAGTTCTCACCGTGGGAGGGGGGGGGGACACCCCCTTCCCCTCGCTCGCTCCGCTCGCTCGGGCTCAGTCACGTTCATGATCTTCAGTGTAAGAATTGATACAAGAAGTTTATTTAATTAATGATACCATTTTATAGGCAAAATCGTTAAATAATAACCTATACATAATATGTAGTGCTACCTTAAACATGTGGGACTGTTTCAAGTCGATAAAACAAGCAAAAAAAAAATGCATCAAATTGCACCATTTACAACATCAATAACAAAATGTTCTCACACACCCTCCCCCCTCTCTCGCTTCGCTCTCTCGCATCTAACCGCTCCCCCTAAGATCAAATCCTGGCTACGCCGGTGATAGGCCCCACTATTTAGTAGGCCTTCACAGCAATGTCGCACAGGCGGAGCAAGAGCTGAAATACCACGATGTAGTCATTCAATTATCTATGAATATTTCTTTTTCTTACTTGTTTTTTGATAGGAAAAAAATCCCAAATTTCACCAAAAAGGCGTGTGCACCAGATTGCTGAATTTCAGGTCTGAAAATGCAAAATCTTCCTCGTGCGTGGGAGGGGGATACCCCCTCCCACACCCTCCCCCGCTGGGTCGCTCCGCTCTCTCGCACAGATATTTCAACTCACTGTCCCTCCCCCACCCACCATCATTAAAACGGAACGATGCCCCTCGGATGATTGTTTCATTGACTTAAATCAAGAAAATTGAAGAATAGCCTCAGGAAAATATCTACTACGTTATTACATACAAAGAAATGGATATCCATATTACCATTTTCTTGAATTTATTTGGGCATTATTCAGGGCAGCGCTACGTTTTTGAAAGGGGGGGGGGTGTCGTCAAAATCGCTTGTCAGTCAAGAAGAAAGAACATCAAAAGACAATAGAAACAGCAACAAAGAAGTCTTCATACTTTTAAGGTCTGATTTTCCGCCGAAAGTCGGCTGACAAGCAAAAAACAAACAAACAAACAAACAAACAAAAACAAGAACAAAAAGTCTTCATATTTTTGCTGCCACTTCCCTCCCACTTTGCATGCAAAAGAGTGGCACATTCGACCCCTGAAAAGTGTGTATATGTGGGGGGGGGGGGGGGGGGGGGGACCAAGCTTCTCTCTCCCTCCTTCCCCCCCCCCCCCCCCAAGGTCCTGTCCGGTTATGGGCTTGTAATTGTGGTGGTGGTGACTATCGCCGATCATCCCCCCACTCCTCAGTACGGATTTACGCCGTTGTGAGGAAAAGATTAATATTTTCCCTTTGAAAAGAGGTGTGGTGCACATTGGTGGTGCACCTCCGCTCCGGGGTACCTACTGGGAAGGAACCTCTTCCATCTTGTGATGACAAGACACTTGACTAGACACATGGTGCTATACATTCTGAGTAAATTTAAAGACCACCTCATGCAACAACCCTATGTTATATGAAAACATTGACTAGTTTACAAATAAACAACAAAGCATCAGCGAACAGAAGCTGGAAAATGACTACAAGTCCAAGATCAGAATGATATCACTAGCTGGAGAACCTTGCAGAAGAAGTGGCGCCAACTTGCGTCGATTCACGGAGAGGGGTTGAAACTGTTACCCATTGCTAAAACGAGATGAATAATGCGTATTATATCTAGACCCTGTTTCATAAAGCTGTTCGTAAAGTTACGAAGGACTTACGAATGACTGGTGATCAGTTCTGATGTGCAAAACTTATCAGAATTTCCATAATTCAGCACAATAACTGATCACCAGTCGTTCTTAAGTCGTTCGTAACTTTTGCCCATCAGGGCAATTACCCTGGAGGAAATACCCTCGGCTAATTGGTTAGTGATAATAAAGTTAGAGTAAGGATTAGGGTTAGGATTAGGTTTAGGGTTATAGGATTAGGGTTGGGGTTAGAGTCAGTAGGGGAAGGGTCTGGGGTAATTGCCCAGGGGGTATATAGTTCTAACCGAATAATGACCTGCCGTCTTCATCATCCTTGGTTGCACAGATGAGATTAGTTGCAAACATCGCAGGTCAACTTAATTTCCATCATATATTATGTTAGTACTTGCGTTATGATATCATGTTTTCCCTGAAATGTTTCTGATAACAGTTGGCTGTACACCGAAAATGGTCCGAAGGTGGTAGACTTAACTCTCTCAAATATTGTTAAAGTTTCACTCAGTGAAACAAACAAACGAACAAACCTGCCAGTTGAGGAGTTCGTGAAATGGGCACCTATATGTTATGTATAGTTTCGTTTGAATTCATTAACGATTAAATCGTGTTCATCTCAGAATGTTGTTACAATATGTTTGGATCAGAAAGCAAAAACAAAATGCAATGGCACGTATTGTTGATTGACTAAATAAATAGAAAGAATGGTCGCATTTTCATCAAAATCAGACATAAGATGTATAAAAATTGAATCTTAAAGTGTCACATCCAAGATGAAACAGTGATATAGGCCTTGAAGTGTTTAGAATAGATAATTGGAGCTATGCAACATTACATGGTCAGCGCAACTATTAATACGATTGATACAAACTTTTTGCCATTGGCTATAGTTTTGGCTAAGATGGGGATTCAGACTCTTGCGAGATAATTAGAAACCACTTATATGAAATTTTAAAGAGCACATAATTCTAAGAGGAATTAAAAGATAATTTGGATAAAATCGGTTTTGAAATGGCTGAGATATAAAAAAAAAAGTGGTCCTAATAAATGATGGAACCCACTTTTTATTGTAGGACCACTTTGTTTTACTTTGTTTTTTGATATCTCAGCCATTCCAAACCGATTTTCATCAAATTAATGTTTGATATCTCTAAGAAGTATAATATGCTCTTTGATATTTCATGTGAATGATTTCTCATCATCACGCAAAAAGTAAAAACCCGAATCCTCATCTCACCCAAAACTCTATCCCATCCCTTTAACGTCAGATTTTGCCGAAACGTTTATTATTTTGTATGTTTAGTTTTACTTAAGATTTGCGTCAACATGAAAGTGGATTTGAATAATCAATCACACAAACGAAGAATACTTTCTCTTATGATAGTCGATCCATTTCTCTATTGATGACCGAAAGCTATAACTCTTGAATAACGAATATTATCTCGTGTACCCAGTGTAATAAATATTGCCCAGAGACGTATCTAACCTACTTCCGCATCCTTTGAACAGACAACGGGTGAGTCTATCTCCACATCACAGACAGAATGTGCTTTAACTATAGGCATATCAATATAACGAATTAATGTCAACATGCAGAAGTTTCGTTCATCATGACTGTGGAGTACATAAGACAGTCTCCCGGATCCTGTCATTGTTTGATTTGTGTCTGATTTTCCTTTTTTTTTTCTTCTTTTTTTTAATGTCGCGTCTAGGCTTATGTATGCTATCACTACCTGTGATAGTTATTTAAGCAAAAATGAAATATTTTTTAAAGTTAGGCCTATCCATTTGATAGGTTATTATTGGAACTGTCTTCTCGTATATCAAGACACGGTTCATTCAACAACAAACTCAGTGGCCCGGTCTGGTCTTGCATCATACACTCACCTGATGGTGAGTCTCCCAGGTTCACCTTTCACGCACTCTCACAGACTATATTAATCATCTAAATAGCAAACCAGGGGGAGGGGTGGAAGCATCCTAGGGAGTGTGGTATCCATTCGTATATATTTTGTTACACTGGCGATATACTAGTAAATAGATGCCAAGTCTGTAAAAATAATATTTGACCATACGTTTTTCAAGAAGAAGATCAATAGGCCTGTGTGAAAATTGGTCACATAGTTTGGCCCCGGCCCAAATGGGGGCCATCCCTGTCATAAACAAACTTGAAAGCATACATTCAATTCCATTTAATTCAGTTTCAAGTTTTATTTCATTTTTCGATAAGAACATGTATAAACATTACTATTTTTTTTTTTGGTAACAGAAAATAAGGTGCGTATAGCTATGTAGGATCAAAAGAATGTACAATGATTGTAGCATCTTATGATACATTGTCATAAAACTCAAATAGAAGTAAGTAAACTCACTAATATATTTCCTCATAGTATTTCTGGTGTTACAGATCTTTTTTAAATCTCTTATTTGGAGAATCTGCGGGTTCCCTGCTGGGGGCCCGGTGGGTCATGCATGGTCCCCATGGCATTTGTATGAAAGCATATATTCTGCCATGTAAACTATTACTATTAGCTGTAATTCCTGAGCCCAAGTTTGGTTGAAAATTTACTGACCATGCGTTTTGAAGAAGTTCTAAATGTGAAAATTGGACCCCAATTTGCACCCCCCCCCCCCCACTCCCCAGATCCTATCTCCCTACGGATTCCTGGCTTGCCAAGTTTGGTGAAGATCCGCCTTGAAAACCTGTACGATAGGTCGGGCGATTATTCGGGGGTTGGGATCAGGGAGTAGTTCTAATCCGTGGAAAATGTGCTGAATGTTGTCGTCATGCTCCAAGAAGATGGGATTATACAACTATTCACTGAAAAAGGTATGAAGTAGCCAACATCAGTTGAATGACACTGAAGTACATGTATTGATTAGCCCCTTAACGTCCATTTTTTTTCTAAGTTATAGGCTACTATCATTTCCTCTTGTCGTACACACAAAACCCACAACACACAAAACCCACAACAAAATGTTTGGCAAAGGCTGAGTCTCATGCGAGTCGGATTCAGTTGATATAATTAGCGCACTATCAGGTTTACTTTCATACTGTCATTGCATCATTCATTTGTGAAACATGTCCCCTCATATACAGTATCGACACCATTAGGTAAAGCTAACAATGGCCAATGTATACAGCACATAGTATGCAGATCATGTTAGCTTCAACTTCAGGGATAAATCACACTCACCGGCCAGCACGTTGGAGTAAGACAAGGGGACGGGGAGTGACTTGTAATGAACAGGGGCGGATCCAGGAATTCCGTATACGGAGGGGGCGCCTTTACAAAATTAAAAGGGGGCGTACGCCCCCCCCCCCACCATTTTTTCTTTTTATTTCTTTTGTTTTAACAAAAATTAAAGAGGGGCGCGCCCGGTGCGCCCCCGCCTGGATCCGCCACTGATGTACGTAATGAAAAAAAAAACAAAAACAACCCAACAACAACAACAGAAGTAAATTATCAACTTCACGCCAAGAAAAGGATATCAGTATCTTCAGATGTAATAATATGTACCTGAAGCACACATCACCTACAGCTGTCCATATTTCCGTCTCTGCGAAGTAGATGATAATTTCTCCTTCACTTGAACCGACACCATAGTCCCCTCCTCGGGAGAGGTACTTAATAGCATTATATTCTTTACTCGTGATAGAGTAAATTTCACCAGAATTGTTTGCCTTACTGTTATTTTATTATTAAATTATTACGGAATTCCTGGATCCGCCCTGATATGTAAAGGTTTTAGCAAATAAACCCTTGTCATAATTTTCGGGGGTAGTGGTTGATGTCCACATGGCAGAATCCCCAAGCATGTGAATAGACATGTTGCTGAACGATTTATTCATGCCTTCCTGACGAAGGAAATCAGCAGGACATGTGCAATTCAATTCTGATTGGTTTGAGCCAAAGTCAACTGCACAGACAGAGACTCCAAAAATATGGCTGCACGGTTGGCTACTCGATCTACAAAGGAAGAGGGCTTACATTAGCCCCATTTTTCAAGATCTTCATTGGCTTCCTTATTAACGAGACGATGACCTTCAAACTTGGAGTTCTTATGTTTAAAGCGCTGAATTGCAAATTTTCCTATATCCTGATACATCTCCGAGGTCCTAACACAGAGACATCAACCAACTTGTAGTCTGAGATCAGCGAACCAAGTTCAATGGAAGAAATTTCTCAGCCGCACATCTTGGGGAGACATTAGAGCCTTACACCTCTGGACCGGCCGACCCAAGCTTTGGAATGCCCTCCCTCAATGGATCAGGAATGCAGATTCTAAATAATGCTTCATGATTTACCTAAAGACTTACCTCGACCCAGCTACGGCTTCCCAACAATAGTACCTAATTCTTCTGACTAAAATATAATATATATAAATATCCAAACATCGTTATAATGACTGAACAGTTCAAGTTGAGACATTCGAGATCAAACACTACATGCATACACCAGATCGTTGACTTACAATAAAATGCACAAGCTCCCTCGTGTGGAAGGGGGAATTCCTCACCCTCCGCTGCTCGCTCCCCCTCCGCATAGACTTACATAGAACATGGGGGAATGACAAGTTTCCGAATAATCCACAAAAAGTGTGCATTAGATCGTGTTTTTCCGATTCTAAAAATGCAAAAGCTTCTTCGTGTGGGAGGGGATATCCCCATCCCACCTCCATAGCCTTAGTGATTTCGCACTCTCCGAACAAGACATAGCAAATACTGCGATTTTGCCATCCACAATATTTCCCATTCGTATTTCTTTTTCTTATTTTTTGATACTTTTATTATTATTATTATTATTTATTCGACCAGGTAAAGAATATAGGATACATAATATCATAAACATTACAAACATGAAACAACAACCAGAATGAACATTACAAAGGATACACTGTACTGTACACGTTACACAAAATGAAAATGAAATGAATGGAGACTACATGAGGGTCAGGGTACACAAAAGTAAATGCATTTACTATTGCCCAAAAAACACCCTAAGATATGTTTCGCCAAATGTTTAGATCGCCGTATTTTAGTTTTGAAGATGCAACATTTCGATCCCTCGTGTGGGAGGGGGGGGGGATGCCCCTACCCACATCCCTTACACCTCCCAATCATGATTTTGATGATTATGAATGATCGACATCCCCGATACACATTTAGATCGTGCAATTACAAAATCAAATATCAAAATAATGTTTAGTATAGTTGAAGCAGGAAGCAAATCAGATACCTACGCATACTCAACACAGGCAGAGAAAAAAGGACAGAAAGAGAAGATGAGAAACCCATCTGCATTCAGTGAATGAATAGGAACGTCCGAATATCAGTTACAATGATTGAAAGCTGTAGAAAGTAATGGTTGTGATGATGATGGTTTCTTGTATATGGCGCCCATATCCGCCTTTGAAGCGCGCTCAGTATATGCATAATAATGTTTCCTGCTATATACACACATGTTTTGTATATATATATATATATGCATCCATTTACATATATAATAATGTGTATATATTTACCTTCTTTCAAAAATGCGAGAGACGAAGTAAACGTTCTGGTAAACTGGTAAATCATCATACATTGTTATGCGTTTCAAGCTCATTACCGACGCTCATGAAAAGAGCGCCATAGGCCCTATCAAGAAAATTCATTACAGCGTATCATTTTCCTAACTTTTTAAAAAGTTAATGTTTTCAGTGAAGGTACTAGAGTCCAAGTTTTACTAACCTTACATGACTATGACTAGATGAATTTATTTACAAAGCTTAAACTTGCGTTCAGCGTATAAAACAATGTCAAATATAATACAGTAGTCAATATTACTCGATTTTTTTTTGCAACTGACGACATGTACCTATAACACCGTGTTTACTGTACGTAAATAATCGTGTGTAACATCATCTATAGAAACATTGAGAGTATCAAATCTTTTTGGTTTTGTGAGTACAGAAGTTTGTACTGAGTAATAGACAAAGCTGTTAGCCAAAAAAAAAAAAGAAGAAGAGATAATTAGATAAAGAAGGAAAAAGTATTCCATGTCTTACTCAAGAGTGGAGGAGGTAATTTTCAATGTAACATTTATAGCTGTTGGTACATAATATTGATACCAGAGTTTTGTGTGATGGTGTTGTTGATATGAACATGTTTTCAAGAGCATAAACATTTTACTTTCTAGACCTCATGAATACCAGTTCTGGATATATGAATCTATTTCAAACGATCACTTTCAATATCTTGATGTAGGGCATTTGAAAAAATATATAAAAGTTATTTGTATTCCTGTTGATTTCTGTGGCATATTACGAAATTCAAATGTGTTCCAACAAAAAGACAACCTTTAATGACATGAAGTAATCAACTCATGCAACTCGCAGGCTGATTCCCACACAAAAGTATCAATGGACATTTCACCAATCTTTATGTATTTGTATGGTCCTAGTGATTATCAGTTTCATATTTGACCAGTATACAATACTGCGGGTCACTTAAGATGAATTGTTAATGAGTGTTTCTCATAAATAGAGATTTGTAGGCTTCGTAGGCAATCAGCGCAGAATGCAATCCATATATCGTCGTGAATGGTTCCAGGAGAACATGTATCACATGGCCGTATGTCTTGTTAAAGTATCTGTTGACCAAGGACATCGAGGAGGTATTTATCAGTTCCGCCACCCACTGGGATCCCGCTAGTGTCATGGCGTAAAGTAGGCAAGTCGAAGACCACTTCCCCTCACGACCACCGACAACTGCCTGTCGCTGGATTATGATCAGGAAGAGCGTCATCAGCCCGACGTTGGCCATCGCCACAACAGACCTTACGATGTAGAGGGAGTAGAGAATAGTGTGCCCCTCGGATACCATGAGGCCGATGGCGGAGCAGATTTCAAAGATATTACTGGCAAACATCCCAAACGTGCAGACTAACAACATGACATCGTGTCCTCCCAGAAATCCGTTGGCATGCATCGCGGCTTTCCGAGGAGTGAACCATAGCAAAGTTTTCGTGATCGAGAAATGACCAATACAGAGAATGACTAAGGGCAAAGTAAAAAAGATGTCGCAGCAACACCTAAGATACTCCGGCGTTGTCTCCGGTAACCTGGATACGATGTCGTGTGAGTCCAGGACTTTGTTCACGGCGAGGTAAGTTGCCGCCGAGAGACCTAAGAATGTTACTACATGCCTAATGTTGCACCCACGGTCTCCGTGTGTCCAGATTTGGAGTGACGTATCCCGATCATAACTAAGTGGTTCATTCTGCACGATGTTACATCCAAAGAGGCGCTTCGCTCTTTGGAGCACGGAAAAGTGATTTGAAGATTCCAACCAATCAAATGTGACGTCACCGTGTGGCGGCGATTGTAGAGAGTAGAGACCAACTGACGACCAAATCTCACACATTATTACCATCCCGGAAATAACTAATTCCTCCAAAATAGGATATGTCGACACCCTAACAGTAAAAAACCTCGCGAAATGCGAATTATTCATGTAAGTGGAATTGAAGCACGGATGTAGATCATTGTCGGTGACGAGTTTGCCAATCGGAAAAACGAACTGACGAGTCGATGCCCAACAAAATGTTGCGGACATAAATGCGAGAGCGTAAAAGGAGGACGATTTACCAATGAATACAACGTCATAGTTACGTGTAATAACACAAAGCATTAGGGTAAACAGAGTCAAAAAACTGATATGCGAAAAAAGTATGGTCATGAGTGTGGCCATTGATCCGATGTTATCCAGCGCGCATGAAGTCAAGAACAAGATTTCCGAAACGCGGCCGATGAACTCCACTATACTCGAGATTTGATACAACCTGAGCATCGATTTGTGCCGATGAAAAGTAGGAGCCGAAACTTTGCCACACTGGTAAGATATTGGCACGTTCGCAGCGTAAACAGATGTGCTTGATAATACTTCATGTGTTGAACCTGCAGTTGACTCGACTGTCCTTGTCGAAGGTGATATTTCATGGGATGGGATCTGTAGATCACACGAGTCAATATGCGCGCTAGTAGGAACAGGTTCAAATGGCATACGTCCTGAAGAATTATTTACATCTTCCCCTGATGATGCGACAGGAGAGAGTGAACCGACCGAATGACCATGGTGAGGCAAGATCGGTAGTTGAGTCAGTGGGTCTCTTTTGGAGCCACAAGGAGTTGCGACGCCACAAGTTGGTCCAGGAGTGACGGCGTGCTCTTCTTCACTTCCGATGCTGATGCCAGATGAAGAGTGCAAAACTCGCGAGCAGTGTCGGCATGATGTTGGCCAGAGTATAGTGTGCGTCCTATGAAACTTTGATTTACAACATATAAAAACCAACGCAAGAAAACTGGCGATAAACATACACGCGCCGTAAATGGCACACGAGACGGAAAAAAGGACTTCTCTATAAGATTGCGGTATGTTTGTCTTCAGTGGAAAAAATGGTAAAAAACTCACGCACACGCCAATACTGAGGACAAAGCTGAAAAGTTGAACACTACCATACATAGACGGACACGATTCGTTGGGCAATGCATTCATCATGACGTTTGTTTCTACAGCTCTAATAGACGTCGAACGATCACAGACACATAAGATCATATGTGACGAGATGTTCTCACTGTGCCATTGTAATGATCGTTGATGGTAAACCGACACATCGTGAGTTGGTTATAATGTCGACGGAAATAATCGTCTGAAAGTGATAATTGACGTATAATGTCTATAAGCCCGGGTAAATAACATAAAGTAGTAGAGTGATATCATGTGACCTGACGGAATCTTTCCCAGTTCCCTTTCGATTGTGCTATCCTTCCCTATGATGGGGTTTATCCTCGCCAATATAAGACTATTTAATTTGCAATCAATTGTAAGTTTTGTTTCCTACTCAAGGGAGGCGGAAATGGGGGGGGGGGCGGAAGGGGTTGATCTTATTCCCCTCCCGAAAATCCACCATGTAGATTGCTGCCTTTTCAATCAAACTAGTTCCGTCCCCGCTAATAGAGGCGAAACATTTTGTCTGTCGAGTGGGACGTAAAAAAGATCTCAATTTATTCATTCATCGTACAGAGCAAGGTGCATATCGTTCACTGAAACCGGTGCTCCTTTCCAAGTACTCACAACTGGACCCCGTGGAAGACCAGCGTACAGCTGAATATGGGCTATCCAGCCATCTTGTCAGATAGAATCTTCCAAGTAGGTCTTCCAAGTCCCCCCCCCCCCCATCATGAAAACGGATCGACGTCCCTGGGGGACGAGGTTATCATTCGTTCATTCCACTTCCACGGACCAGGTCAAATGACTTTCAGTTTAGATGTAGTGTCCTAGTATATTCAGGAAATTTAAGAATAACTTACTCAATAAAAGCAACGGGCCCAGCTTTATGCTTTTTAAGTGTAATAAAAAACAAAATCATCGCAAATAGGATTCGGTTTTCAAGTAACAGTCTCCACTGCTCATAAGTAAGTAAATAAATCAATCAATGTATTAATTTACTTTCATTTGCTTTACATTCATTCATTTAACTTATTTGTATTCTTTATATCATCCTACAAGACTTTGTGCTTGATAAACTTGGCCAAAATTGAATACTGTTGCCATTTTGTATTTCATTTTCCATTATTTTGTGTCTTGTCTTTAGTATACCACGCTGCATACATATACATTATGTCTGTATATTTTCATAATAAATATAATACATCGTACATTGTATTATGTTTCCATGATTTCAACTTCAAGTTCAAATTTATTTCCATTTTCGACAGTAACACAATATACATCTCACTTTTTTTCAGGGATAGAAATAACGACAACAAGACATTGTGGACTGAACAGAGTAATAGTTTGAACCTTATAGTAACGATACATTGTAATGTGTAGTGAAGTAATCAAAGTGAAGTATATCAATACGCATTGTGCGAAAAATGGAGGACTCACTGGAAAGACAATGGCTATAGAATGTGGGCCCCTCACACTATTCTATCATCATTTTCCCATTTTCTTTTTTCTTTCTTCTCCTTCAAGGCTGTCGTATTTTCAAGCTATATGCTTATTTGACGACAGTCTTCTGCATTTACACTCCCAATACATGTACCATAATTCAGTCTGATCATTTTGATTCACTTTATCCCGAGTGGTTCCCAATTGACGTGTTCTCTTATTCTTTTCTTTAATCTGTATACACGTATATATCTCAGTTTTATATTCGGATGTACACACTTACACTGTATGTTTTATTGTCTTGCAAAAAAAAAATGACTTTATTTCATGTGTATTATATATTCGATGCAAAAAATTCCTAATAAATTCATTTGAATTTGAAAAAAAAAAAATCATAAATCAAGCCCCGTTATGACATGTTACTAGTACTAGGCAATGAAGGACCGTCGGAACAAAGAAAGTCCCAAGTTGCAGGTGGGTCGTCTTGTTCGAATATATTGTGTCAAATACAAATACCAACTTAATAAAACCACCCGTACTAACGAAGTCTCGTTATGACTTGCCAAAATGAACTCGGGTCTTTTGTGTAGGGAGATCTCACAAGAATGAACCCTCAATGTATCCGAGCTCACTCTGATAATATAGGCCTGCGTGTGTGCTCACATTCAGTGTTTAGGGGGTTATTTGTTCTTAGGTTGTAGAAATTCCCCAAACAGCAAGTATCTGTCTTTAGATTTACTTTTTGTGTCTGTTCAATGCACAAAGAGTGGAGTTACAAATCCATTACCCGTAATCATAATCATTAAAGACCCTCGATTCAGTCCAGTAGCGGACTTCGAACAGAGGCTTGGATACCTACGATACCGACCTAGCTCACAATAATACCGTATTAACATAAGACGTGTGATTTACAATGAGACGGTAAAGTTTCGGTATTCATTGCACACCACGTTTGAGGACTTTCTGGTCTTGGTTATGACATTCTTTTTCATCCAATATTATCCTCGTATTCACATTTTACTTGCTCCTCTTAAGATTTGATATAATTTATGCTTTAGATTTACAGCGACATACCAAGTATCTTAAATCTTGTATAGGCCTATCAACAAACAGAACGAAAGACGTTTGGCTCAAAATCTGATTACAAAAGAAAAAAAAATCTTATGGAAATGACGATTTTCCCGTACTGTCTAGAAACGGTAATATTGATTGTGACCGCATAAAATGGACCCGAGGACAATTTTATATCCGCTGTTAATGAGACTTCTATACAGTTCTCGTTTCAATTCAACCAATCCTTCTAAATTACTTTAATCTTGTAAGACAGATTTATTCTGTATTTACAAAATACAATGCCGTTTACGATTGAATTATTGATGACTCGCGTATAGTATACTAGAAAACCGTATAGTTATCTGGAATATCATGTCAACTATCAGGTGTACACCGAGACAGCACTGCAACTCGATAGATAACATTATGCATTATACGTATCCTGATTTACACATATACACAAAATTATATATGATAGTGTGATATCAAATTCCATTTATACACAGACACATATATTTACATATAAGTACAAAAATGTGTTGGACGAAACAGAAAACGGTCTAGTAGAAAACATTCCTTTTTAAGTTAATGATTCAAATGATATTGACTGAAGGCACTCGAGTCTACGTTTTACTAATCTTACATGACTGTGCTTAGGTAAATTTGTCTAGGATATTGTTTTATTTTCCAACCAACTCTTTATTGTATGTTATAGGCATATTTCTTTACAAAGTTTACACTGCATAAGTGTATATCTCAAAACAAGGCAAAATAACGAATATTTACAGTCAGTGAAATAATTATGTTAGTTCTCGACCTGTTTTTTTTTTTTCCACTGACGACATGTATCACACTGTGTGTACTTTACGGAGATACGTGCAACATTATCGTTAAGAAACATTGATTAAGAGTGAAAAAAACTGCTACACCCATTGGTCAGAAGACTGTCCCGAGTAATAGACAAAATCAAATCTGATAGTATTCCTGATATATATATATATATTGCAACATTTCATGTAGGCCCTATACCAGACTCTCGCATGATGGGTTTCAATATGTTTTCGATAAAGAAGGAAAATGCTTATATTTCATTATGGACATTATGTCTATTAGTTTTAGGAGCAGTAATGGATTTCAAACAATTACAAGTATTATCTTAATGTACGGCATTTGAAAGTCAGATTTGTTTTCTTATTCCTGATGATTGTTATGGTTATTGAAATTCATATGTGTTCCACCAAAGAGACAACCTGATGACTGAAATAAAGTAATCCACTAATGTATCTCGCCACACACAATTCCCATACAAAATTATTAATTGACTATATATTCACCTACTTTATGTATTTGTATGGTCCTCATATCAGTCTCATTGTTGACTAGCTTACAATACTGGGGGATACTTAAGATGACATGTTATGATTGTTTCTCAGAAATATAGATTTGTAGGCTTCGTAGGCAATCAGCGCAGAATGCAATCCATATATCGTCATGAATGGTTCCAGGAGAACATGTATCACATGGCCGTATGTCTTGTTAAAGTATCTGTTGACCAAGGATATCGAGGAAGTATCTATCAGTTCCGCCACCCACTGGGATCCCGCTAGTGTCATGGCGTAAAGTAGGCAAGTCGAAGACCACTTCCTCTCACGACCACCGACAACTGCCTGTCGCTGGATTATGATCAGGAAGAGCGTCATCAGTCCGACGTTGGCCATCGCCACAACAGACCTTACGATGTAGAGGGAGTAGAGAATAGTGTGCCCCTCGGATACCATGAGGCCGATGGCGGAGCAGATTTCAAAGATATTACTGGCAAACATCCCAAACGTGCAGACTAACAACATGACATCGTGTCCTCCCAGAAACCCGTTGGCATGCATCGCGGCTTTCCGGGGAGTGAACCATAGCAAAGTTTTCGTGATCGAGAAATGACCAATACAAAGAATGACTAAGGGCAAAGTAAAAATGATGTCGCAGCAACACCTAAGATACTCCGGCGTTGTCTCCGGTAGCCTGGATACGATATCGTGTGAGTCTAGGACTTTGTTCACGACGACGTACGTTGCTGCCGAGAGACCTAAGAATGTTACTACAAGCCTAGTGTTGCACACACGATCTCCGTTTGTCGGGATTTGGAGTGACGAATTCCGATCATAACTACATGGTTCATTCTGCACGATGTCACATCCAAAGAGGCGCTTTGCTCTGTGGAGCACAGAAAAGTGACTTGAAGATTCCATCCACTCAAATGTAATGTCACCTTGTGGCGGCGATTGTAGAGAGTAGAGACCAACTGACGACCAAGTCTCACACATTATTACCATTCCTGTGACAAACAGTTCCACCAAAATAGGAAATGTCTCCTTCCTAACAGTAAAAAGACTTGCGAAATGCGATTCATGTATGTGCGAAGCGTTGAAGCACTGATGTAGCAAAGCATCATTGTCTGTGACAAGTCTGCCAATCGGAAAAACGAACTGACGAATAGATGCCCAACAAAATGCTGCGGACATAAATGCGAGGGCGTAAAAGGAGGACGATTTACCGATAAATACGACGTCATAGTTATTTGTAACAACACAAAACATTAGGGTAAACAGTATCAAACAGCTGGTATTTGAGAATAGTATGGGCATGAGCCCTGCAATTGATCCGGTGTTATCCAGCGCGCATGAAGTCAAGAACAAGATTTCCGAAATGCGGCCGATGAACTCCACTATACTCGAGATTTGGTACAACCTGAGCATCGATTTGTGCCGATGAAAAGTAGGAGCCGAAACTTTGCCACACTGGTCAGATTTTGGCACGTTCGCAGCGTAAACAGATGTGCTTGATAATACTTCATGTGTTGAACCTGCAGTCGGCTCGACTGTCCTTGTCGAAGGTGATATTTCATGGGATCGGATCTGTGGATCACACGAGTCAATACGCCCGCTAATAGGAACAGGTTCCAATGGCATACGTCCTGAAGAATTAGTTACATCTTCCCCTGATGATGCGACAGGAGAGAGTGAACCGACTGAGTGACCATGGTGAGGCAAGATCAGTGGTTGAGTCAGTGGGTCTTTTTTGGAGCCACGAGGAGTTGCGACGCCACAAATTGGTCCAGGAGTGACGGCGTGCTCTTCTTCACTTCCGGTGCTGATGCCAGGTGAAGAGTGCAAAACTTGTGCGCAATGTCGACACGATGTAGGCCAGAGTATAGTGTGCGTCCTATGAAACTTTGATTTACAACACAGAAAAAGCAATGCAAGAAAACTGGCGACCAACATACACGCGCCGTAAATGGCACACGAGATGGGATATAGGATTTCTCTATAAAATTGCGGTATGTCTGTCTTCAGTGGAAAAAATGGCAAGAAACTCACGCACACGCCAATACTGAGGACAAAGCTGAAAAGTTGAACACTACCATACATAGACGGACACGATTCGCTGGGCAGTGCATTCATCATGACGCTTGTTTCTGCAGCTCTGATAGACGTCGAACGATAAGATTACGCAGACACAGAAAACGTTGCGTCTATTTTATCACAAGAGACAAGATGTTTTCGCTGTGCCGTTGTAATGATAGTTAGACGATCGATGGTAAACCGTCACATTGTGAGCAAATAATATTGACGAATGTAATGCTCGTCTAGTGTTCATGGACGTGTACGGTGTTGCTTTAAGAGCGAGTGAAGAACAAAAAGTAGCTGAGCGAAATCATGTGACTTGGAGTTCATCTATCAACCAGACAGGATCTTTTTCAGTTTCATTTCCATTGCGCTATCCTTTCCTATGATGCTTTTATCCTCGCCCATGTTATAAGAATAGTTTGTTGCCGTTCATGAGTGTAAGTTTTGCTTCCTCCTCAAGGGAGGCCGGAATGAGGTGGACGAAAGGAGTTGGGAATTCCCCATATCTTAAAATCCACCATGTCTTTTGCCGCCTTACCAGTGAAACCTTTTCAGATATATCATGAAGTGATCATGAACAGCATCCTCACCATCTAGTCATCAGTCGATGCTTTCCTCTCGGAAATTGTCACATTCACCCCCCCCCCCCCCACTCCTTAAGCTGGGTTAAAGCATCTATAGAGTGGCAGGGTGGCTCAGTCGGTAGCATACTCTGCCTTATTCAATTCAATTCATTCAATTCAATTTATTTTTATAGCAAATCAAAAGAAGCATAACAGTAAGTCCGCAGACTAATAGTGTCATGCGTACAGAATAAAAATACATGCATGATTACAGAACATTCACAGAATCCACAGAAAAAATCAAAATGTTAAAAAACCTATTGAATTATTCTGTCATACCAATATCATATTCCTTACAGTCCTATGATTAAACATTACATTTACACAAGGTTACTACTGAATACACATGTGGTGATATTGATGTAAACATGTAGATGCAGACATTAAAAAATAGACAATATACAATGTACTAGAGCAGAATAAATTTCCACATGCAGCATAACGAATGAAAAAAAAAAACAACGTTAAATCAGCGGATTTATAGTACCATACATTAAAAAAATAAGTTATAAAAACGAAAATACAACAGTTCACATCCTTCAAAAAACAAACAAACAAACAAACAAACAAACATTCTACTGAACTGATATCAAATCACCTTTCAGCACTATATATCATTAGTATCATATTACTATTGCACTGCACTTCAGAAAAAAATGAAATATATCACATGGTGGTAGTATGCAATTGGACATTATACCATGAAATAAACTGTACACATACACGCACAACAGTGAAAAGCAGGAAATACATTTAAGCTTCCATGTGTGTTATAAAATATATCAAATATGAAATTACCACGAATCCAGAAAAAACCCAAATCAATAAAACATACCCCTTTTACTAAAATATTATCTTCATCAACATAACCATACACAGATATACACTCATAACTATATATAATAAACAGATCACGTTCATATACACAGCGTATTGATAGAAACGCCAGGGTCTTTCTATTTATACACTATGTCCTTATTATTAACAGATATAATTTCAACAATGTATAATATCAAAATCAGATTTCATATAAACATAAAAATTGCAATTTAAATTTTCAAAAATTGATTCTACATAACTGTATATTTCTTGGTTTATCAGATTACAAAATGCATTGGGCACAATGAAACTTTATCTGTTCAAATTGCCAATGAGTAATGTTATTACAAAACGTTCAAAAGTTTCATAATTACCGGAATACTTGATTGCCCAACTCTACAAAAAATATAAATCATGAGATTCCAAATGCAAATACATGATGAAATAACAAATTTCTCACTCCAAGTACTCCAAGTACTCACAACTGGACCCCATGGACGACCAGGTAGTTATACAAATGAATTGATGTACCATCCAGACATCTTGTCAGACAGAAAAAGAAAGAAAGAAAGAAAGAAAGAAAGAAAGAAAGAAAGAAAGAAAGAAACAAGCAAACAAACAGGAGAGTGACTTTCTCTTCCGTCATCATTACAAACAGGACAGAAGCTCTTTAAACCATTAATACAATAGATGCTTTCCAGAAGATGGACAGTTTTGTAGACTGGCAATTAAGGGGACGGGATATCGCCTATCCATTCATGCCCGGACAATCCCACGGACAAGGTTAAATGACTTTCAGTTTAGATGTGGTGTCATAATTACACAGGAAATTCAAGAATAACATAGCTCATTGACCAAAAGGTCCGGCTTTGTGCATAATCTTAAAGAGTAAAAAATAAAAATCACTGCAAATGGAATTTGCTTTCGAATACGCTAGCAATTATATCCACGGCTCATGGAGAAGTTAATTTATCAATTAATCAAATAAATTATTCATTCATTCATTCATTCATTCATTCATTTGATTTCATTTGTTTTCTTTCTATTTTCCTGCAGAGCTGGCCTATTCAGTTGTACTGCTTTCCAAAGGTTCCTTGCGGTTTTACATGGATTTAGACATCAATACACGGAACGTATTATATATATATATATATATATATATATATATATATATATATATTGCTTTTTTGATTGAGAAAATTATTGTCTAAATATACCAAAGTGTGCACACCAGATCTGTCATTTCAATTCCAAAAATTCAAAAGTTCACTTATGTTGCCCTCCAATCAACCCTCCCCATTTGGTTCCACTTCATCTACACAATGTAGTACACTTTTTGGATTGATACCTCCCCAAATATTACATCAGAAATGTCTGAACGACGTCATTTCATTTCATATCCCCTACCACACCCTCTCCATACATGGCTCCTCCACACCCCCCCCCCCCATGCATTTACACTTCGGGATAACCATTTTCCAAATATTCCACTTTACTGGAATCACTAGCATCGTTATGTTATACAGAGAACGGACATTAATGCTATTTTTCTAGTTGTAGTTTTCTAGTAGGTATTGTGGGCATCTAAGCCTCTGTTCGGAGTCCGCCGGATTGACTTGAGAGTCTTTGGTAATTATGATTACTGGTAATGGGTTTGTAACTCCACTGTTTGTGCACTGAACAAAAATAAATATCAAAAATCTGAAGACTGACACTTCTCGTGTTATGCATTTTTAAGACCCCCGAAACAAACCAACCAAAAATATACTGCTGTGTGTGTCTATGTGTGTGTGCGCGCGCGCATACACACACGAATATCATATAACAGCTGAACACTAAATACGGTACATCGAGAGTTCATAATTGTAAGATTTCCCCTCTCGATAGACCCGATTTAATTTCGGAAAGTCATGACGAGATATCATTAATATGGGTGGTTTAATTAGATTTTCATACACACGTTCACAAATATGCATTCCAGAATACTTAGTATTTGACACAAACACACGGCTTTATACATCATGAAAATACAAGGAACATATACACAAATAAAGTTATATACAACTGGAGAGTGAATCGATAGGAAAGAAGGGCGGGGGCAGTTGCGACAAATGAGAATCAATGTTTGGGGGCAAAGTTTCAGTTTAACTCCCCTCCCCCCCCCCCACCATTATAATTCCAGAGATGTGAAAAAATTCTAGGTTTTTGATCAATTTATTGTCCAAATATTTCACTGCATTTCACGTTGAATTTCAACTCTGAACTGCAAAATGCAAAATCTCCTTCCCGTGGGGGTACACTATGAAGCTGGCAAGTCCTATCTTTAGTTACTATCATTGTATTATATGTATATTGGCCACTGTCAGCCTTACATAACGGTGTCGATGCTCTGAGGGAACGTGTTTCCAAAAGGAAGGATTACAATGACAGTTTCACAGAAGTAAACGTAACAGTGCGCTGAATAGCAACTGTTGACTCACATGAGGCTCAGCGTTTGCCAAACATTGGTTTGTTGCGAGTTTTGTCTATAACGGGATGCAAAAGCTCCCTATTGGGTGGCCGGCCTACTTCCATTTAGGGAGCTTTTGCATTTTTAGAACTGACATAACACGATCTGATGCACTCTTTCCGTGGAATATTTGCAAAATTATTGTTTAAAATTTTTGTTAAGTATTGATAGGTAAATGCAACGTTCCCTTACGATGTTCTATGTATATTCTAACAGTTTGCCTGCATTATCATATTTTCTTTTTATTGTTGGGAAGCAAATTGGTATGTCCCCCCTCCAGATCGACGGAGGGGGGGGGGGGGTAGGTTCTATCCTTACTATGAAATTATTTTGATGGGGTCCAGAAGAAACATAATCACAACTCATTGAGTATAGAGTCTATAATGTACACGACTTAACTAGTTAATTTAGAGAGAGTATTTAAATCGATTCTGTTACCATGGTAACCTAATTTTGATACAGTTGTTCAAGAGGTTGCTGAGTCGGCCAGGAATCTTTGTGTGAACTTGATTTACATTGTACATCCAGCTATCAATGCCTTTGTACCTGAAGTATGTAAAATCACTTTATTCTCACTCCATAAAATGTGGAAAATAATTTCATTTCTTACTGTATAGCTGTCTAGCTAAAAAGTCTCAAAGTCTCTTAACCACTCTCTTCTAGGTCCTAATTGTTATTGTTGGATTTTACAAGACTTTGTGCTTGATACACTTGGCCAAAATTGAATACTGTTGCCATTTTGTATTTCATTTTCCATTATTTTGTGTCTTGTCTTTAGTTTACCACACTGCATACTATACTGTATATATTCTGTTAATGAATATAACACATAGCTTGGATACCTATGACACTGACCTAGCCCACAATAATACTGTATAAACATAAGACGTGTGATTTACATTGAGACGGTAAAGTTTCTGATCGTAGTTATGACATTCTTTTTCATCCAATATCATCCTCGTATTCACATTTTCGTGCTCCTTTTAAGAGTTTATATAATGCTTTAGATTTCCAGCGATATGCCAAGTTTGTATAGACCTATCAAACAAACAGAATAGATGACGTTTGGCTCGAAATCTGATTTAAAATAAATCTTATGGAAATTGAGATTTTTTCCGTGCTGTCTAGAAACGGCAATTTCCATTGTGATCACATGAAATGGACCTGAAAACTATTTCATATCCGCTGATGATACCACTTCTACAGTTCTCATTGTTTGAATTCAACCAATCCGTCTAAATTAACTTTAATCTTGTATGACAGGTTTATTCTGTATTTACAAAATACAATACCGTTTACGATTAAATCATCGATTCATCAGGAGTTCACCTAGACAGGTGGCACAGGTACTAGATAGATAACATTAAACATTATACGCATCCTGATTTATATATATACATGTACAATGCACTACATAAAATTATACATGATAGTGTGATATCAACTTCCATTTACATAGATACATATATTTACGTTATATAGGTACAAAAATGTCCGGGAAGAAATAGAAAATTGTTTAGTGAAAACATTCCAAACTTTTTGGAAAGTTAATGATTCAAGTGATGTTGACTGAAGGCACTCGAGTCTGCATTTTACTAATCTTACATGATTGTGCTTAGGTAAATTTGTCTTAGATAATCATTATTTCATTTTGCAACCAACTCTTTATTGTACGTTATCAACAAATTTCTTCACAAAGCTCACACTGCGTAAGGTGTACATCTCAAAACAAGGCAAAATAATGACAATTTACAACAAGTGAAATAATTATGTTAGTTCCCGACCTGTTTCTTTTTCACTGACGACATGTATAACATTGTGTGTACTTTACGGAAAAACTGTACGTGCAACATCATCGTTAAGAAACATTGATTAAGAGTGTAAAAAAAAATGCTACACCCATTGGTCAGAACACTGTTCCGAGTAAGAGACAAAATTGAATCTGTTATCAGCATTCCTGTTATATATATATATATATATATATATATACATATATATATTTATATATATATACATGTATATGTACATATATATACATATATATATATATATATATATATATATATATATATATAATATTTATACTTAAAAGAGGAACTGGGAATTTTAAATGTAACATTTCATGTAGGCCCTACACCAGACTCTCGCATGATGGGCTTCAATGTTTTCGATTCAGGAGAGAATGCTTTCGAGAACATACTATGGAGTACTGGTTAAGATTTTATATTTCACTATGGACATCATGTCTTTTAATTTTAGGAGCAGTTATGGATTTCAAACTATTACAACATCTTAATGTACGGAATTTGAAAAGTTAGATTTTCTTTTTCTTATTCCTGATGATTGTTATGGAATTTGAAATTCATGTGTTCCACCAAAGAGACAATATTAAGATTGAAATGAAGTAATCCACTAATGTATCTCGCATACAAAATTCCCATACAAAATTATCAATAAACTATACTCACCTATCTTTATGTATTTGTATGGTCCTCACGATTATCAGTTTCATTGTTGTCTAGTTTACAATACTGCGGAATACGTACTTAAAGGGATCGTATAGTTTTGGTTGAGACCTAATTTCAGGTTTCTAATATTTTTTGGTAAGATAATAAGAAACCTCTTATGAAATATGAAAGAGCATGTAATCCCATGAGGAATTAAACTTTTTTTTCAAATGAAAATTGGTTTTGAAATGGCTGAGATATAGAAAACAAAGCGATTCAGATTCTAACACGTGTGGGATCCACAATTTATTACGATCGCTTTGTTTTACTTGGATGTTTGTTTTTGGATGTTTGTGTCATTCCAAACCCGATTTTCATCAAATAAACTTTGAATTCCTCTTAAAATGGTATGCTCTGTACTGTTTCATAAGTGTTTTCTTGGTATCTCGCAAAAAGTTAAAAGCCCAATTCTCATCTCTACCAATACTGTACCATCCCTTTAAGATGAAGTGTTAATGAGTGTTTCTCATAAATAGAGACTTGTAGGCTTTGTAGGCAATCAGCGCAGAATGCAATCCATATATCGTCATGAATGGTTCCAGGAGAACATGTATCACGTGGCCGTATGTCTCGTTAAAGTATCTGTTGACCAAGGAAATCGAGGAAGTGTCTATCAGTTCCGCCACCCATTGGGATCCCGTTAGTGTCATGGCGTAAAGTAGGCAAGTCGAAGACCACTTCCTCTCACCACCACCGACAACTGCCTGTCGCTGGATTATGATCAGGAAGAGCGTCATCAGTCCGACGTTGGCCATCACCACAACAGACCTTACGATGTAGAGGGAGTAGAGAATAGTGTGCCCCTCGGATACCATGAGGCCGATGGCGGAGCAGATTTCAAAGATATTACTGGCAAACATCACAAACGTGCAGACTAACAACATGGCATCGTGTCCTCCCAGAAATCCGTTGGCATGCATTGCGGCTTTCCGGGGAGTGAACCATAGCAAAGTTTTCGTGATCTAGAAATGACCAATACAGAGAATGACTAAGGGCAAAGTAAAAAAGATGTCGCAGCAACACCTTAAATACTCCGGCGTTGTCTCCGATAGCCTGGATACGATGTCGTGTGAGTCCAGGACTTTGTTCACGGCGAGGTAAGTTGCCGCCGAGAGACCTAAGAATGTTACTACATGCCTAATGTTGCACCCACGGTCTCCGTCTGTCCAGATTTGGAGTGACGTATCCCGATCATAACTAAGTGGTTCATTCTGCACGAAGTCACATCCAAAGAGGCGCTTTGCTCTTTGGAGCACGGAAAAGTGATTTGAAGATTCCAACCAATCAAATGTGACGTCACCGTGTGGCGGCGATTGTAGAGAGTAGAGACCAACTGACGACCAAATCTCACACAATATTACCATCCCGGAAATAACTAATTCCTCCAAAATAGGATATGTCGACACCCTAACAGTAAAAAACCTCGCGAAATGCGAATTATTCATGTAAGTGGAATTGAAGCACGGATGTAGATCATTGTTGGTGACGAGTTTGCCAATCGGAAAAACGAACTGACGAGTCGATGCCCAACAAAATGTTGCGGACATAAATGCGAGGGTATAAAAGGAGGACGATTTACCAACGAATACAGCGTCGTAGTTACGGGTAATAACACAAAGCATTAGGGTAAACAGAGTCAAAAAACTTATATGCGAAAAAAGTATGGTCATGAGTGTGGCCATTGATCCGATGTTATCCAGCGCGCATGAAGTCAAGAACAAGATTTCCGAAATGCGGCCGATGAACTCCACTATACTCGAGATTTGATACAACCTGAGCATCGATTTGTGCCGATGAAAAGTAGGAGCCGAAACTTTGCCACACTGGTCAGATACTGGCTCGTTCGCAGCGTAAACAGATGTGCTTGATAATACTTCATGGGATTGTGTTGAACCTGCAGTTGACTCGACTGTCCTTGTCGAAGGTGATATTTCATGGGATGGGATCTGTGGATCACACGAGTCAATATGCGCGCTAGTAGGAACAGGTTCCAATGGCATATGTCCTGAAGATTTATTTACATCTTCCCCTGATGATGCAACAGGAGAGAGTGAACCGACCGAATGACCATGGTGAGGCGAGATCGGTGGTTGAGTCAGTGGGTCTCTTTTAGAGCCACAAGGAGTTGCGACGCCACAAGTTGCAGAGACTCCAACCCCAAGCACCTTCTGATCTGGAGATTCTCCCGCCCGAAACCCCTAGCAAACGGGAGACTCCAAGTTGATGTGTGCGAAGCGCGAAGTTCCTAGGGTTCTAGATGTTCTCTGGTGATATTTAGGCTTATTTTTTCAACATACGATTGCAATAAGTAAGAAATCCTTTCCACCGGGAGACACAGAGCCACGGGCGGGAGAAATCAAATCTCAAGCGGAAGAACGGGAGATTTTGCAAAAATGGGCTTTCGGCGGAAGATCTCCCGTCGAAAACGGGAGAGTTGGAGTCTCTGAAGTTGGTCCAGGAGTGACGGCGTGCTCTTCTTCACTTCCGGTGCTGATGCCAGATGAAGAGTGCACAACTCGCGCGCAGTGTCGGCATGATGTTGGCCAGAGTATACTAGTAGTGTGCGTCCTATGAAACTTCGATTTACAACATATAAAAACCAACGCAAGAAAACTGGCGATAAACATACATGCGCCGTAAATGGCACACGAGACGAAAAAAGGACTTCTCTATAAGATTGCGGTATGTCTGTCTTCAGTGGAAAAAATGGTAAAAAACTCACGCACACGCCAATACTGAGGACAAAGCTGAAAAGTTGAACACTACCATACATAGACAGACACGATTCGTTGGGCAATGCATTCATCATGACGCATGGGCGTCACGGGGGGGGGGGTGCGTTGGGTGCGAACGCACCCCCCTTCAGACCCTTAAAAAAAAAAAAAAAAACTTCAGTCTGCGAGCGACCTCAACGCCGGACCCTAAACAATTATCATTTTTTAATCTATTTATTATTTTTTTGAAATTTTGCATCGGGGACAAAAAAAAAAAAATCGTGGGCAAAACCAATTCGCACCCCTGGTTCTGGCAGCACTGATTTTATACATATCTACTAGTACAAGTGTATTATATGCAATGTTAACTATTTAGATTTTGGACATCCTTCCCATGCTTGGTCACTTCGACGCCACCTCGCTGGTCATACCTCCCCCAGTCATGAACATAAACCGACACCCTTGACTACCAGTGGCGGATCCAGGGGGAGTGGCGCACCTGGCGTCCCCCGCCCCCTCTTAATTTCCAAAGCGAAAAAGTACACTGTTTAGGCTACAAACTGCAGTTTTTGGACTGTAAAATGTCAAAATTTTCAAGCTCGCTGGCTCCGCTCGCTGGCATTTAGTCGTAATGCCATTCTCCTGAAGTTGCTGCCAGTAATTGCCGGCAGCTCCACCCGGTGCGCCCTCCCCCCTTACTGCAACAACAACAACAAAATGTAATCGTTATGCTCTCGTGATATTGCTGCCAGTAATTGCTAGGAGTTGCGCCCGATGCGCCCCCCCTTAAATTCCAAAGCGAAAAAATATAGCAACAAACGATAGGGGTTTTTTTTACTGTAAAATGTAAAAATATTCAAGCTCGCACCCTTACTGGCAGTAACATCAGGAGAATGGCATATAACGGTTAAATGCGAGCGAGCGAAGCGAGCGAGCTTGAAAATTTTGACATTTTACCGTCCAAAAACTGTCGTTTGTAGCTACATGTATATATTTTTTTCGCATTGGAGGGAGGGGGCGCCCGGTGCGCCCCCTGGATCCGCCACTTGTAGTCAAGGGTGTCGGTTTATGTTCATGATTGGGGGAGGTATGACCAGCGAAGGGGCGTCGAAGTGACCAAGCGGGAGAAGGATGTCCAAAATCTGCACTTTATATAGAGCATCCCCTAATTTGTTTGTGTTTGTGAGTGTGTGTGTTTCAAATAGATGGAAAAGTTAGGAAATAGCCAAGGTCAAGTCTTATTATTGGCAATGCAAGGCATTTTGATATAGACTAGTATGTAAAGCAACACTGCAAAATCAATGATCAAGCTTTGATAGCAAATGTGTACAACCTATCAAACATCACATTGCGCAACATTGCAGCGACTCTTTTTGCCATTCCGATATTCTGAGTACACTGCGCACATCCTGCTTGTATTCAAAATGCCAACCAGGAATCACGCTGAATCACAATCTTTTGTCGTCTCCGGGCTTTTTGAACAATGTTATACCTCTTTAATTATATGGTTAAAAGAAATCTTAGAAAAATATCTTTTTTTCTTGATCATCCTTTCATGTCGATTTCAAAAGCAGTTTACTAACCCTTGAATTACCATTTTCGTAGGGTTTTTTTCTTTTTTTTTCTTTTTTCCCTTTTTTTTTCTTTTTTTTACCAGCGGATTGGGGGGGGGGGGGGGGGGGGCACGTGCCCCCCATGCCCCCCGTAGTTACGCCACTGTTAGTGGCGTATCTAGGGAAAACGGCGCCCGGGGCAAGCGCGAAAATTGCGCCCCTAATTTCTGAAAAAGTGTTCAACCCCAACCCCATCCCGGTAGGGACTTTAAAGAAGTCCTCATGATATGCTTTTTGAAGCACTTAAGAGGGGTCTTTTGAGGGTGATTTAAATGTAATAGGCAACCCTAAATTTTGATATATTTTGGCGAGCGAGCGCAGCGAGCGAGCCGAAAATTTTTATATTTCAGCTTTATACATAACATGGAATTCTTGTCATTTTTGGTTATTAAATCTTCGAATTACAATTCTAATCAATATATAGTGACGGCCTTATAGATAGCGATTTATACCAACAGTGTCCAACCCCATCCCGGTAGGGACTTGAAAAAAGTCCACATGATATGCTTTTTCAAGCACTTAGAAGGGGTCTTTTGAGGGTGATTTAAATGTAATAGATATTGAAGAATTTTGGCGAGCGAGTGCAGCGAGCGGGCCGAAAATTTTTGTATTTCAGCTTACAAAACATGGAATTCTTGTCATTTTTGGTTATTAAATCTTCGAATGACAATTCTAATCAAGATATAGTGACGGTCTTATAGATAACGATTTATACCAACAGTGTTCAACCCCAATCCCATTCCGGTAGGGACTTTAAAAAAAGTCCACTTGATATGCTTTTTCGAGCACTTAAAAGGGTTTTTTTGAGGGTGATATAAAATATGATTATTTTGATAAATTTTGGCGAGCGAGCGCAGCGAGCGAGCCGACAATTTTTGTATTTCACCTTACAAAACATGGAATTCTTGTCATTTTTTGGTTATTAAATCTTACAATTCTAATCAAGATATAGTGACGGCTTCATAGATAACGATTTATGCCAACAAACTAAGGACTTAGAAAAATACTCTAAAATTACTACGAGTGCAAGTGAGCCGAAATTTTTATATTTCCACGTCATCATTACATTTTGTTCTTCTTATTTTTTTTTTGATAAATCTTGGCGAGCGGGCGCAGCGAGCGAGCCGAAAATTTTTATATTTCAGCGTTACAAAACATGGAATTCATGTTTTGTTTTTATCTTGTTTGATTTGGTTTTCTGCCCCCCCCCCCCCCCCCCCCCATTCTCCTTTCCCCCGTCCGGGCGAGGGTTTTTCTTCTTCTTCTTCTTCTTCATCTTCTTTTTCTTCTTTTTCTTCGTCGGTTTTTTTTTTTTTCTTCTTCTTCTTTTTTCTCGTTTTTTTTTTCACGTGCCCCTCTTGCCCCCCCCCCCCCCCGATACGCCACTGTTGGTAGTTGATACTACTAACTTAGCATGCAATGTGCCTATAATAGGCTGCAGCGCAGCATGCATTGTACACACATAATATTATGCATCATACACAATTAACGGTATACCGCGTACGGTATAATACCGGTAAACGGTGAACATAATGCGCATCTTCGCGATTCGACCAGAAAGCAAAGCAGGGATCGGGAATGTCTACTGTTTGCGCGTCAGCTTCGCGCGCGGTGCAGTAACGTAATATTAACACGTATAAATTATACAACACCTCAGAATGATGTCGAATTGTGATTGGCCAAGAACATGTCACATGACGTTCAATAGAAAATACCTATCAAACTCATTGAGAGTGACAGCCATGCAATAGGCCCCTGGCATGGGCCTATTGCACGGCTCGAAGGTACTATAGCACGGCTTCGCGGGGGGCTACTATTGCACGGCCGCTCACTGTAGAGTTCTGTGGTTCACACTAGCAAAGCGCCAGCAAACTACGTGCTGGCCGGCTGCGCTGCGCTGCCGGTAAGTCTCACAGACCAGGCGCGGCGGAGTATACTGCAACGCAACGTTAACGTGTACGCGCAGCTACTTTACCTAGCTAGTTGCATGTATTGCGGCCTTACCTACTGCTGTGTTTTTACTTTTGACTCTGATCTGCTACGTGGACCACAGTGATCCCAAAATCAAGACTTCATTTCAAGTTGAGAAACCGTAATTTGATTATTTTTCTGTGTTTTTATACAAAATCATTTTCGGAAATAGACAAAGTCTAGACCTACTACTAGATCTACCGACATCGCAGATCGGCCTAACAGTCAGGCCTAACTCGATCTAACGTTAGTGTAGAATGGGTATAGACCCTGCAGAGTTTGTGATTCCTGTGACTGTGTGGTCGAATCATGACGAGTGTTTGAAAGCAGTACACAGGGTGGTTTACAATTCTCAGCCTAATTGTTACATTTATTTTTGGGCCTTCCTGGGTTGGCGGTCACTAATTTAGTACTGTGATTGTGGACAAGGTGTTGTATAAAACGAATAATTTATGATTTTGTTCGTGCATTGGGGCACGTAATATCGCACTCGGCGCGAGATTCGCCACTGGTCTATTCAACGCGGCGCTACGCGCCTTGTTGAATAGACCAGTGGCTTATCTCGCGCCTCGTGCGATATTCGTGCCCTGATGCACTCACAACTCATAAATTATTCGTATACTGTACACGAGTTCTTTAGTGCGTATAGTATTATGTAACTCCATAATGTATCATCATCCACACAAACATTAAGATAAAACAAGGAAGAGAGAGAGAAAATGAACGCAAAAGAAAGGAAAGGCGGAATTCAAAACGGAAATAAAAGCGGTAAAGACAGCTTTTGTTTCATTTATTTTGTCAACATCTAAACATTGCTGGAGAGGGGTGTTGAATAGCTCAAACACCTCCCTTTTGCCCAAGGGAGGTGTTTGAACGCCTCAAACACCCCCATTTTGGCAAAGGGGGGTGTTTGAACACCCAAAACACCCCCCTTTTGGCAAAGGGGGTGTTTGAACACCCAAAACACCCCCCCCCCCTCGGTACGCCCTTGAATACCTGCATCAAATTGCACCATTTACAAGATCAAAATGCAAAAAGTGCTCACCGTGGGAGGGGGACACTCCTTCCCACATCCTCCCTCTCGCTCACTCCTCTCGCTCTTGCTTGGCCGCGTTCATGATATTCAGTGTAGACATTAAAACAGGAAGTTTATTTGGATGATAGTATTTTATAGGTAAATTGTTCGATATCAATCTACATCAAAATATACTGCTTTACTTTAAACAAGTGGGACTGTTTCAAGCCGATAAAACAAGCAAAACATGCATCAAATCCCCCCTCGCTCTCTCCGCGCGTTCATGAGATCAGTGTAAGAATCAATACAAGAAGTTTATTGAAATGATATAGTTTATAGGCACATTGTTCAACAACAAATTCCATCAAAATGTACTGCTACCTTAAACAAGTGGGACTGTTTCCAGTCGATAAAAACACGCAAAAACCCTGCATCAAATTGCACCGTTTACAACGAATGCAAAAAGTTCTCACCGTGGGAGGGGGAGGGGGGCGACAACAGGCACTTCCACACCCTCTCCCCCCCCCCCTTGCTCGCTCCCTCGCACACTAACACCCCCCCCCCCCCCCATGATGAAATCCTAGCTACGCCGGTGCCCTTTCCCCGCTTGGTTTCCCTCAAAAACAATAAAAGTCTAGGGATGGAGAGCTTCCTATATTCCAAATGTCTGTCAAAAAAAAAAAAAAATCTCGTTACATTAGGGTCAAAACGCACCCCCCTTGAAAAAAAGCTGGTGACGCCCCTGTGACGTTTATTTCTACAGCTCTAATAGACGTCGAACGATCACAGACATATAAGATGTAATGGTAATGGTAATGGTAATGGTTTATTTAAAAAATTCATTTGCAACCATGAACATGGCTGAATTGCAGAATTTTGTACAGTGTAATATTTCATTTTATGGTAGCATACATAATCAGTCTACGATTAAAAGATAAAACTACACAATTATGTATACATATATAAAAAAACCACCTGATAACCTAAATAGCAGAATTAATCAAATACACTTATACACACACATTGAGAAATCTGCTAGGAAAATTATACATAATCTTCATATCACCATCATATACATACACAAACGTATAGACTAAAATATATCAAAAATACACAAATCATTATACTTCTCCGACAACTTTCAAATTTTGTTTACATCAAATACATGTACTGAAAAAAAAAATTAGGCGGGCAGTGATAACATAAAAGAGATGTCAAACACTCGTGTATGGAAACGGAGAGATATATATATATATAAACACACAAATCATCATACTTCGGCAACAACTTTCAAATTTTGTTTATACATGTGCTGAAAAATAATCTAAGGGGGCAGTGATAACAAGAGATATCAAACACTTGTGTATGGAGACGGAGAGAGAGAAACACAGAAGGGGTACTTGTAGGGAGGAGATAGCAAGAAAGATAGAAAGAGACAGAAGAGAATACTAGGGAAGAGATGTGCAAAAAGATATAAGATATCAAATATATTTGTTTTCATCTTATATTTCTATCAAAATCATCATTTCAATCCATATAATCTCTTAACTTTGCTATCTTTTTAACAATATTGTACATCATTAATGATCAAAATTTGATAAAAACAAAAATACCTTATCCATATAAATCGTATAATAGATATGAAATATCAATCTTATGAATGCAGATGTGAAATACACACAAAATATATGGATCAGATAAAAAAATATTCCAAAAACTCACAGAAAATATTACAATATCATAACATTCAGGAATAATTATTGCACAACAGAAATATTGTAGAAATGTGGCTTATTCAATTTCAATCACATGATTATCATTATGACCACTGATGGACGGGGAGGGCGCCCCATGAAACCGTATCAAACGGACATTGTCGTATTGCTTGGTATACTCTTTTGATGTAGAGGTATGAATATTGCAGAAAGATCTCTAAAGACAACCAATAAACTCTGTACACCCCTGAGAACCATTATTTAGATGGTGATTTTTAAAACGTTGCGCTATTTCGCGTAAAAGTAATTTGAAGAGAGGGAGAGAGAGAGAGAGAGTGAGAGAGATAGGAAGCAAGAAGCGAGGGCAAGAGAGAGGGAGAGAGATAGGAGAGAGAGCGAGATAGGTATAAAAGCCCATTGCCATAATGCCTCATAGATAGTGCAACCGAACAATAAAATATAAATTATGTAACATACAATCTGCAGCTTAGTTTTTACAATAATGATATAACATTACCAACCTGATTATAAAGAATTCAACAAATCAATGGGATACGGTACTGAACTGTTGCGGAATCACTGGGTTTTGCATCTTAATTGTTCTCTGACATTTGATTTGCGTAAATGTCTAATGTTCTTACATAGGGGTATGAGGCATTTGCGACGAGATGTTCTCGCTGTGCCGTTGTAATGATCGTTGATGGTAAACCGACACATCGTGAGTTGGTTATAATATCGACGGAAATAATCGTCTGAAAGTGATAATTGACGTATAATGTCTATAAGCCCGGGTAAATAACATAAAGACAGTAGAGTGATATCATGTGACCTGACGGAATCTTTCCCAGTTCACTTTCGATTGTGCTATCCTCCCCTATGATGGGGTTTATCCTCGCCAATATAAGACTATTTAATTTGCAATTAATTGTAAGTTTTGTTCCCTACTCAAGGGAGGCGGGAATGGGCGGGCGGAAGGAGTTGATCTTATTCCCCTCCCGAAAATCCACCATGTAGATTGCTGCCTTTTCAATCAAACTAGTTCCGTCCCCGCTAATAGAGGCGAAACATTTTGTCTGTCGAGTGGGACGTAAAAAAGATCTCGATTTATTCATTCATCGTAAAGAGCAAGGTGCATATCGTTCACTGAATCCGGTGCTCCTTTCCAAGTACTCACAACTGGACCCCGTGGAAGACCAGCTAGAACAGCTGAATATGGGCTATCCAGCCATCTTGTCAGATAGAAAATGAAACAAATAAACAAAAAATAAACAAGCAAGTTTATTTTCTCATATAAAAAACTTGAAAATGCAAAATTTCCCTCTTGTGGGATACCCCCTCCACCCCTCTCCCGGTCGCTCCGCTCCCTCGCATGCACAGGTCTTCCAAGCCCCCCCCCCCCCCCGGATTGACGTCCCTGGGGGGACGAGGTTATCATTCGTTCATTCCACTTCCATGAACCAGGTCAAATGACTTTCAGTTTAGATGTAGTGTCCTAGTATATTCAGGAAATTTAAGAATAACTTGCTCAACAAAAGCAACGGGCCCAGCTTTATACTTTTTAAGTGTAATAAAAAAAAATCATCGCAAATGGGATTCGGTTTTCAAGTAACAGTCTCCACTGCTCATAAGTAAGTCAATAAATCAATTGGTGTAATTTACTTTCATTCACTTTACATTCATTCATTTATCTTATTTATATTCTTTATATCATCCTACAAGACTTTGTGCTTGATAAACTTGGCCAAAATTGAATACTGTTGCCATTTTGTATTTTATTCTCCGTTACTTTGTGTCTTGTCTTAAGTATACCACGCTGCATACATATACATTATGTCTGTATATTTTCATAATGAATATAATACATCGTACATTGTATATATGTTTCCATGATTTCAACTTCAAGTTCAAATCTATTTCCATTTTCGACAGTAATACAATATACATCTCACTTTTTTCAGGGACAGAAATAACGACAAGAAGACAGTGTGGACTGAACAGATTAATAGTTTAGTAACGATACATTGTAATGTGTAGTGAAGTAATCAAGGTGAAGTATATCAATACGCATTGTGCGAAAAATGGAGGACTCACTGGAAAGACAGTTGCTATAGAATGTGGGCCCCTCACACTTTTCTCTCATCATTTTCCCATTTTCTTTTTTCTTTCTTGTCCTTCAAGGCTGTCGTATTTTCAAGCTATATGCTTATTTGACGACAGTCTTCTGCATTTACACTCCCAATACATGTATCATAATTCAGTCTGATCATTTGATTCAATTTATCCCGAGTGGTTCCCAATTGACGTGTTCTCTTATTCTTTTCTTTAATCTGTATACACGTATATATCTCAGTTTTATATTCGGATGTACACACTGTATGTTCTATTGTCTTGTTAAAAAAATGACTGTATTTCATTTGTATTATATATTCGATGCAAAAAATTCCTAATAAATTCATTTGAATTTGAATTTGAAAAAAAAAATCATAATCAAGCCCCGTTATGACATGTTACTAGTACTAGGCAATGAAGGACCGTCGGAACAAAGAAAGTCCCAAGTTGCAGGTGGGTCGTCTTGTTCGAATATATTGTGTCAAATACAAATACCAACTTAATGAAACCACCCGTACTAACGAAGTCTCGTTATGACTTGCCGAAATGAACTCGGGTCATTCGTGTGAGGAGATCTCGCAAGAATGAACCCTCAATGTATCCGAGCTCACTCTGATAATAAATTACAATAATGCCTACGTGTGTGCTCACATTCAGCGTTTAGGGGGTTATTTGTTCTTAGGTTGTAGAAATTCCCCAAACAGCAAGTATCAGCCTTTAGATTTTCTTTTTGTTTCTGTTCAATGCACAAAGAGTGGAGTTACAAATCCATTACCAATAATCATAATCATTAAAGACCCTCGATTCAATCCAGTAGCGGACTTCAAACAGAGGCTTGGATACCTACGATACCGACCTAGCTCACAATAATACCGTATAAACATAAGACGTGTGATCTACATTGAGACGGTAAAGTTTCGGTGTTCATTGCACACCAAGTTTGAGGACTTTCTGGTCTTGGTTATGACATTCTTTTTCATCCAATATTATCCTCGTATTCACATTTTTCTTGCTCCTCTTAAGAGTTGATATATGCTTTTTACAGCGACATACCAAGTATCTTAAATCTTGTATAGGCCTATCAACAAACAGAACGAAAGACGTTTGGCTCAAAATCTGATTACAAAAAAAAAAAATCTTATGGAAATTACGATTTTTAGAAACGGTAATATTGATTGTGACCGCATGAAATGGACCTGAGGACGATTTTATATCCGCTTTAATGAGACTTCTATACAGTTCTCATCGTTTCAATTCAACCAATCCTTCGAAGTTAACTTCAATCTTGTAAGACAGATTTATTCTGTACTTACAAAATACAATACCGTTTACGATTGAATTATTGATGACTCGCGTATAGTATACTAGAGAACCGTATAGTTATCTGGAATATCATGTCAACTATCAGGTGTACACCGAGACAGGACTGCAACTCGATAGATAACATTATACATTATACGTATCCTGATTTAAACACATACACAAAATTACATATGATAGTGTGATATCAACTTCCATTTATACACAGATACATATATTTACATATAAGTACAAAAATGTGTTGGACGAAACAGAAAACTGTCTAGGGTAGAAAACATTCCTATTGTTTTTTAAGTTAATGATTCAACTGATGTTGACTGAAGGCACTCGAGTCTGCGTTTTACTAATCTTACATGACTGTGCTTAGGTAAATTTGTCTTAGTTGTTATTATATTTTCCAACCAACTCTTTATTGTATGTTATAGGCATATTTCTTTACAAAGTTTACACTGCGTAAGTGTATATCTCAAAACATGGCAAAATAACGACGATTTACAGCTAGTGAAATAATTATGTTAGTTCTCGACCTGTTTTTTTTTTTTTTTTCCACTGACGACATGTTATCACACTGTGTGTACTTTACGGAAATACGTGCAACATTATCGTTACGAAACATTGATTAAGAGTGAAAAAACTGCTACACCCATTGGTCACAAGACTGTCCCGAGTAATAGACAAAATCGAATCTGTTAGTATTCCTGTAATACATATACGTATATATACATATAAATACACATAATTCCATATATATATATATATATATATATATACTATATACATATATGTACATATACATATATATATATTCATATATATATTCATATTTTATGAGTGTTTCTCATAAATAGAGACTTGTAGGCTTCGTAGGCAATCAGCGCAGAATGCAATCCATATATCGTCGTGAATGGTTCCTGGAGAACATGTATCACATGACCGTATGTCTTGTTAAAGTATCTGTTGACCAAGGATATCGAGGAGGTATTTATCAGTTCCGCTACCCACTGGGATCCCGCTAGTGTCATGGCGTAAAGTAGGCAAGTCGAAGACCACTTCCTCTCACGACCACCGACAACTGCCTGTCGCTGGATTATGATCAGGAAGAGCGTCATCAGTCCGACGTTGGCCATCGCCACAACAGACCTTACAATGTCGAGGGAGTAGAGAATAGTGTGCCCCTCCGATACCATGAGGCCGATGGCGGAGCAGATTTCAAAGATATTACTGGCAAACATCCCAAACGTGCAGACTAACAACATGACATCGTGTCCTCCCATCAACCCGTGGGCATGCATCGCGGCTTTCCGGGGAGTGAACCACAGCAAAGTTTTCGTGATCGAGAAATGACCAATACAGAGAATGACTAAAGGCAAAGTAAAAATGATGTCGCAGCAACACCTAATAAGATACTCCGGCGTTGTCTCCGGTAACCTGGATACGATGTCGTGTGAGTCCAGGACTTTGTTCACGATGACGTACGTTGCTGCCGAGAGGCCTAAGAATGTTACTACAAACCTAGTGTTGCACCCACGATCTCCGTTTGTCGAGATTTGGAGTGACGTATCCCGACCATAACTACATGGTTCGTTTTGCACGATGTTACATCCAAAGAGGCGCTTTGCTCTGTGGAGCACAGAAAAGTGACTTGAAGATTCTATCCAATCAAATGTAATGTCACCTTGTGGCGGCGATTGTAGCGAGTAGAGACCAACTGACGACCAAGTCTCACACATTATTGCTATTCCTGTGACAAGCAATTCCACCAAAATAGGATATGTCTCTCTTCTAACAAAATGAAAAATTGCGAAACGGGAATCATCTAAGTGCGAAGAGTTGAAGCACTGATGTAGCATAGCAGCATTGTCTGTGACAAGTCTGCCAATTGGAAAAACGAACTGACGAGTCGACGCCCAACAAAATGCTGCGGACATAAATGCGAGGGCGTAAAAGGAGGACGATTTACCAATAAATACGACGTCATAGTTACGTGTAATAACACAAAACATTAGGGAAAACAGAATCAAACAGCTGGTATTTGAGAATATTATGGGCATAATTCCTGCAATTGATCCGACGTTCTCCAGGGCGCATGAAGTCAAAAACAAGATTTCCGAAATTCGACCAATGAACTCCACCATGCTAGAGATTTGATACAATCTGAGCATGGATTTGTGCCGCTGAAAAGCAGGAACTGAAATTTTGTAGCACTGACGAGATATTGGCACGCTCGCACAGTTAACAGATGTGCTTGACATTATTTCATGTCTTAAACCTGCAGTCGACTCGACTGTCCTTGTCGAAGGTGATATTTCATGGGATAGGATCTTTGGATCACACGAGTCAATATGCGCGCTAGTAGGAACAGGTTCAAATGGCATATGTCCTGAAGAATGATTTACATCTTCCCCTGATGATGCGACAGGAGAGAGTGAACCGACCGAATGACCATGGTGAGGCGAGATTAGTGGTTGAGTCAGTGGGTCTCTTTTAGAGCCACACGGAGTTGCGACGCTACAAGTTGGTCCAGGAGTAACGGTTTGCTCTTCTTCACTTCCGTTGCTGATGTCAGATGAAGAGTGCAAAACTCGCGCGCAGTGTCGGCATGATGTTGGCCACAGTATGGTGTGCGTCCTGTGAAACTTTGATTTACAACATATAAAAACCAATGCAAGAAAACTGGCGATCAACATACACACGCCGTAAATGGCACACGAGATGGGAAATAGGATTTCTCTATAAAATTGCGGTATGTCTGTCTTCAATGGAAAAAATGGTAAGAAACACACGCATACACCAATACTAAGAATGAAGCTGAAAAGTTGTACACTGCCATACATAGTCAGACACGATTCGCTGGGCAATGAATTCATCATGACGTTTGTTTCCGCAGCTCTGATAGATATCGAGCGATTAAGATCACGCAGACACAGAAAACGCTGCTTCTATTTTATCACGAGAGACAAGCTGTTTTCACTGTGCCGTTGTAATGATCGTTCGACGAGCGATGGTAAACCGTCACATTGTGGGCTAGTCATGCTAGTAATAAAGACGAATTTGATGCTCGTCTGGTGTTCATGGAAATGTATACAGTATTGCCTTAAGCGCGAGTGAAAAGCAAAAAGTAGCAGAGCGAAATCATGTGACTTGGAGTTCATAAATCACCCAGACAGGATCTTTTTCAGTTTCATTTTCATCGCGCTATCCATTCCTCATAATGATGCTTTTATCTTCGCCTATTAAGAATAGTTTATTGCCGTTCATGAGTGGGCGTTTTGTTTCCTCCTCCATTTCTAATCTTTTGTAAGGGTATCTCATGCACCAACAAGTTGTTATAGTGGTCTTCCATGAAGCCCTGAATAATTTTGATGAACATCATTATGTACATTAAAATTAAATAGCAAAACGTAAATAAAGAAGATAATATATCTTACAATCCACTATGTACTTTGCCGCCTTTTCTGTGAAACCTTTTCAGACATATCATGATGTTATCATGAATACTATCCTCTCGGAAATTGTCACATTCTCACCCCCCCCCCCCCCACACACACACGCACACACCGTTTAAAGCATCTATCATGAGTGGTGGGGTGGTTCAGTCGGTAGCGTACTCTGCCTTACACTTGAATGGCTCGGGTTCGAGCCCTGGTTCGATCCAATAGCGAGTCTTTTACTGAGCAACGCTGTGTGCTATCATGTTGTCCATTCTATAGAAGAGGTAAAACGCTCTGTTTCTCGGATAGGACATAAAATGGAGGTCCCGTGTGTGAGGGAGTCCCAAACTCAAGCACGTAAAAGATCCGGCTTCAATTATTCATCTCAAAGATCAGGGCGTATTAACCCACTGCACCAGGTGGTCCACTCCAACGTTGTCCACGTCCTCACAACTGGACCCCTCTGACAATCAGCCGAATCGATGAGCTATCCAGCCATCTTGTGAGATATAAAATGAAACAAACAAACAAACAAACATGCAGTGTTACTTTCTCATGGTGTTTAACTTTAAAGGGTAGTACGTTTCTCTTCGTCATCATATACGAACAAGACAGGAGCTCTTCAAACCATTTAATACAATAGACGCTTTCCACCGAAGAAGATGGACAGTTTTGTAGACTGGCAATTGAGGGGACAGTGATATCATCCATTCATTCATACCCGGACAATCCCACGGACCAAGTTAAATGACTTTCAGTTAAGATGTGGTGTCATAATTAAACAGGAAATTCAAGAATAAAGGGATCATACAGTTTTGGTTGAGACCTAATTTCAGGTTTCTAACATTTTGTGGTGAGATAATGAGAAACCTCTTATGAAATATGAAAGAGCATGTAATTCTTTGAGGAATTCAACGTTTATTTGATGAAAATTGGTTTTGAAATGGCTGAGATATCCAGAAAAGAGCGATTCTGATAAAGTGTGGGACCCACACTTTATTACGATCGCTTTGTTTTACTTTGTTTTTGGATGTTTCAATCATTCCTAACCCGAATTTCATCAAATAAACTTTGAATTCCTCTTAAAATGGTATGCTCTGTACTATATCATAAGTGTTTTCTTGGTATCTCGCAAAAAGTTAAAAGCCCAATTCTCATCTCCACCAATACTGTACTATCCTTTAACATAGCTCATTGACCAAAAGGTCCGGCTTTGTGCACAATCTTAAAGAGTAAAAAAAAAAATCACTGCAATTGGGATTTGCTTTCAAATACGCTGGCAATCACATCCAAGGCTCATGGAGAAGTTAATTCATCCATTCATTAATTAACTTATTTATCTATCTACTGATTGATTTTCTCATTCATTCATTCATATTATTTTATTTTATTTGTTTTTTTTTCTAGTATCCAGCGGACAGGCCTATTCAGTTGTACAAAACTGCTTTCCAAAGGCTCCCTGCAATTTTACATGGATTTAGACATCAGAGAAATACACAGAATGTAATATTTTTCTTTTTTTTTCATTGAAAATTGTCGAAATATACCAAAGTGTGCACACCAGATCTCTCATTTCAATTCCCAAAAAATAAATAAATAGAAATCTGGAAAGTTCACTCATGTTGCCCTCCAATTAACCCTCCCCATATGGTTCCCCTTCATCTATATACAATGTAGTACACTTTTTGGAATTGATACCATCCCAAATAGGCCTACATCAGAAATGTCTGAACGACGTCATTTCATTTCATATCCCCTCCCACACCCTCCCCATACCTGGCTCCTCCCTCATCCCCCCACCCCACCCCATGCATTAACAGTTCGGGATTTACCATTTTCAAAATATTCCACCTAACTGGAATCATTAGCGTCGTTATGTTTATACAGAGAACAGACATTAATGCTATTTTTCGAGTTGCATGATCTCCTTATGTCTGTTGGATACTACTACTCTTGGTAGTCTACACGATTCTAGATAACAGCACGGTTTTACGTGGTTCATCAACTGAAAATGGTATTGTATCTTGTAAATGCAGAATAAATCTTTAATAATTTGATTTAGACAGATAAAGTATAAAATCAAACAAGAGAACTGGAGAAGTCTCATTATCAGCGGATATCAAATCGCTCTGCCCATTCGATCACAAGCACATTCGGTCACAATCGATATCGCCGTTATGGGAGATCATGGGAAAATCAGAATTTCCGTATTTTTTTTTTCTCTCTCTCTCTCTTTCGATTAGAGTTTAATCGAATTTTTGTCGTCTGTTCTTTATATATATATGCGTACTTGACGTTCTCACTACGAATTTGAAGCAATATATAAACTCAAAAAGAGAAAGAAAATGTAAATACTAGGATAACAGGATGAAAAAGAATGTCATAGCCAAACCAGGAAGTCACTGAACATGGCGTCCAATGAACATCGAAAGTTTGCGGTCTCAGCTTAAATACACGTCTAGCATTATCAATTATGGCATTAATATGTCAGCTGTCTCGGTCTTATGGGGATCCAAGTCTTTGTTCGGAGTCCGCTGGATTGATTTGAGAGTCTTTGATGATTATGATTACTGGTAATGTGTTTGTAACTCCACTGTTTGTGCACTGAGCAAAAATGAAAATTAAAAATCTGAAGACTGACACTTCTCTTGTTAGGCATTTTAATACCCCAAAAACAAACCAACCCAAGAAATACTGAATGTGTGTGTGTATTGCGCGCGCGCACACACACACACACACACACACACTACACATATAGTTTATAACAGCCGAACACTGTTTAAGCAAATACGGTCCATCGAGAGTTCATTGTTGTAAGATTTCCCCTCTCAATAGACCCGAGTTAATTTCGGAATGTCATTACGAAATATCATTAGTACGGGTGGTTTAATTGAATTTTCATATACACGTTCACAAAATATGCATTCCAAAGTATTTGACACAAACGTATGTGAACAAGACTACTCTCACTTGCGATATGGAGCTTTATTTATCACAGCCATTTATTTAGAAGTCCTTCATTGTGTGTATCTCTGTTAACGAGATGTCATAACGCAAACATTCTTGCGGTCCTGAGTATCTTGTTATGAAGCGGTTTGAAAAAGCAAAAACACGTACACGTATTATGTTCGTCTTGAAAATATACAGACATACGTAATATGCAGCTGATACATTAAAGGGCAAGACGCAAAATGATGGAGAATAAAACACAGAACGTGTATTTAATTTTGGCCAATTTTATCAAGCAATTTATAGTCACCAATGTTACAGAAGAGTTCCGGGGTGGATCTAGCAGTTTGCTGGGGGTGGGGGGGGGGGGGGGGGGGGGGTCAGTGGTCATATATACAAGCCACAAGAAGTCTTCACATTCCTTGGTGACACTTCTCTCCCAAAATCGGCCGACAAATAAAACAAAACAAAACAAAACAAAACAAAACAATAGATTAATTTCAATGGTGGGGTTAAGCCCCCCCCAAAAAAACCCAACAAAACAAAACAAAGAAGTACCGTGCTACAGCTGTATACGAATATTTTTACATGATAAAATTGCTTTGTAATTTCAGCGTAACAGTTCCTTTCAAGATCTAGTTCACCATTAACATTTTTCTTCCAAGATATCAGACATAAAAAGCAGTTTTTTAATTCTTAAATAACCATCTGAGGATACCTGTTCTCCTAAATTTCAGCATTGAATAAACAAACAAAAATCCATGTAATTCATTTAAATTAACCGTCTAAAGACAGGATGATTCCCTCCCCCCCCCCCCCGACCAAACAGGATGAATTATACTCTGAACGACCGCTTATTCAAAAAAGTTTTAGGCATTCTTTTACATATACTAGGTGTTACAACATGTTCCCATTTTTTATCCTTAATAGTTAATGAGCTACTGGTCATATCAAAGACAGTAGGCGCGGTCAGACTAGCAAACGATCGAGAATTAAGTGTAACGTCACTATCTTTAAGATCTCGAAGTTTTGCTAGTGTGACCGCAAACTTCCCGCGAAACTTCCCACATCAACTAGGGGTTTTTTCCCCCACTCCCTCCAAACTTCTCGATCTTTTGCCAGTGTGACCGCGAGAAGCTGAAACTTCGCGATCTTTGTCACGTGACCAGTCGACCACCTTCTTGCGGCGGATGCGTGGGCAGTGTTTCCGCAGCGCGAGGCCATTGTCATGTACCGGCGTGCATTGTTACGTCACAATCACTAGCCATCAGAAGGCGCACTCTTTCTTCTTTCTTGCGCGCGCGCCCCGATAACCCAAACTTCTAGATCCAGAGACCGAGAAGTTTGACTGCCAGAGTGACCGCACAACAAAAGATCGCGAAGACTTCGCGATGTTTAACTTCTCGATCTTTGGCCAGTCTGACCGTGCCTAATGTCATCTGATGTAATAGTTTTCGAACTATCAAGAATCAAAAGTGGGAACTTTTTTTAAAGGTGCATGGTCCCGTTGTTTTAGTCAAATGCGTACGCGGGCGCACGGCGCAAGTTTCCTACAGAGACCTATGTACGCTATCGACTCCTCTTAATAGCGCTTACGCTTTGGCCCACTTCCCCGAGTCCGAAGAAGTCCGATTCACTGTAGTCAGTGGTCCGATCACAGTTCGGCTCATGATTCGGCTGAGGGGGATGACAGCTTTAGCAAACCTCTTTTGTGATGTCATGATAACAGACACATATAATGCACGCACCCTGGCATTACTGCAGACTGCGCGTTGCGCAGAGAAGACAACGAAGACAACTTTGCGAGAAGTTTCGCGGGAAGTTTGCGGTCACACTGGCAAAACTTCGACATCTTAAAGATAGCGATCTTAAACTTCTCGATCTTTTGCCATTCTCGCAAAGCTTCCCATATCAACTAGGGATCTTAAACTTCTCGATATTTGGCCAGTCTGACCGCGCCTCTGGTATAAAAATCAAAACACCAGATCGTTTCATTCAGTTCTGAATATGCTTAAACATACCCCACCTCCATACACTTTGTTCACATTGAATGAGGACATGTGGAACAAGAGGTGCCAGATAATCATGATTTAGCCTTTCACAATTTCCGGAATATTTATTTCAAATATTTCAATGAACGTGATTCAAAATATTTCCCCCAAAGTGTGCCCCATATCGTTGAATTTCCATTCTGAAACTGCAAAAGCCCCCTCGTATGGGAGTGGGGAGGCAGTAGTGGAGTATGTAGGGAAAACGGCGCCCGGGGCAAGCGCGAAAATCGCGCCCCTAATTTCTGAAAAAGACTAGTGTTCAACTCCAACCCCATCCCGGTAGGGACTTTAAGCAAAGTCCACATGATATGCTTTTCAAGCCCTTAAAAGGGGTCTTTTGAGGGTGATTTAAATGTAATGAATTTTGATAAATTTTGGCGAGCGAGCGCAGCGAGCGAGCCGAAAATTTTTGTATTTCAGCTGACAAAACATGGAATTCTTGTCATTTTTTGCTTATCAAATCTTACAATTCTAATCAAGATAGTGACGGCCTTATAGATAACGATTTATCTATACCAACAAATTGAGTACTTTCAAAAATATTCTAAATCAGCAGGGGGGCATTTCATGAAGCATTTTGTCCGACAACTTGTCGGACAAAATTTGCTTTCAGCCAATCAGAAGCAAGGATTTCAGTAGCTTTTAACAGTTTGTCAGACGAAATATCTGACAAATTGCTTCATGAAATGCCCACCATGGACGCGCGAGTGAGCCGAAATTTGTATATTTCCGCGTCATCATCACGTTTTGTTCTTATCTCCTTTTTGTTTTGACAAATTTTCGCGAGCGAGCGCAGCGAGCGAGCCGAAAATTTTTGTATTTCAGCTTGCAAAACATGGAACTCTTGTCATTTTTTGCTTATCAAATCTTACAATTCTAATCAAGATATAGTGACGGCCTTATAGATAACGATTTTTACCAACAAACTGAAGACTTGAAAAAATACTCTACATTAGTACGAGCGAGTGAGCCGAAATTTGTATATTTCCGCGTCATCATCACGTTTTGTTCTTATCTCCTTTTTGTTTTGATAAATTTTGGCGAGCGAGCGCAGCGAGCGGGCCGAAAATTTTTGTATTTCAGCTTACAAAACATGGAACTCTTGTCATTTTTTGCTTATCAAATCTTACAATTCTAATCAAGATATAGTGACGGCCTTATAGATAACGATTTTTACCAACAGACTGAAGACTTGAAAAAATACTCTACATTAGTACGAGCGAGTGAGCCGCAATTTGTATATTTCCGCGTCATCATCACGTTTTGTTCTTATCTCCTTTTTGTTTTGATAAATTTTGGCGAGCGAGCGCAGCGAGCGGGCCGAAAATTTTTGTATTTCAGCTTACAAAACATGGAACTCTTGTCATTTTTTGCTTATCAAATCTTACAATTCTAATCAAGATATAGTGACGGCCTTATAGATAACGATTTTTACCAACAGACTGAAGACTTGAAAAAATACTCTACATTAGTACGAGCGAGTGAGCCGCAATTTGTATATTTCCGCGTCATCATCACGTTTTGTTCTTATCTCCTTTTTGTTTTGATAAATTTTGGCGAGCGAGCGCAGCGAGCGGGCCGAAAATTTTTGTATTTCAGCTTACAAAACATGGAACTCTTGTCATTTTTTGCTTATCAAATCTTACAATTCTAATCAAGATATAGTGACGGCCTTATAGATAACGATTTTTACCAACAGACTGAAGACTTAAAAAATACTCTACATTAGTACGAGCGAGTGAGCCGCAATTTGTATATTTCCGCGTCATCATCACGTATTGTTCTTATCTCCTTTTTGTTTTGATAAATTTTGGCGAGCGAGCGCAGCGAGTGGGCCGAAAATTTTTGTATTTCAGCTTGCAAAACATGGAACTCTTGTCATTTTTTGCTTATCAAATCTTACAATTCTAATCAAGATATAGTGACGGCCTTATAGATAACGATTTTTACCAACAAACTGAAGACTTGAAAAAATATTCTACATTAGTACGAGCGAGTGAGCCGAAATTTGTATATTTCCGCGTCATCATCACGTTTTGTTCTTATCTCCTTTTTGTTTTGATAAATTTTGGCGAGCGAGCGCAGCGAGCGGGCCGAAAATTTTTGTATTTCAGCTTACAAAACATGGAACTCTTGTCATTTTTTGCTTATCAAATCTTACAATTCTAATCAAGATATAGTGACGGCCTTATAGATAACGATTTTTACCAACAAACTGAAGACTTGAAAAAATACTCTACATTAGTACGAGCGAGTGAGCCGAAATTTGTATATTTCCGCGTCATCATCACGTTTTGTTCTTATCTCCTTTTTGTTTTGATAAATTTTTGGCGAGCGAGCGCAGCGAGTGGGCCGAAAATTTTTGTATTTCAGCTTACAAAACATGGAACTCTTGTCATTTTTTGCTTATCAAATCTTACAATTCTAATCAAGATATAGTGACGGCCTTATAGATAACGATTTTTACCAACAAACTGAGGACTTGAAGAAATACTCTACATTAGTACGAGCGAGTGAGCCGAAATTTGTATATTTCCACGTCATCAGCACGTTTTGTTCTTATCTTGTTTGATTTTTTTAGCGCCCCCCCCTTATGTTCGAAACCGTTGGCGCCTTCTTCTGATCCAATTGGCGATCGCTTCAGAACGAAAGAAATTGCAGCCGCTGCTCCATGAAACATTTTGCCTGCTAAATATAAAATGACATGTGTGAACACAATAGACATTGTCATTTTGTCCGCGTCATCATCACATTTTGTTCTTACCTTCTTCTTCTATATAAAACTTAGAGAGCGAGCGCAGCGAGCGAGCCGAAAATGTTATATTTCAGCTTACATAATATGGAATTCTTGTGTGAACACAATAAACATTGTCATTTTGTCCGAATCATCATTATGTTTTGTTTTCATCTTTTTTTTTTAATTTCGTTTTCTGCCCCCCCCCCCCCAACATTCTTCCTCCCCCCCCCCCCCCCCCCCCCATTCCGGTGAGTTTCTTCTTCTTCTTCTTCTTTTCTTTTTGTCTTTTTTTTTCTTTTTTTTTCTTTTTTTCTTTTTTTTTCTTCTTCGTTTTTTTTTTTGCGCCCCCAAGGAGTGGCGCCCGGGGCACGTGCCCCCCTTGCCCCCCCCCCCCCCCCCTAGATACGCCACTGGGAGGCAGGGAGGGTTCCTCCTCCCACACCCTTCCCACCACCCATCCTGAAAGCGGGTTGACGCCCCTGTCAAGACGTTTTGGCTAGGAACTGCATCACGACTCCAATTAGGAACTCTGCAGGTTTCTCAAAATGCCCCCACGGCCCTTCGAAGGGCTCTGAATGTACCCAGAGCCTTCTAGAAGGCTCTGAATGCACCCAGTGTTCAGCGCCCTCTTCGACTGAAATAGTGACATTTGGACAGACAGCCAGAATCCACGAGTGTATTTATGATCTGTGGTGTGAAGAGATGGGAGCACATATAAGCGAGTTAAGAAACAGCTCATGAGAAATGGAATGTATTTTAAAAGCTGAAAGGAAGATCAGCTACTCCGACAACATCCTTTCCGAATACAACTCAGCATATATGTGTTTTCTTTTTGGTGTGAAAACCAGAGAGGTTAAGTAGACATCGGTACGGGAACACATGATTTGTGTTGGATCTGCAGCGGCATCAACATAGCTGAGCAGCATTTCTCATAATATGTTTACAAGAAGTGGATCACCAGTGTAAAAATCAGAGTAACATTTGCACATTTTTAAATCTCGAAGTTTCCAGCTGCACGCATTTCCACTTTACTTCTCCCAACTGAACTGGCAGCCGGTTAAAGTAACACTGAAATTAAAAAGGATTATCTGGAGGAAAATCAGTTTCGCATTGGATCTATGTCGAGAAGGCATCACACTGTCATATATGCATTGTCCGCTGAGGGACACTAATATTAAAATGCATTTTAGGATAGAAACACATTGGAAACGCTTGTATTTCAAATATCGAAAAAAAAAACAAATTGACACCGAAAAAAAAAATGATGCAACTATGTATAACATTTTGACTACAATCGAATTCCCCATTGACTTTTCTTCTCATGAATTGCTCGATACAAACCATTAATTTCACTCTTTCTGAAAATGATAGAGATGAAGAAGACATGAATCACCACGCCAGTTTTGGCTTCAGAATAGTGAGAGAGACAGCTGACCAGGTGACCATGTCGAGAAGCATGTGAGAAATATACACACACAATCACACACAGAATAAATATTTTCAGTGTAGATGTGCAACAAAAATTTCCTCTGACCCTGATCAAGACATCACTTATTCGGGGGGGGGGGGGGGGGGGGGGGGGGGGGGCTTGTGTCTATTGTATCAAACAAGCTTCTGTCCTGCTTGTAATGATAACAAAAGTAAACTTCTTTCCTTGAATTCAAAAAGTTGAACTCAGGAAGAAAAATGTTTTATGCATCATAAATGTCATAAAGACGATTTTTTTTTCAACAGTCATTTCACTCTAAAGCGTTGATGGTGCATATAACCTCTTTACGTTATCATTTTGTCCCTGACGCACATTTTGACAGAGATTTCATCAATAATAATTATCATCACGAGCAATAATATTGGTTGATGTTTTGAGTATAAAACAAGGACGACAATAGACAGTAAATCAGTCTCTGCCATTTTTTAAAAGATAATCATTTTTTTGTGTGTGATTTTATCGATCGGTTGCACAAAGGAAAATCATTGTTTTGTTAATCAGTCACTAATAACGGGTATGTCCACCCCTAGCACGTACCAGGGCCTGCTAGAATTTTGATAACGACAACTAGCTTAGCATCCTAATCTTCCCGCCGAACGTCGGCCAACTACTCCCCACTTCGAGGAATAACAACACTGACATTGATGACTCGGCCTTGAACATCCAATGCATGCTCTATGAGATCCGGCGAGCAAGATGACAATGGCAACTATAACCCACGCACTCTCTCTCAAGGAATTCCCTTACTGCAGCGATCTTGCGTTGTCGTCCTGCAGTCGGAAATTGTGTCAGTACTTTCGTCTTGTGGAAGGCAGCGGTACTCCAGTAAGATAGGATGCCAGTACACAACGATATTGACATTTCCTTCCGGAACCACCAGTGATGTTTTCTCCACATAGATGCCGACCCATGACATCACTAAGACGCAGATACCTTGAGTCGTCTCCTTCATGCAGTCATCATGAAGGTTCGATATACCCGGTGGGTAATCGACGAACTCGTTGTCTCCCATTCGTTCGGTCAAGGGTGTCGCAGCTCTCGTCCGTGAAGACAACATGTCGCTATGTGTCATCGCATATGAAGCATTCTGTGCTCCCTAGCCCAGCGAAGACGAACAACTTTTGGGCGATCAACCAAGCGTCAACCGTCGTGCTCGGTGACCATGATGGAGAAATATTCGGTTATCAGTGGACGGAAGAACGTTGACCCCATGATGTGTCCTCCACAAGCGACGAAGATGATTCGTCGTTATTTTCCGGTTTCTTCTGCAGAGATTCAACAGTTGGCGATCATCTCGTCTCTTGGCTAAGATAGTCGTGGTGGTCTCCATTGCCGCATATTCTATGTCTCATGTTGACGTCTCTGGATCTTACAGCCTGTACTCTGTGATATCACAAGGACATCCTCAATATCACTATGTTTGTAGCCCTCCTGCCGCAGTGCTACCACTGTCTCCAGTAATACAGATTACGTACGTTGGACCAAGCATAAACTTTAGGGAACGTTTCTACCGAATTTTAATGCTATGGTTCAAAGAGCACACCCCCCCACAACCTCGTTAAACACAAAGTTGAATCAGGAATAGGGACAGAATCTCACAATCTATGAATTTCTAGTCGTAAACAAAATTATTACGTACGATACACTTTTTAAACGTTAAAGTATAACCGGTGTAGGTGCGAGTTTCTTCACTTTGTCTCCCTCTACAAATTAAATTTGTTAAGATCGCAACTGCTGATCTGTAAATTAACAAACATGTCGGAAAAAAGGAACCAGTGGGACTCGAACCTGTCATCTACTGCTTTCCGGGCAGCGACACTACCACCAGGCTGTCCCTGGTTGCCGGCAGTGACACGATGAACATGGAACAAATACCCAAGCTCTGAAATTCCGACATTGTTATGTTAAGTAGTCCAAGGCGGACAAGGCATATCAAATGAAACTAAAGATATTATTCAAAGGGGTGAAGGTTCAGGTGCGAGTTTCTTCACTTTGTCTCCCTCTACAAATTAAATTTGTTAAGATCGCAACTGCTGATCTGTAAATTAACAAACATGTCAGAAAAAAGGAACCAGTGGGACTCGAACCTGTCATCCACTGCTTTCCGGGCAGCGACACTACCACCAGGCTGTCCCTGGTTGCCGGCAGTGACACGATGAACATGGAACAAATACCCAAGCTCCGAAATTCCGACATTGTTATGTTAAGTAGTCCAAGGCGGACAAGGCATATTAAATGAAAGTAAAGATATTATTCAGAGGGGTGAAGATTCAGTTGCGAGTTTCTTCACTTTGTCTCCCTCTACAAATTAAATTTGTTAAGATCGCAACTGCTGATCTGTAAATTAACAAACATGTCGGAAAAAAAGGAACCAGTGGGACTCGAACCTGTCATCTACTGCTTTCCGGGCAGCGAATTAACAAATTTAATTTGTAGAGGGAGACAAAGTGAAGAAACTCGCAACTGAACCTTCAGCCCTCTGAATAATATCTTTACTTTCATTTAATATGCCTTGTCCGCCTTGGGCACTACTTAACATAAAACTGTCGGAATTTCGGAGCTTGGGTATTTGTTCCATGTTCATCGTATCACTGCCGGCAACCAGGGACAACCTGGTGGTAGTGTCGCTGCCCGGAAAGTAGTAGATGAAAGGTTCGAGTCCCACTGGTTCCTTTTTTCCGACATGTTTGTAAATTTACAGATCAGCAGTTGCGATCTTAACAAATTTAATTTGTAGAGGGAGACAAAGTGAAGAAACTCGCACCTGAACCTTCACCCCTCTGAATAATATCTTTAGTTTCATAACCGGTGTAATGCGAACAAGTTATACAATCACTCAATTAGCCTTTTGCTACACTTAAAACTGTCAAATGCCAAGAGAAACTGAGGAAACAAGTCTAAAATTCTTGATTCCATCTTTATAAACAACGATGTATAACCCAACCGGTGGGGGGGGGGGGATAATTTCAGAGAGGGAAGCGTCATCTGACCACTAGATTGTGAGAATGTTATTGGTTTTAGTGTCTGAAAAAAACAAACACGGAAAGAGTTAATGAAAATCATACAGCATTTTGCAAGTTGGACTTTCGCAGTTGGGGGATGCCCAACCGCCCCTTCCCCACTTTCTTTTTTTTTTTGCTTCCCGAGAATAGGAAACAAAACTTCCACTCTTTAGCTGCAATAATCTATTCTAATATCATAGGCAATGACAAACCACATAATAATGAAGGATAGCGTGATCGAAAGGGAGGTGAACTCCACATCACATGATCGCTCTATATTGCTACTCGCGTCAAAAACACGACTATAAGTCAACTGTAACAAGCCATGCATGCATCCATCTGTATCACTCGTTCACTGTGTGACTGTTTACCATCATTTAAAGATCCTTACAACGGCACAGCCCGAACATCTTCTCTTACGAGATAATAAAAGAGTTACAAGGTTTTCTACATTTGATCTAATACATCGATCGACGTCTATCAGAGCTGCAGAAACAAACGTCATGATGAATACAATGCCCAGCGAATCGTGTCGGTCCATGTATGGCAGTGCACAACTTTTCAGCTTCATCCTTAGCATTGGCGTGTGCGTGAGCTTCTTGCCATTTTTTCCACTGAAGACAGACATACCGCATATTTATAAAGAAATACTATATCCCATCTCGTGTGGCATTTACGGCGTGTGTATGCTGATCGCCAGTTTTCTTGCATTGATTTTTCTGTGTTGTAAATCGAAGTTTCACAGGACGCACACTATACTCTGGCCTACATCATGCCGACACTGCGCGCGAGTTTTGCACTCTTCATCAGACATCAGCACCAGAATTGAAGAAGAGCAAACCGTCGCTCCTGGGCCAACTTGTGGCGTCACAACCCCTCGCGGCTCCATAAGAGACTCACTGACTCAACCACTGATCTCGCCTCACCATGGTCATTCGGTCGGTTCACTCTCTCCCGTAGCAGGCCAAGATGTCGATGACTCTTCAGGAGATGTACCATTAGAGCCTTTTACTACCATCGGGCATACTGACTCGTGTGATCCACAGATCCCATCCCATGAAATATCACCTTCGACAAGGACGTCGAGTCAACTACAGGTTCAACACATGAAGAACTGTCAAGCACGTCTGCGACGTCTACAAATATGCCATTATCTGGCCAGTGTAGCAGAATTTCGGCACCGACTCCTGGTTTTCAGCGACACAAGTCGATGCTCAGGTTGTATCAAATCTCGAGTATTTTGGAGTTCATTGGTCGCATTTCGGAAATCTTGTTTTTGGCTTCATGTGCGCTAGACAACATTGGATCGATGGCCGGACTCATGACCATACTATTGTCGGATATCAGCTGTTTGATTCTGTTTACCTTAATGCTTTATGTTGTTACAAATAACTATAACGTTGTATTTATTGGTAAATCGTCCTCCTTTTACGCCCTCGCGTTTATGTCCGCAACTTTCTGTTGGGCATCGACTCGTCAGTTTATTTTTCCGATTGGCAGACTTATTACAGACTATGATCTCCATCCGTGCTTCAACTCTACGTACAGAATGTATTCACTGTTCGGAAGTAATTTTTATTATGTTAGGAGAGAGACATTTCCTGTTCTAGTGGAATTGCTTATCACAGGAATAGTAATAATGTGTGAGACTTGGTCGTCAGTTGGTCGCTACTCTCTACAATCGCCGCCACAAGGTGATATTACATTTCAGTGGATAGAATCTTCAAGTCACTTTTCTGTGCTCCACAGAGCAAAGCGCCTCTTTGGATGTAACATCGCACAGAATGAACCAGGGAGTTATGACGGAGATCGTGGGTGCAGCACTAGGCTTGTAATAACATTCTTAGGCCTCTCGGCAGCAACATACGTCGTCGTGAACAAAGTCCTGGACTCACACGATATTGTATCCAGGTTACCGGAGACAGCGCCGGAGTATCTTAGGTGTTGCTGCGACATCATTTTTACTTTGCCCTTAGTCATTCTCTGCATTGGTCATTTCTCGATCACGAAAAGTTTGTCATGGTTCACTCCCCGGAAAGACGCGATGCATGAACACGGGTTGATGGGAGGACACGATGTCATGTTGTTAGTCTGCACGTTTGGGATGTTTGCCAGTAATATCTTTGAAATCTGCTCCGCCATCGGCCTCATGGTATCCGAGGGGCACACTATTCTCTACTCCCTCTACATCGTAAGGTCTGTTGTGGCGATGGCCAACGTCGGACTGATGACGCTCTTCCTGATCATAATCCAGCGACAGGCAGTTGTCGGTGGTCGTGAGAGGAAGTGGTCTTCGACTTGCCTACTTTACGCCATGACACTAGCGGGATCCCAGTGGGTGGCGGAATTGGTAAATCCCCCAATGTTTTCCCTGGTCGAGAAATATTTAAACAAGACATACGGCCATGTGATACATGTTCTCCTGGAACCATTCACGACGATATTGCGCTGATTGCCTACGAAGCCTACAAGTCTCTATTTATGAGAAACACTCATTAACACTTCATCTTAAGTATCCCGTGAGGACCATAAAAATACAAAAAGATAGGTGAATTAGGAATCAGCCTGGGAGGTGCATCATTACTTCACTTTAAGTATCAGGTTGTCTCTTTGGTGGAACACATTTGATTGTCATATACCATAGAAATCAGCAGGAATAACAAATGACTTTTATGAACTATTTAAATGGCTTATATAAAGAAACTGGCGTAAGTTTTTGTTTTGAGAGCACATAATATACGCTCATATACATAAGGTCTAGCAAAATTGTTTAAGCCCACTGAATCCTCCATGTGCTCTTGAAAACATGTTTAGGGAAACGATCCAGTTGTTAGGCGGGTAAGTTGTTACATAATCAGTTTCTCAATATCTAAACAAGATGGAATAATCTAATCGCATTTTTTTAAATAGTGTAAGCAAATTGAAGCTCGGTACCATCAGTCTAACTGGAATTGTATGTTTTGTATAATCCTTCCAGTTTTTGAGCGCATAGGGACATATGCACTCTTGTTATACGCCATATTAAGGACTGTTAATTATCATCATTAATCATTATTATAAGCTATATCATATCAATTAAGACATACCATATCATATCCGACGATCTGTGTGTGCGAAATTTTATATGTACCAACAGCCGGACATAATGCTATATATAGGAATATACATAATGCTATACAAAATGCTATGATTATGCAGTTACATATTTAACTTTTTATACGAGTAATGCATGAAATAATATATATATATATATATATATATATATATATATATATAAGTAAACGAATCAGTAGAAAAAGAACGCCGTAAAAAATAATAATAAATCCTAGATCTTGAAGATCTTAAAAACGGAGCATAGCTCTCAAATACTGAAAGGCAAGGTCACACTCTTCATCAGTGCCCATGGTGTGACAAAAGATCTTAATCAAATCCGTTTCTGAAACAGACATGTATATACATATATATATATGTATATATATATATATATATATATATATTATGTACATATAAACAAACTGGTAATGCATTCTTTATTTCCTTTTTTCGTCATCTCTTCATTTCTTCGTGGCACCATGATACGTGAAATTTCAACATATATATAATATCAGGTTTGTCTGTTACTCGGTTATACAGCCTTATATGTTAAGCCATAAATGTAATAATTCTTACACTCTTAATGTTTCTAAACGATGATGCTGCACATAGTGATTATATACGGTATACACGGTGTTATACATGTTAATGAAAAAAAAACAGGTCGAGAAAATCACGTAATGGAATATTTTATGTAGGCGTTATTTGGCCTTGTTTTATACCCATATTTAGCAGTGTAGGCTCTGTATTTATGCCTGCATGAAGAGATGATATAAAGTGCATATCAAAGACTGATGTGTCTAATCGCAGCAGGTATAGTAAACTGTAGACTGAAGTGCTTTCAGTCAACAATACTTAAATTAAATTTCGAAAAGTTAGCAAAAGAAAGTAACATGAAGGATTACAAAAAAAAATTGTCCCTCTTATCGTGATGCATGGTAATGAACTTAAAACACGCAGTGTAATTTGATTTACCTGCAGTTTTTTCTTCGGGTGTCTGTCGCATTTCTGTTTGTAAATACCCACATTGATTATGCGTAAACGTATGTTAGTCTCTCGCTCTCTCTCTCTCCCCCCCCCCCTCTCTCTCTCTCTGTCTCTTTCTCTCTCTCTCTCTCTCTCTCTCTCTCTATATATATATATATATATATATAGTTATATAGTTATAAAAATTGGGATCATATGTATACAAATAACATATACTACTGGAATCATTCACATCATCGTACCATAAAGAGTGAACAGACATCAGTGTTATCTATATCTAGTGGCATGCATGGTCTGTTCAGCTCAAATCTTGGTAGTCGACATGATATTTTAGATAACTGCTTAATTTTATTGCAAAAAGTGAGTCATCAATTATTCACTCGTAAATATCATTTTATCTTGTAGATACAGAATAAACGTTTCATAAATAATTTGAATTGATTTAGACAAACTGAGTTTAAAAATGAAACAAAAAGATTTGTAGAAATCTCGTTAGCATCGCAAATAAATCGTCCTCGGGTCCAATATCGTCGTTTCAAGACACCATGGAAAAATCTGGGCTCTCCATCAAATTCATTCTTTTTTTATTTGATTTTAATCAAAATTCTGTCCTTCTATCCCGTAGCGTACTTGGTGTTTCATTCTTAATTTGGTAACCCCATATAGAAGCACTGTAAAGACGGTAATTGGATGAACAAGAGTTCCACATCCAAAACCAAGAAGTCTTCGAACATGGCGTCCAGTGAACACCGAAAATTTGTCGTCTCAGTCTAAATATTAGTACATGCACGACTTTCACATGAATGTGACGAGTTGTCGGCTAACTCTACTGTTATTTTTACTGCCCCTTATAATTACGTTGTATTTTGTTAAGTTTGGAAGTATATAAGAATATAGGATAACTGCGAACACACTAGATAACTTAGATTGTAATAATGTAGATTGTACCACACTCTGGTTGCATGAGATATACATACATATTCTACATTGTCATGTACCTTGTACAGTATGTCCCACCAAAATTACAATCGGATTTTCGCATTGATAACTTCCGATATGATTAAACTATCTGCATGCTGTTACAGGGTCTTAAAATATAAAATCTTAGCTACATTTTGCAGAAAACCCCATTCAATTTCGTTAAGTTGTCACAGAGAAATGTGGATCGTTGTAAAGCAGGTCATGGGTCCGATTCTTCCAAGTTTAGCACTTGGATGCTCTTAGAACTGCATGTGAATGTGTGAACACAATGGACAGAACTTGGAGGGAAGGGATTCCTGACATACTTTAGAAAAATCCTCATTTCTCTTTGACCACTGAAGCAAATCGAATGGGAATTTTAGTTAAATGTGGGTAATAAGTTATAGTTTCACACCCTGAAAGTATATTTGGATTGATTCACTATCTTTAAAGTTATTGGTGCGGAGGGTCCCGTTGTAATTTTTTTTTCTGAGACATTCAGTATTGGATAATTGTGTACACCTACCGCACTTTTTTCATTCTTGCTTGATTATATTTGTAATTTTTACAATCATTAATAATCTTTAGTTTATGTTCATGATTTTGTTAATTCAATAAAACATACACAAACAAAAAGTTAGCTTACTCGCGTGGATTGTGAGTATCCAAGCCTCTGTTCGAAGTCTGCTGGACTGCCTCGAGAGTTTGGAATTTTATGATTATGATTACTGGTAATTGGTTTGTAACCTCACTCTTTTTTCACTGAATAGGAAAGATATAAATCTAAAGACTGACTCGTAGGCTATGTTCTGCTTTTCTATAACCCCAAAACTCCAAAACACAATGTGTGCACACACTTATACAACAGCCGAACACCGTTTGAGTGAATTCGGATACACCGAGAGTTCATTATCAAGAGATTTCCCCACTCGATCATGCCGGTATACCGGAGTTCATTTCGAAAACTCACGATGGGATTTTGTCACTACCCAGTGAGTAGTCCCATGATACGTTTACAGACATACTTTCCAAAATTCTTTGTTTTTGACACAAAGAAACACACTCTTATGCGAACAAAGTGATTCTTACCTGGGGCCCGTTGCATAAAAGTTATTATTATGGTAACTTTGCCATCCAATGGTAATTTCCATGGAATTCTTGATTTTGATTGGCTGTTGAGTATTGTTGCCATGGTAGTTACCATTGGATTGCAAAGTTACCATAATAGTAACTTTTATGCAACGGGCTCCTGGAATTGGGGCTTTAATATCGTCGCGACCGTTTCCTTCATGTGTGCATCTCTGTTAAGATTTCACAATGAGAACTGTTACATTCTCAGGGTCCCAAGTATCTTGTTACAACAACGCTCGATTACATGATTATGAATCACATATACATGAATCATATATTCATGAAAAGATACAGACATTATACTGTGTAATGCAGAGTGGTACACCTTAGACAATTAAGACACAAAATAATGGAGAATAAAACACTAAACGGATATTCAATTTTGGCCAAATTTATCAAGCACAAAATCTTGTGAAATCCAACAGTGACAGTAAGGCCTATTGCTATAGAATAGAGTATAGTAAAGAGGCTTTACAGCTAGCTTCAATTCAATAAGGATGGTGCCTTGACAACGGAGAATCAGTGTGAGGCATGAAGCAGTGTAGTATTTGTAGTTAAAATGAAGCATAAATATCAAATTTAGGGAAATATTTGTCAACTTATACACGATCTGAAGCACATTATGAAAAGGACAATAGGTTGTGAAAACAGCACATTTTACCACGAGAAAAAATGCCTAACTTTATTAATCTATGCAAAAATCACATCCTGTAAGGCTCTGTTGCACGTTATTTTCTTGTATAAATCTTCAAAAATATAATAACCCCACATTGAGGCATTTGACATTTCAACATACACAAAATCTATATAAGCAATTTACATATGCGCACGTACAAGTCTTTCTTTGAATACTTGAATCATAAAAATGGACATATTGTTTTAAAATTAAGGGAGAGAGAATGAAGCTATTTTACTGATTTCATTTACAAAGGCAATCATAGTTGGATGTGAATTAAGTTGACAAATAGATTCCTGTATGTATCCAGTGATGTACATGTGTTATGGCACGACGCGATGTCTTATCCTTGGGATTGCGTGTGAGTGTGTGTGTGTGTGTGTGTGTGTGTGTGTGTGTTTTATTCTTGCTTGACTGACCGTCTTTGATAATCTTTTGTTTATGTTTATGATTTTGTTAATTCAATAAAACATACACCAAAAAATAAATAAATAAATAAATGTTTGCTAACTCGCGCGGATTGTAAGTATCCAAGCCTCTGTTCGAAGTCTGCTGGACTGCCTCGAGGGTTTGGAATTTGGTGATTATGATTGCTGGTAATTGGTTTGTAACCTCATTCTTTGTCCATTAAACAGAAAAAAAATAAATCTAAAGACTGTGACTTGTAGGCTATGTTCTGCTTTTCTATAACCCCAAAACTCCATGGCACAATGTGTGCACACACGTATACAACAGCCGAACACCGTTTGGGTGAATTCGGACACACCGAGAGTTCATTATTAAAGCGGGGTTCCCACTATCACGATTGGCGCCACGATTGAAATCGTGGTCTTAATCGTGAAGCAATCGTGGTGATCTTATTAGATCGTATCAGATTGTATCAGATCTTGAGGTCAATCGCAGCGATCGCGTTAATCGCAGACAATTTTTGGACGGTTCAAAAATTTTCTACGATTAACACGATTCATTTTTGATCGTGATCATCGCATCAAATTGTCTTGGATCGTATCAAAACGCAGCAAATCTTATCTTATCATGCTTCTTAATCGTGTTGATCGGGATCGATTTTTTCACTTTCCTTCTGCTTATTTTTTTTTTTTTTTTGCACATTTATTTTCCCCTTATTTTACCTGCAAATCGTATATATTTTGTATTCCGCGAGGTTCAATAAGGGAGGGGTGGCATAATGAAATATAAAACAACGACATCACTGAAACATCCACCCGAAGTAGAATGTTTCACATACCCCACAAAGTAACTTTTGTGACTTTTGAAAAGTGACAATTGTCGTGGATGTTAGGCCACTCGTACATGACTATAAAAATCACTGTCATTATTTCTCACATAGAAGTTAGTCAATAAGTCTAGCAACACCCCTGCAAAATGATTTTGCTTGATTTTGTTGTTGTTGAAGTGACATTATTTCAGGGGAGTAAATATCTTACTGTTGTGTGTGTATATCGGTTTTGTTAAACACTGTTAAATAAAACAGTAAATCAAGCCAAACCAACCAAACTTTCAATACCCCATGAGATAACGACATTTTGAAAAAGAAATGTATATGATACATACTATGCGAATATGAAATCAAACACACAAGTAATACTATCATTTCGGCCAACTTTCTTATATTTAGAGTATGTTATATCATATTTTCTTCATGTATCAAAAGAAGGTGAAAACATTTTGTCTTGATCTTTTTTTTTTTCTAGGGAAGAGGGGGCAATGATCTGATCTTGTGTATTCGGGGTTTTTTGTTTTTGTTTTTGTTTTTTTGGTGGGGGAGGGGGAGGGGAAGGGTGAGCAGGTCGATTCAATAATTTATTTCTTTAGGTTAATAGAGGAGGGCCTATCTCAGGTTGTGGCTGGCCTAGGTGATGCTTTCTCTCTGATGATAACATAATTGTCATTTGCAATACTGCAAAGGTCACGTTGTCATCATTTTCAACCTGTCAACCCTTGCCATCATCAATGATTGTGGATAGTAGGCCTAATCACTCTGCAGAAGTTAAGGAAATGATGAAATCCATTGTCAGTCGGACTATAATTTCCCATTCGGGTCCAATCGCACCTTAAATGGGGGTCGCTTTTGATCCCGATCGTGAAAGATATCTTATCTTATCTCGACAGCCCGCATTGGTTCGCGGTATTCGTATTCGAACGAGTCAGAAAGTAACTGCACCCACCAAATCGGGGATCCCGATCGTAATGATCGTGGTAGATCGGAACCAATCATGGACTCAATCGGGACAATCCTATCGGATCGTATTTGAACGGGTGACCAGATCTTGACAGATCGTATAGCATGAAATAGACCAATCCTGACCATATCGCATCTAAGCGAACCAACACGTGTTGACTCGCATAACCTCGTATCCAAACGTGAAATTTCAAACGAGTTCAACGAATCTTCCACGATCAGTTACAAATGTTCAATTGTGGCGTTCGTAATAGATTGCACGATAGTGGGAACCCCGCTTTAGAGATTTCCCCACTCGATCATGCCGGTATACCGGAGTTAATTTCGAAAACTCATAATGGGATTTTGTTACTACCCATGCAGTGAGTAGTGTCATTATACGTTTACAAATATACTTTCCAAAATACTTTGTTTTTGACACAAAGAAACATACTCTTATGCAACAAAGTGATTCTCACGTGTAACTGGGAGTTTAATTGTCGCGACCGTTTCTTTCATGTGTGCATCTCTGTTAAGATTTCACAATGAGAACATTCTGGCGGTCCCAAGTAGCTTGTTATAACAAGGCTTGAATATAAATCACATGTACATGAATCATAATATGATATGGTATATTATATTCATATGAAAAGATACAGGCACATTAATGTATAATGCAGAGTGGTACACTAACGACAAGACACAAAATGATAGAGAATAAAACACTAAACGGATATTCAATTTTGGTCAAGTTTATCAAGAACGAAATCATGTAAAATCCCACAAGGACAGTAAGGGCCTATCGGTAGAATAGAGAGGTAAAGAGACTTTATAGCTATAGATTCAATTAAAAAAGGATGGTGCCTTGATAACGGAGAATCACTGTGAGGCACGAAGCAGGGTGGTATTTGTGGTTAAAATCAAGCATAAATATTAAATGTAGGGAAACTGTCCATTTATATACGATCTGCTGGATCACATTATAAAGAAGATAATAGGTCGTGAAAAACAGCACAATTTGCCACGAAAAAAGAAATTGCCTAACTTTATTAATCTAGAAAAATTACATTCTGTAAGGATCTGTTTCACGGTACTTTCTTGTATCAATCTACATAACTTATACATAGAACCCCACAAATTTGAGCCATTTCACATTTCAATATACTAGGTTATACAAAAAAAAAATTCCAACTTTTGATCCTTAATAGTTCAAAAACTATACATCAGATAACACTGTCATTGATACGAGTACTAGCTGAATAGTGTCAATTTAATTGAAGGTGATTTGAATATGAGGGCATGAATCAGTTTCGTTTAATCCATGATTAATTTTAAAGTTGAGTTCCAGATTTTGGTCAAATTTGAAGCCTCTGTACAAAACTGAACTTTACACAAGAACCAATAATGTGTATGTGAATGTGTGTTTACAATGATCCTGAAGAATGGACATGAATACCACGAATACTACCTTTTCAGACCTCTGCTGACATAGGCTTCTGGACTCTTGCTTCAGGGCAAATGAATGCCTTGTTAATGATTCATGTGAATTACCCTGGGCACTGCTAGTCTGAATTCATGGTAAAGGGTAAAATGCATGCACACGAAAAAAAATAAGCACATGTTTTCATGAATGTGCTTGCATACACTACATTTCAGGATGAATAAAGACAAGTTGTGATAGTGGAATTTCTCATGAATATGTAATAGAGCATTCCAATCCGGGCCATTGTTCAGGACCATTGTCAGGGTGTTAGCCACACGCTCCCATACACACCAATTGACCCCTGTGCAAAATTAAAATCTTGTACCGAGGGTTGAAAACAGATCAAAATCTGAAACCTAACTTAAAAATAAATCTTCAATTTAATGAAAGTGATGTACGCCATCATTTTTGAATTACCTCCAACAAAATTGTACACTATTCAGCTAGTGCTCATATCAATATCAGCGTTATCTGATATACAGTTTTTGAACTATGAAGGATCAAAAATGTGAAATGTTTTTTGTAACACCTAGCAAGTCTTTCCGTGAAAGCCTGAGTCAAAGGAATGGACTTACATCGTATTCTCTAAAATTGATGGAGAGAGAGTGATTTCATTTACAAAGGCAATCATAGTTAGATGTGAATCAAGTTGATGCATACATTTCTGGTATAGTCTCAGCAACCTCATTACCAACTGTATCATCAAAGTTCAGTTTGCTATTCCGATCCGAAAATGAGATAAGATTCGTTACTCCGAAGGTTCATTAGTCCGAAGGTGAAATAAGGTTCTTTGTAATTCCGAAGGTTTGTAAATATGCACCTTGTTTTCATTTTTGGATTAATTGACTTTTGGAATAACGCCACAAAATGTTCGGATTAAAGGAGCCTATTTCATTTTTAGATTAACGAGCATCTGTAATAGGAATTTAAAAAAAAATGTGTGTTTCGGAATAACGAACCTTTGAAAAAATGGTGGTGCAACATAGGTACAACATTCCGATCTTGACTACAATCGAATCACTCCATAGAGTGGCTTTTCCGATCATGGAATGTTCGAAACAACTCATCAACTTTACTCTTGTTGGAATTGATAGAGATGAAGAAGACATGAATTACCACCACGTCAGTTTGGGCCTCAGGCTTGAGAATAGTGAGAGACAGCTGACCAGCTGACCAGCTGACCATGACCTGTCCAGGAGCATGAGAGAAACACACATGTATATTTGACTCACTCACACATGGACTATAGTTCCTTCAATAGAACTGTGCACAACATAATGATTACAAGTAAAGCAGACCAAGGAGGTTTTATACATGGAGTTCCAACTGGCTGTAATTATTCAAACAGTTGTCAGATTTCTATTGATGTACAAAAGAATTCCACAAGTGCACTTGTGCCTTTGATGATCGATGTTCGACGCCGCCGTCTTGCTGAGCAATCTGAAGATTCGTTTTGAACGTTATCATAATGTTGGCAATATTTTGCTTATTTATTTATTAAATGAAATGAAATTTTACTTAATGATAAAGCATGTAAAACGAAAGTAAATTCCGTCCAGAAATTTGCGCAAAAGTGTAAATCAGAGCTGTATCATGTGAAAATGTTTAAAACTGTACCATACTGGAAAGCTGGTCTTATCACTTTTCGGCTTAAATCCCACAAATGAAACTAATATGGAATGATCTACAAGTATAATGTTTTATCGATACACAGATTAGTGCCCGGGTGTGCCCAGTCGAGTAATTTTCATCTTTATTTCAGCATTTTTTGCCCAATTTCTATTCGCGCATCCTTGTGTCTGTACCACCTATACCTTTTATAAGAAGGGATGGCGAAAAGAAATTACCATCACAAAGACATATCTTCCATTGAGAGCGACGAGTCCATGATGTAATGCCACATGAATCAATTGTCTTCCTAGCTGTGAGGCAGCTCCGGTTCAGCACATATTTCAAATATTTCTTAGTGGCGGCATCAAACATGGGATCAAAGGGAATAACGCTGTTGTTACTCCATCTCTTGACACTCCTTGAGCAGACAAAACCCTTGACATAATTTGATGGGACACATTTGAGAACCACAGTAATTACTTTCTCGTGCTTTCAGTGAACTGATAATGATGATGATGATAGTGATAATAATAATGATCATAATGATAATGTAAGATTTGTTTTATGAGCAGCGGAGATGATTAAAGGGACATTCCAGACGATTTTCACCATTTCACATCATGTAGTACATAAATTGACAACTCCATGTATAGATTTGTGGAATTTATTGTGGTTCTTGAGCAGAGAAACAATATATTGAAAAACCTTAAACAAATTACACTGAACAAGGATGATGACATAGGAGGTTCACATATTGCAGAAATGTAGCAGTGTAATCCATTACAATACCGCTTGCTTGCGAGTTCACCTGTGTATAATCTATGCATGCCTTCTTCTTTTGTTCTGCTTCCTTGAGCCCCAACTCATGCATTCTTATGGTGACTCTGCCATGTCATCATCCTTGTTCATTGCAATTTGTTCTAAATTTTGAAAATATTCTTATTCTTCATCCCAATTATCACAAATTCTGAAACTCTGTCCTGAGTATATCTAATTTATAGTTGTTCAAATGTAAAAATCTGAAAATCATCCGGAGGTCTCCTTTAATGATGCAATTTGAAAACTGAGTCCCATTTACGAGGATGATTAATGTCACACTATGTCTTGAATGCAACCAGGCCTTCTGCTTATTGACTATATACTTCCGGATTTGTGAAAATGAAACCATATCTAAACTAAAAGTCATTTAGCCTGGCTATTGGCTGATGAAATGTGTCGGATATGCATGAATAAAAATCCCGTCCCCCTGTAGGTCTATAAAGCTGTCTGTGGACCTTGATCAAGACATCACGCATTTTCGAGGTTCAAACGTCGTCTACTGTATTCAACGATCTCAAGTGCACTGCTTCCACAACACTGCTAGTGCTTACAGTGATGACAGAAGAAGAAGTGTCTTTCCTTGACACAGTTGAATACAGAAAGAAAATACACTTTTTTATGGGGTAATTGCTTAATTTCACAGAGGGAAGCATCATCCAGTCACTCGACTGTGAGAATGAGAATTCGTCACCTCTGTCTAAAAAAAAAGAAAAAAAAAAGAAAAAGACTTATAGACGGCAATTTGCAAGTTGGATTTTTTTTTTTTTTTGGGGGGGGGGGGGAGGGGTTGTCCCAACCCCTTCCGAATTCTCCAATATTTTTTTTTTCTCCCGTCCTAGAATAGGAAACAGAACAGAACACTACAGCTGCAATTAACTATTCTTGTATAGGAAATGAGAAACCACATCAAGGTGACAGACTTGCGTGATCGAAAGATTCAGTCAGAGTGATTAATTGAACTCCAAGTCACATGATAATCACTCTGTTACTGCTGTTATTCACTCGCGCTTACGGCGTTGCTGTATACGTCCATTAACACCAGACGAGCACTGCTTCCGTCTATATTACTAGCTCACAATGTGTCGGTTTACCATCATCTAACGAACATTAAAACGGCACAGCGAGAACATCTTCTCTAATGTGATGAAATAGACGCAACCTTTTCTGTCTCTGCACGGGTCTTATCGTTCAACGTCTATCGGAGCTGCAGAAACAAACTTCATGATGAATACATTGCCCAGCGAATCGTGTCTGTCTATGTATGGCAGTACACAACTTTTCAGTTTCATCCTTAGCATTGGCATGTGCGTGAGTTTCTTGCCATTTTTTCCACTGAAGACAGACATACCGCAATTTTGGAGAGAAATCCTATTTCCCATCTCGTGTGCCATTTACGGCGTGTGTATGTTGGTCGCCAGTTTTCTTGCATTGGTTTTTCTGTGTTGCAAATCGAAGTTTCATAGGACGCACACTATATTCTGGCCAACATCGTGTCGACACTGCGCGCGAGTTTTGCACTCTTCAGCTGACAACAGCACCGGAAGTGAAGAAGAGCAAGTCGTCATTCCCGGACCAACTTGTGGCGTCGCAACTCCTCGCGGCTCCATAAGAGACCCACTGACTCAACCACTGATCTCGCCTCACCATGGTCATCCAGTCGGTTCACTCTCTCCTGTCGCATCATCAGGGGAAGATGTAAATAATTCTTCAGGACATATGCCATTTGAACCTGTTCCTACTAGCGCGCATATTGACTCGTGTGATCCACAGATCCCATCCCATGAAATATCACCCTCGACGAGGACAGTCGAGTCAACTGCAGGTTCAACACATGAAGTATTGTCAAGCACATCAGTTAACTGTACGAACGTGCCAATATTCGATCGGTGTGAAGAAGTTTCGGCTTCTGCTTTTCATCGACACAAATCCATGCTCAGATTGTATCAAATCTCGAGCATGGTGGAGTTCATTGGTCGCATTTCGGAAATCATGTTCTTGACTTCATGCGCCCTGGATAACATCGGATCAATTGCGGGACTTATGCCCATTCTATTCTCAGATACCAGCTGTCTGATTCTGTTTGTCTTGATGTTTTGTGTTGTTACAAATAACTATGACGTTGTATTTATTGGTAAATCGTCCTCCTTTTACGCCCTCGCATTTATGTCCGCAACATTTTGTTGGGCATCTGTTCGTCAGTTCGTTTATCCGATTGGCAGCCTTGTCACAGACAGTGATGCTATGCTACATCAGTGCTTCAACTCTACGTACATACATGAGTCGCATTTCGCAAGTTTTTTCACTGTTAGGAATGAGACATTTCCTATTTTGGTGGAACTGCTTATCACAGGAATGGTAATAATGTGTGAGACTTGGTCGTCAGTTGGTCTCTACTCTCTCCAATCGCCGCCACAAGGTGACATTACATTTGAGTGGATGGAATCTTCAAGTCACTTTTCTGTGCTCCACAGAGCAAAGCGCCTCTTTGGATGTGACATCGTGCAAAATGACCCGTGTAGTTATAATCGGGATACGTCACTCCAAATCCCGACAAACGGAGATCGTGGGTGCAGCACTAGGCTTGTGGTAACATTCTTGTGCCTCTCGGCAGTAACATACGTCGCCGTGAACAAAGTCCTGGACTCACACGACATCGTATCCAGGCTACCGGAGACAACGCCGGAGTATCTTAGGTGTTGCTGCGACATCTTTTTTACTTTGCCCTTAGTCATTCTCTGTATTGGTCATTTCTCGATCACGAAAACTTTGCTATGGTTCACTCCCCGAAAAGCCGCGATGCATGCCCACGGGTTTATGGGAGGACACGATGTCATGTTGTTAGTCTGCACGTTTGGGATGTTTGCCAGTAATATCTTTGAAATCTGCTCCGCTATCGGCCTCATGGCATCAAAGGGGCACACTATTCTCTACTCCCTCTACATTGTAAGGTCTGTTGTGGCGATGGCCAACGTCGGACTGATGACGCTCTTCCTGATCATAATCCAGCGACAGGCAGTTGTCGGTGGTCGTGAGAGGAAGTGGTCTTCGACTTGCCTACTTTACGCCATGACACTAGCGGGATCCCAATGGGTGGCGGAACTTATAGACACTTCCTCGATATCCTTGGTCAACAGATACTTTAACAAGACATACGGCCGCGTAATACATATTCTCTTGGAACCATTCACGACGATATATGGATTGCATTCTGCGCTGATTGCCTACGAAGCCTACAAGTCTCTATTTATGAGAAACACTCATTAACACTTCATCTTAGGCATCTCGCAGTTTTGTAAACGGGGAGGGGGCTGTTTCATAAAGCTGTTCGTAAAGTTACGAACAATTTACGAGCGACTGGTGATCACTTCTTGTGCTGAATTATTGAAATTATGATAAGTATAGCACCTCACATCTGATCACAAGTTGTTCGTAACTTTACGAACAGCTTTATGAAACAGGGACCAGGTTAACCATGAAACTGATTATCGTGAGGATCATAAAAATACAAAAGATAGGTGAATTGGGAATCAGCCTGCGAGATCAAGTCAAGTTTGTAAATATTTATTTTCCATCTTTTTCATGTTGTAAATCACATACATAAAGTTGTACAAGGAAGGCAGAACCTCAAAAAGCAGAGCTTGTGGTAAGCTGCCTAACAAAAACACACTACATCACAAACACAAGAAACAACAAAAACACAATATGATAGTAGTTCCCATGGCAATATGAAGATGAGATATTCCTCGAAGAGAAATATTGCATTCTAACAGAGGGGCTACAGTAAGTGTGAAAATATGTGACGAGTTACAGCCTTAGAAGATTTACATATATCAAAGTTAAACGTTACATATTTATAGGTGCTAGCAATGTGAAACCTCTGCACAGATGTAAGCAAGACAAAGAATGAAATGCACTGTTTCCAACTGCAACCGAATCCTGAATAGACCCCTTTACCGATATATTCAAATCTTTTGCATGTCATTTTAACAAAAGTAGTTCCTGGCAACCTGAGAGCTCGCACGAGGCCTGTCCGACACAGCAACAATTAGAGTATGCAAAGTGGATTCCAATCATTAAAGTGCTATTATAATGTACAGGTTACTAAAATAACTCGTCACCAGGCCCCGAGAGAAGAAACACCCAGAAACTTGACAATATCAACAAAAAATTCTATTTTCCCAAAAGAAAGACGATTTATAATGGCATTTAAATAGACTCAAAGAAGGTACAGATTTTAAATGGGCTGGGAGATTATTCCAGACCTTGGGACCAGAAAAACGCACTGTGTGTTGGAATAAAACTTTTTTATGTTTTGGAATGTGAATTAATGAAGATGATCTAGTTTCATACTCATGGTATTCTGAGTTTTCTTCAAATAAGTGACATAAATGATCAGGGAGGAGATTGTTTGTACACTTATACATGAATAAACCCAATTGGAATGTATTGATATCTTTTAAACGCAACAACTTTAACTCGTTAAACAATGTATCTGTTCGAACACCACCAGGACCTATGTTTCGTACATTACACAAATATCTAATAATACGATTTTGATAAACCTGTAATCTTTTCAAATTTGATTCAAATGTATTTCCCCAAACAATGTTGCAATATGTCAGGTTAGGTAGAATAAGTGTGCAATAAAGCATACGTTGTATATTTACAGGCAAAAAATATGCAAATTTACGAATAATACCAATATCTTTAGACACTTTTCGCTCAGCTTCTGCAATATGAAATTTCCAAGATAACTTGGAGTCAATGAATACACCTAGAAACTTTGTTTTATCAACTTTAGGGATTACATCATTGTTTAAATAAATATCAACATTTTTACCATCATCTTTTTTCCGATTATTAAAAAGAATATAATTACATTTCTTACTATTCAAAGATAACCTATTACCTTGAAACCAAACACATACCTTTTAAAGTTCACTATTAACTTCATTACACAGGACATCCAAGTTTTTACCACATGAGAAAATATTTGTATCATCAACGTATAATATAAAAGAAAGCTTATCAGAAACAGTGTCTATATCATTTATATATAGTATAAAAAGAAGGGGGCCAAGTAATGAACCCTGAGGAACACCACACTGAACTTTACTGAGCTGTGAAACTACAGAATTATATTTAGTACACTGATAACGATCTTTTAAGTAACTAGAGAACCAACTATGGGCAGTACCTCGAAAACCATAATGATGTAACTTAGAAAGCAAAATATCGTGGTTAAGAGTATCAAAAGCCTTTGATAAGTCAATGAACACTCCCAAAGTGTACATCTCATGTTCAAAAGCATCAACAATCTTATTCGTTAAATCAATTAAGGCCAAAGATGTAGAAAATTTTTGTCGAAAACCATATTGACTATTACTTGATACTTTATTTTTATCAATAAATTTCATAGCTCGTGTAAATACAATTTTTTCAAGTATTTTATAAAAACATGAGAGAACAGATATAGGTCTATAATTACTTATTTCAGTTTCATCTCCACTTTTAAATACGGGGGTTATTTTCCCAATCTTCAATTTGTCAGGGAAAACACCTTTACTCAAAGACATATTAAAGATATGAGAAAGTGGTTCACTTAATAATGATATAACAGATTTAATAACCCAAGGTTTAAAGTCATCAACACCAGATGATTTACCATTCTGAAACAATTTTGCAATATCACAGATTTCATTTTCAGTTAGTGGCTATGAAAACATAGTTGCTTGTACAGGTGTGTGAAGATATTGCCGGAAGTTCCCATGATTTTCAGGTAATAATCTGTCAAGATTTGGCCCGATGCCAGTAAAAAAAAGAGTTGAAACTTTCAGCGACATCTTCACAACTATCAACAAGTTGACCATCAATTTTCAATCTAATATCAGCATCCTTGCCCTGTTTGAATTGTAACAATGAATTAATAACATTCTATGGATTTTTAATATCAGATTTATACTGAATAAATTTGTTAACATAAAACTTCTTCTTAGCCTCCCGTAATAAAAAATTCAATTTATTGCGAACACTTTTATACTTAGTCTCGCTAACGGAAGTACCTTTGTGTAAAAAAAATCTTATATAATTTATTTTTGTATCGTACAAATTTCAATAAACTATCAGTCATCCATGGTTTCAATCGTCTCTTTTTAGAAGATATACGTTGGAAAGGGAAATGAGTATCATATAAACCACGTAGTCTTAATTCAAACGTATTATAAGCTATATTGGTGTCATCAGTTTCAATTAATATCATCCCAACACGCATCACGTAGGGCATTTCTGAATGAAATTATTCTATCTTTTGTAATACATCTAGAGTACAAATCTTTGCTGCTTTTATTAGATTTGCATTTGAGAGATGTTATCTGAAAAACTGGTAAATGATCAGTTGTATCAGAGTATAAAATACCACTCTCAATAGGTAAATTAAATTGATTGGTGAAAATATTGTCGAGTAAACTTGCAGAAGTCCCAGTAATGCGCGTTGGCCTAGATATCAAAGGTAAACAACAATTGCTTGACAGGGATTACATAAAATCTTGAATGTTTGAATGTGTATTAAATTTCAGAAGATCGATGTTCAAATCTCCCATGATATAAATCCTGATGCATCAGTTGATTACCTCACTTCAAGTATCAGGTTGTCTTCTTGGTGGAACACATTTTGAATGTCATATATACCGCAGAAATCAAAAGGAATAAAGAATAACTATTATGAACTATGTAAATGGCTCATATGAAGATACTGGCATGTTTTTGTTTTGAAAGCACATAATATACTTATATACATTGAAGGTCTTGCAAAATTGTTTAAGCCCACTGAATCCTCCATGTGTTCTTGAAAACATGTTTAGGGGAAACGATCCAGTTGTTAGGCGGGTAAGTTGTTACATGATCAGTTTCTCAAAATGTAAACAAGATGGATTAATCAAATCGCATTTTTTAATAATGTAAGCAAACATGAAGCTCGATCATTCTAATAGGAATTGTATGTTTTTGTATAATCTTTCCAGTTTATGAGAGCATAGGGACATATTATGCACTGCTGTTATGCGCCATATATAAGGACTGTTAATTATCATTAATGATTATTATAAGCTATATCATATCAATTAAGACATACCATATCATTTCTAACATATACCTAATGCTATGATTATGTAGCTACAAATTTAAAACTCCTTCCTTTTATATGAGGTATATACACTCAGCAAAAAAAAAAAAAAAGAAAAGAAAGAAAGTAAACACTTTTTCAAGTTTATTTTTCTCATATAATTTTCGGCTAAATGTTAATGTACTATATACCATATGAAAGATAATTTAATTGGCTATTAACTGATTAAGTCAATAAAAAGTGAAACTTTATGCATGAGTGAACACCTTTTCTTTTCTCTCCCAAGGCACAAAAGTAAAAATTGCAAAAATAAATAAGTTGTTATTCATGCGTAAATGCTCTTTCATGTAACAAAAAGAACAAAAGACAAATTTAAGACTATAAAAAACATGTATTTGGTTGCAAAAACATACCTATGATCTCCATAATTTCTTAGAAGCCCAAAAGATCAATAAAAGCCAAAGATGACGGAAAAAAATTAAGAATTTTCTGTCAATCCAAATTCAAATGAAATGAGAAAAAAAAGCAACATAAAAAAATGGTAGGATTTTGCATTGAATTCTCAAATTAGGAAAACTGTAGATTGTATTTGGTTCTTGAATTTGTCACTTGAATTCTTAAATTACTTAATTGAATGAATGAAATTAAAATAATTTGTTCACTTAATCATCTTTATGCCCTTACTCCCTATGTCATTTGAAATTTTAGTTGAGAGAAAATTTTCATTTTTCCCTACTTAAGTTTCCCACTTTGATATTGCTTGAGGTAATAAAGAGACAAAGAGAACAAAAACTAATTTTGGCTATTTCAATCATGTCTCTCATTGTGTTAAAGTGGTCTTTTGTTATCATTGCTATTTTAAAAGGCATTTGCAATTTGTCAAAATTTGCAATTTTTACTTTTGTGCCTTGAAGGGCAAAAACGAATGTGTTCACTCATGCGTAAAGTTTCCCTTTATATTGACCTGCGAATTTGATAGCCAATTAAAATTGACCTTTAATATGGTATATGATACATTGATTTTCATCAAAATCGTCTATTAAAATTATGAACTCGAAAAAGTGTTTACTTTCTTTTTTTGCTGAGTGTATATATATATTATAAACAAACTTGTAATACATTCTTTATTTTTTTGTTTTGTCATTTCTTGGTGGAGCCAATACGTGAAATTTCAATACACACACACACACACATATGTATATAGATAATATACATATATATATATATATATATATGTATATATATATACACACACACACTGTATGTCCAGATATGTTGAGAATTCACGTAATGGCTCAACGAAGAAATGAAGATATAAAGTGGTAATGCATTTTTTTTTTTTGCCAATAGAGAATGAGTTTATTCGACTCAAATTTCTAGCGGCCTCTGTCTTCTTCAGGAGTCTTTCGAATAAAGTCATTCTTATATATATATATATATTTATATTCCCGGCGAAGACCAATTTTCAACTCTTGCACACGCTTTTCCGAAAAGGAGGAACAGTAAGAGGAATAATAACGTCAAAGCGTCACATATATATGTATATATATATATATATATATATATATATATATATACATACATATACATATACCAGGTTTGTCTATTACTCGGTCATACATCCTTGTATGTTAACCCATGAATGTAGTAATTCTTACACTCCTAATGTTTCTAAATGATGATGCTGCACATAGTGATTATAATTATTATACCGTATATACATGGTGTTATACATGTCGTCAATGAAGTATTTTACATAGTCGTCATTTGGCCTCGTTTTATACCCATATAAGCAGTGTTAAGCTCTTTATTTATGTGTGTATATAGAGATGGTAGAGTACACATCATTACGACTGGTTTGTCTAATTGCAGCAGGTATAGTAAAATGTAGACTGCAGTGACTTTAGTCAACGATACTTAACTTACATTTCGAAAAGTTTGCAAAAGAAAGTAACCGTGATGGATTTTTTAAAGAAATTTGTCCCTCTTATTGTGATGCATGATAATGAGCTTAAAACACACAGTGTTTTTCTTTTCTTATTTACATGCATTGTTTTCCTACTGACGTGACTGGTGTCTGTCGCATTTCTGCTTGTATAATTACCTATATATGCGCAAAGGTATGTTAGTCTCTGTCTGTCTGTCTGTCTCTCTCTCTCTCTCTCTCTATATATATATATACATACATGTATATAGTTATAGTTATATAGTTATAAGAATAGGGATATGTATACAAATAAAAGGTACTACTGGAATCATTCACATCATCGTACCATACAGAGTGAACAGACATTGTTATCTATTTAGTGGCATACTGTACATGGTCTGTTCAGCTCAACTTTTGGGAGTTGACATAAAATTTTAGATTACTGCTCAGCTTCATAGTAATAGGTGAGTCATTCTAATTATTCAATCGTAAATATAGTCTTATCTTGTGAATACAGAATAAACCTTTCATACATAATTGATTCGGACAAATTGAGTTTAAAAATCAGCCTTCAACCTTCAGCCTGTTTTGATTGAATACCATTTGTGTTCTATATATTTTGTACCCGTATTTTTGAAGTTGAGAAAGTCTTGTATTTACTTTGGGCCTATTGCCAACAAGCCTGAAAGGCTTTAATTGGTCCCCCACAATGAATGTGTTTAATGACTTGAAACTGTAATGACTATTGTTTTTACTGTGTAAATAAATGAAATGAAATGAAATGAAAGAGATTTGTTGAAATCTTGTTAGCATCGCATATAAATCGTCCTCAGGTCCAGTACTGTCGTTTCAAGACACCACGGAAATATATGTTTTCCATCAAATTCATTGTTTTTAATGTGATTTTAATGAAAATTCTGTCGTTCTATTCTGAAATGTATATATTTAGTGTTTCACTCTTAATTTGATAGCCCTGAAAAGAAGCACTATAAAGACGGTTATTGGATGACCAAAAGTTCCACGTCCTAAACCGGGAAGTCCTCGAACATGGCGTCCAGTGAACATCGAAAATTTGTCGCCTCAGTCTAAATACATGCACGACTTTTACATAAATGTGACGAATTGTCGGCGAACTCTACTGGTATTTTTACTGCCCGTTTAATTATGTTGTATTTTGTTACGTTTGGAGGTACAATAGAATATAGGATGACTGCCAACACACTAGATAACAGATTGTAGATTGTACCACACTCTGGTTGCATGAGGTATATACATTTCTACATTGTCATATACCTTGTATAGGATAATTGTGTAAACCTACAGCACTTGTGTGTGTGTGTGTGTGTGTGTGTGTGTGCGTGTGCGTGTGTGTTTATTCTTGCTTGATTGACCGTCTTTGATAATCTTTTGTTTATGTTTATGATTTTGTTAATTCAATAAAACATACACTATGGAAAGCCATTAGGGAAACAATACAAAATTCATTTCACTCCAGCCAATATTCATTTCACTTTTAACAAATACATTTCACTCATCAACATTTATTTTACTTTTTACAAAAATACATTTCACTTTTACATAAAAATTCATTTCACTTTTCACAAAAAACATTTCACTTTTAAATAAAAATTCATTTCACTTTTCACAAAAATACATTTCACTTTTAAATAAAAATTCATTTCACTTTTTAACCAAAAACATTTGATTTTTCACAAAAATTCATTTCACTTTTCCAGAAATAAAATAAATAATTTCATTTTTCCGTTAAAAAAAATCATTTCACTTTGGCGTACCATATCACTCTGACGAAACCATTTCACTGCACTAAAACCATTTCACTCTGATCAAAAAAAAAAAAAAAAAAAAAAATACGTTCCTCTTTTTTCCCGGCCAAAAGGTGGCGCCAGTCTGAGAGGAGTCACAGTGCCATGGCACTTTGTTAGCACTGAGCTGAGGTGAGTGGCCGGCCGGCCGGCCGGCTGGCTATGCAGTACCTATAGACTTAGCGCCCCAAAAAGTGAAAACTTCTTCCCAAAGCTCCAAATACGACAGAAGAATGATTTTTAAAGATAAAACAACAACAACAACAACAATCAAAATAAAACAAAAACAAACACAAAATGCCAGCATGACCCAAACTCAACTAACGTCTCTTGCGCTTCTCCATATTCACTACCACAAAGTGATCAACCTGGAAGAGGTGGTTGATATCTTCAGCAACACAAATCCAAGAAGGATGATGCTGAACTTGGTATAGATAATATAAGAATAGATAGATAGTATAAGATCAAGGGCGCCGGAAGCGGGGGAGGGGGAGGTGTTGCAGGGGTGGCACTTGCCCCCCCCCCAAAAAAAAAAAGTGCTCCCTGTAACAAATAATTAATCAATTATTTAAAGACCAATATGAACAATAAAGGCACTTTTCTTGTCTAAAAGTGTCAATTTCATAACTGAAAATGCAAAATTTTCGCCCCTAACGGGACGAAAATCATAATTCATTATTAATATACACTATAATACCTATACACTAATATTTACTTATGGGTAAATTTAGTGTATGGATGGTAGCCTCGCATCCTCGAGTGTGCCCCCTGAAACATACCTTTAGTAAACCTTACATTTTCCCTTTCTTCTATGCTTTTTAGCAATATAAGAATGATTGTTATTGCTTGAACAATGCGATCACGTTTAAGCTTTTAATGAACACATTTCAGACGAAGGGCAAAGTGAAAGTGGCTCGCTCGCTCTGCCCGTACATGATATAGTAAAATTAACAGTTTTCATAAGTTATGATGATAGTCCTTCGCAGTGATGTTTGTTTTACCCCCCTCCAACATCCTCGCCAAGGATCTCACACCGTCACATAATGTACCCCCTTATGTTATAATCGTAGTCCTTCACACTATTTTTCCGCCATGTTTAATTCCCTTGAAATTTGCTTTTAAATGCTCTTAAACGCGACTTTTGTACTCTGTTTTTACAAAAAGTCCCTACCGTGGGAGGGGGATACCCCCTTTCCCACACCCTCGCCGAGGATCTCACACATTTACATAAATGTACCCCCGTATGTTATTATCATAGTCCTTCGCACTATTTTTTTCTTTATGTTTAATTTCCTAGAAATTTCCTTTTAAATGCTCTATAAGCGCGACTTTTGTACTCTGTTTTTACAAAAAGTCCCTAGCGTGGGGGGGGGGGGGTATTCCCCCTCCCACATCCTCCCCCTGGTCGGTCGCTTCGCTCCCTCGCCGAGGATCTCACACCGTCTCTTCAAAATGTCCCCCCCGTATCTTATAATTATAGTCCTTCGCACTAATTTTTTTTAAACCTAAGTTTAACGATTAACAATTGACGATTAACAGTGGCGGATCCAGAGGGGGGCGCAACCGGCGCACGCCCCCCTTTATTTTTCGTTAAAAACAAAAGAAATAAAAAGGAAAAAAATTAAATGAAGCCCGGAAGTGGCAACAGAAATATTAGTCACGCCCCCCCCCCCTTTACAGAATTCCTGGATCCGCCCCTGATTAACATACTTGAAAATCAAGTTCGATTAATGTTCGCCCGGGGGTCAAATTCAAGTTCAAAAGGTTATGGTTATTTATCATGCCTAAATATACTTTTAAATGCATGTTTTGGATTCCTTTCACAATTTCCTTTCTATAAATGACACCAATTTCATGAAAATTGGTCAACCAGTGCCTACGCAATGGGTGTTTGAAAACTGGTGGCCACGCCCATTTTTGCCAAAACATGACAAAAAGGGTGAGTAGCAAGACAACGGCTGGGCCAATCGCACTGAAATTCACAATATTGGCTTGGAAAAGGTGAAATTTTCTGTGTACCAAAAATTAACAAAATCCAAGAAGGTAGGGTTTAAAATTGCAAATTCTTGGGGTGAACTGGCATGGAATGACCCTTTCACTCTTGCGAGCAAGCGAATGAAAATAGTTAAGGAGGGAAAATACACTTTTCTTTCAATCAATTTAGATCTATTTATGTAGTTAGTGAGTTAGTTATGCATGAATTAACTTGGTTTTCAGTGTAGGTCGGGCCGGCACAGTGGTATGTGAACGATTTCAATTCCATTTTGGCAAGCGGTTTAAAGAAGAACACACATTTTCCCCTTTTTCCTTCTCTTTTTCCCTTTTCCCCCTTTCCCCAATCCTTCATTTCCCCCATTCTTTATTTTTTCTTCCTCTTACTTTCCTTTACGTTTTCCCTTATCGTCTTTCTTTCCGTTCTTCTTTTTTTCCCCTAGGTTTTCCCTTTTTCTCTCTTTTCCTTTTTGTATATAATCTAAAAGACAATGAATATTCACAATTTTCCAGGTAATTACCATGAAACACAGTATTTTTTGCTTCTTTCTTGGTTTAAATTATAAATCCGTAAGGCATGCAGTGAAATATTTGCGAATAGTGCGAGCTGCTTTCTTTTTAAAACAATATTCCCTCTATACAGTGGCCTCAAATCACTTAGAAAACCCGTAGAAATCCCCACTCCTGCAAGCATGAGTCTCTTAGCAGTGAACTGCTGCCAGAGCCTCATGACACCTTTGTATACAAAATTTGGGGTAAGGTATTATATGCATGGGACTGGGTAAAAATGTAAAAAGTTTTTCATCAAAGTGGGACAAAATTGTATGAATTGCATGAGAACATAGATATTACATACTCAATAAGTGTCACTATGCCCAAATTATAAAGTTGTATGATGGAAGATGGATAACTGCGACAGCCGCCGCACGCAGTCTCCGGGGCTAGATGATGGATAAGACGTTATTTTATTTTTTGATTTATCTGAACTGGGTTTCGTTTCTCACCAATTTTTGGAAAATATTTGCCTGTGTAAAGACAACTTAAATTTGTTAAATATTCAATTTCTCATTTCAAAGTGTTTCAAAAGATCTAAATGTATTGATCTGGTGCTTTGTAGAGTCTATAGGTTACTATGTTACCAATTTTTTTCAACAGTTTGCAAAATTTGAGAGTGAAAATGAAGCCCAGTCCCACATACGTGTATCCCCTGTTTTAGCCACAAAAGGTGCTCACGAGTGAGAAATCCCCTGGAAGAATCATTTTAACATGAAGTACATAGATCAAACGAATGTAACCGTAACCATAACAGACCGTTAGCGTTACAAACACCGGACTGTCAATTTCCAGGACGGTCATCATGGTCATGTGACCGACTTCTACCGTCTTAGCCGTAGGTCGGCCGTAGCGCTAGCTCTAGTGTGAGAGCACCTCTAAGTGTGGTACACTCCTCGCACAAGTGCGAGTGAAAAAACATAGCTAAGAATAGACATGATGTGGATATACTGTACAAAGGAAACAGTGTCAACAACAAGACCTTACAGCCTCGGCTATTAACTTTTGAAAGTAAAGCAGTACGTAAACTGGTACTATAAACAAAATGCAATAATTTTTACTGCACGTCCTGGCATTTTTAAATGCATTATTTCACCACTATGAAAAAAAAAATGCTTGCTACTTTTCACCTTCACTTGTCCTCTCTGAATCGGATGAAATGTCACAAACTAATCAAGTGTGATACTGTGACAATGCGTTGTCTGCCTTTGAAGAATGTATAACTTGCACATACATTTTGTGTACATTTTCTACAGTGGCCACATGATACCAAAAAGTGAGCAAGTAATTAGATTATAAATACACACTATTTTGGAATGGTTTCAACTGTATATACTACATGGCATTATCAAAGGAACACAAAATGCTTGACAAGTTGACCTAAAATGCGTACCGTACATTTACGTGATGTAATCGCGACGTTTCGCGTAAAAACTCTGCAATGCGAGAAGGCCAGTCATGCGGCTTCTGATACCCCCTTTCTTCATGTCTCGCCCAAATGTACAACGTCCGTTACCGCTACGAAGTCACGCCCATCTTTTTAGTTCCATGTCAAAATGGGCACAATCTAGTGATTTGTGAACATTTCCTGAGGAAATCAGTGTTCTGTCACGAAAACTCATAAAACCTGTCGATTTTTATCATTTATCACCGCTCTACTCACCCCCCCCCTTCCCACGATATAACCCCATAGGCTTTGTACTTGAAGATGGCGGCGTATGACATTACTTCAGAAAATATGATTTTTGAACACCTGAAACCACTTATTTTTTCATGAAAGTGAATGGATCGTGTAGAGGAGATATCACACTACAACTTCTATAGGGAAACCTATGAGAACATTTTCTCTAGTTCATAGCGGACCGCTCTACTCACCCCCCCCCCTTCCCACGATATAACCCCATAGGCTTTGTACATGAAGATGGCGGTGTATGACCTTACTTCAGAAAATATGATTTTTGAACACCTGAAACCACTTATTTTTTCATGAAAGTGAATGGATCGTGTAGAGGAGATATCACACTACAACTTCTATAGGGAAACCTATGAGAACATTGTGAGAGCACCTCTAAGTGTGGTACACTCCTCGCACAAATGCGAGTGAGAAAACATAGCTAAGAATAGACATGATAGATACTAGATAGACAGTCACAGAATACCGGCGTCATGACCGTAGGCCTATTTTAGGGCGTTAGGTCTAGTTAACGATACTTGGTAGGCCTACCATGCCTATGCTGACCGCCCACTCCTGCAAGCATAAGTCTCTTAGCAGTAAACTGCCTGCCGCCTTTACCGGTAGATCAAGGCTAATTTGAAATAGAACAAACGCAGGCCCGTAACTATAGGATTTTTAGGGGGGGTTCAAATTGGAAATAGTGGACCTTTCTGAGGGAGTTAAGCAACCAAGCGGGATAGGGTCTCACTCTGATGGGAGGGGTATATTTTCAAACGTAAAAACAATCAATTCTTCACCTTTAATAGTTCGGTTTGACACATGTATCAGCCATGAAGAAAAGTCTCTGATCATCTAGTAAAATAAATGTTGGTGAGTGAAATGTATTTGTTAAAAGTAAAATGAATATTGGCTGGAGTGAAATGAATTTTGTATTGTTTCCCTGATGGCGTACCATAATACACCCTTCCCCCCCCCCCCCCCAAAAAAAAAAGGTTGCTAACTCGCGCGGATTGTAAGTATCCAATTAGCCTCTGTTCAAAGTCTGCTGGACTGCCTCGAGGGTTTGGAATTTGAGAATTATGATTACTGGTAATGGGTTTGTAACCCTACTCTTTGTTCATTAAACAGAAAAAAATAAATTAATAAGAATCTAAAGACTGTGATTTGTATGCTGTGTTCGGCATTTCTACAACCCCAAAACTCAATGACACAATGTGTGCACACACACATACAACAGCCGAACACCGTTTGGGTGAATGTGGATACATCGAGAGTTCATTATTAAGAGATTTCCCCACTCGATCATGCCGGTATACCGGAGTTCATTTCGAAAACTCATAATGGGATTTTGTTATTACCCACTGAGTAGTGCCCTTATACGTTTACAAATAATAACTTTCCGTAATACTTTGTTTTTGACACAAAGAATCATACTCTTATGCGAACAAAGTGATTCTCGCCTGCAATTTGTAGCGACCGTTTCCTTCATGTGTGCATCTCTGTTAAGATTGCACAATGAGGACATTCTCGCGGTCCGAAGTACCTTGTTACAACAAGGCTTGATTACATAATTATGAATTATATATACATGAATCATATATTCATGAAAAGATACAGACATTATACTGTATAGGCCTAATGCAGAGTGGTACACCGAAGACAATTAAGACACAAAACAATGGAAAATAAAACACTAAACTGGTATTCAATTTTGGCCAAATTTATCTAGCACAAAATCTTGTAAAATCCAACAACAACAATAAGGGCCTATCACTAGAATAGAGTAGTAAAGAGACTTTGCAGCTAGCTTCAATTCAATGAGGATGGTGTCTTGACAACGGAGAATCAGTGTGAGGCATGTAGCAGTGTAGTATCTGTGGTTAAAATTAATCATGAATATTAAATTTAGGGAAACTGTCAAGGGTATCTGGAGCACATTATGAAAAGGAAAATAGGTTGTGAAAATAGCACAATTTGCCACGAAAAAAAGCCTAACTTTATCGATCTAGAAAAATTACATTCTGTAAGCCTCTGTTTCGCGTTACTTTCTTGTATCAATCTACAAGAATATACAGAACCCCACCAATTTGAACCATTTGACATTTCAATATACATATAAGCCATTTATATATGCGCATGTTTAAGTCTTTCCGTGAATGCCTGAGTCATAGGAATTGACATGTTGTCTAAAATTGACGGAGAGAGAATGAGGCTCTTTTATTGATTTCATTTACAAAGACAACTATAGTTAGATGTGAAAAAATGCCTAACTTTGTTAATCTATGTAAAAATCACATCCTGTAAGGCTCTGTTGCACGTTATTTTCTTGTATCAATCTTCATAAATATAATAACCCCACATTGAGGCATTTGACATTTCAACATACACAAAATCTATATAAGCAATTTACATATGCGCACGTACAAGTCTTTCTTTGAATACCTGCGTCATAGGAATTGACATGTTGTCTAATATTGATGGAAAGAGAATGAAGCTATTTTACTGATTTCATTTACAAAGGCAACCATAGTTAGATGTGAATTAAGTTGACAAATAGATTCTTGATAGTCTCAGAAACCTCATTAACAACTCATCAAAGTTCAGTTTGCTATTCCGATCCTAAAATGAAATAAGTTTGATTATTCCGAAGGTTCAATAGTCCGAAAATGAAATAGCGTTCTTTATAATTCCGAAGGTTCATTAATATGCACCTTGTTTTCATTTTTGGATTAACGAACTTTCAGAATAACACCTCAAAATGTGCGGAATAAAGGAGTCTATTTCTTTTTCAGATTAACGAACATCTATAATAAGGATTAAACGGAATTTGTTCGTTTCGGAATAACGAACATTCGAACCTTGTTTCATTTTTCGTACGGATTAACGAACCTTCGAAAAAAATGGTAGTGTAACATTTGTATAACATTCCGATCTTGACTAACAGTACAATCGAATCCCCCCATTGGCTTTTCTTCTCATGAATTGCTCGATACAAACCATTAATTTCACTCTTGCTGGGAAGGATAGAGATGAAGAAAACATGAATTACCACCACTTCAGTTTTGGCTACAGGCTTGAGAATAGTGAGAGACAGCTGACCAGCTGACCATGTCGAGGAAAACGAGAGAAACACACATGTACACATTTTGACTCAATCACACACAGACTAAAACTTTCAGTATAGATGTGCACAACATTATGATTACAAGTAAAACAGACAAACCCTTGATATAATTTGAGGGGGAATGTTTGAGAACCACAGTAAATACTTTCTCGTGCTTTCAGTGTATAAGTACTGATGATGATTATGATGATGATTATTATTATTGTAATGATAATGATAATAATAATAATAATAATAATAATAATAATAATAAACAATAAATAATAATAATAATGATAATAATGATAATGATGATGATGATAATAATGATAATAATAATAATAATAATAATAATAATAATAATAATAATAAAAGACTTGCTTTATGAGCTGCGGAGATGATTGAAGATGCAATTTTAAAACTGAGTCCCATTTGCGGTGGTGATTAAATTACGTCACACTTCAAAAATGAATGAATCCGGGCCCTTTGCTTATTGCACTGTGGTACTTCCGGATTTATGAAAAAGAAACCACATCTAAACTAAAAGTCATTCATCCTAGGCTGTTGGTTGATGAAAGGTACCGGATATGCATGAAAAAAAAAACCGTCCCCCTGTCAGTCTACAAAACTTTCTGCGGACCTTGATCAAGACATCTCTAATCTTCGGGGTTCATGGCTTCTATTGTGTTCAGCGACATATAAAGGGCACTGCTTCTACACTGCTTATCGTGATGACAGAGAAAAAAATTTCTTTCCTTTAAACAGTTGTACACAGAAAGAAAATACACGTTTTTGTTATGACCCACCTGAGGGAAGGGGGGGGGGGGGGAGTTAATTGCTTAATTTCTCAGAGGGAAGCATCATCTGATCACTGGATTGTGAGAATGGTGAAAAGACTTAAAAGACGGCATTTTGTAAGTTAGATTATCGGGGGGGGGGGGGGCGAATTCCCCATTTACTTTTTCTGCCGGCCTAGAATAAGAAACAAACGTTCACTCTTCAGCTGCAATTAACTATTCTTGTACAGGCGATGAGAAACCACATTATGGTGATGGAACGGCGTGATCGAAGGGGAAGTGGGAAAGATTTCGTCAGAGTTATTAATTGAACCCAAGTCACATGATATCACTCTGCTATACTGCTGTTTTTCACAAGCGCTTACGGCGTTACTGTATACTTCCATTAACACCAGACGAGCACTGCTTCCGTCTATATTACTAGCTTACAATGTGTCGGTTTACCATCATCTAACGATCATTACAACGGCACAGCGAGAACATCTTGTCTCATGTGAAAGAATAGACACAACTTTATGCGCTGATCTTATCCTTCGACGTCTATCAGAGCTGCAGAAACAGACGTCATGATGAATACATTGCCCAGCGAATCGTGTGTGTCTATGAATGGTAGTGCACAACTTTTCATCTTCATCCTTGCCATTGGCGTGTGCGTGAGTTTCTTACCATTTTTTCCACTGAAGACAGACATACCGCAGTTTGGGAAAGAAATCCTATATCCCATCTCGTGTGCCATTTACGGCGTGTGTATGATGATCGCCAGTTTTCTTGCATTGATTTTTCTGTGTTATAAATCGAAGCTTCATAGGACACACACTATATTCTGGCCAACAGTGTGTCGCCACTGCGCGCGAGTTTTGCACTCTTCATCTGGCATCAGCACCGGAAGTGAAGAAGAGCCCGCCGTCACTCCTGGACCAACTTGTGGCATCGCAATTCCTTGTGGCTCCAAAAGAGACCCACTGACTCAACCACTGGTCTTGCCTCACCATGGTCATCCAGTCGGTTCACTCTCTCCTGTCGCATCATCAGGGGAAGATGTAAATAATTCTTCAGGACATATGCCATTTGAACCTGTTCCTACTAGCGGGCGTATTGACTCGTGCGATCCACAGATCCCATCCCATGAAATATCACCCTCGACGAGGACAGTCGAGTCAACTGCAGGTTCAACACATGAAGTATTGTCAAGCACATCTGTTAACTGTACGAACGTGAAAATATCTGGTCGGTGTAAAAAAGTTTCGGCTCCTGCTTTTCATCGACACAAATCGATGCTCAGGTTGTATCAAATCTCCAGCATGGTGGAGTTCATTGGTTGCATTTCGGAAATCTTGTTCTTGACTTCATGAGCGCTGGATAACATTGGGTCAATTGCAGGACTTATGCCCATAATATTCTCAGACATTAGCTGTTTGATTCTGTTTGCCTTAATGCTTTGTGTTGTTACAAATAACTATGACGTTGTATTTATCACTAAATCGTCCTCCTTTTACGCCCTCACATTTATGTCCGCAACATTTTGTTTGGCAACTATTCGTCAGTTCGTTTTTCCGATTGGCAGCCTTGTCACAGACAGTGATGCTATGCTACATCAGTGCTTCAACTCTACGTACATACAGGAGTCGCATTTCTCAAGTTTTTTCACAGTTAGGAAGGAGACATTTCCTATTTTGGTGGAACTGCTTATCACTGGAATGGTAATAATGTGTGAGACTTGGTCGTCAGTTGGTCTCTACTCTCTCCAATCGCCGCCACAAGGTGACATTACATTTGAGTGGATGGAATCTTCAAGTCACTTTTCTGTGCTCCACAGAGCAAAGAGCCTCTTTGGCTGTGACATCGTGCAAAATGACCCGTGTAGTTATAATCGGGATACGTCACTCCAAATCCCGACAAAGGGAGATCGTGGGTGCAGCACTAGGCTTGTAGTCACATTCTTAGGCCTCTCGGCAGTAACGTACGTCGCCGTGAACAAAGTCCTAGACTCACACGACATCGTATCCAGGCTACCGGAGACAACGCCGGAGTATCTTAGGTGTTGCTGCGATATCTTTTTTACTTTACCCTTAGTCATTCTCTGTATTGGTCATTTCTCGATCACGAAAACTTTGCTATGGTTCACTCCCCGAAAAGCCGCGATGCATGCCCGCGGGTTTATGGGAGGACACGATGTCATGTTGTTAGTCTGCACGTTTGGGATGTTTGCCAGAAATATCTTTGAAATCTGCTCCGCTATCGGTCTTATGGTATCCGAGGAGCACACTATTCTCTACTCCCTCTACATCATAAGGTCTGTTGTGGCGATGGCCAACGTCGGACTGATGACGCTCTTCCTGATCATAATCCAGCGACAGGCAGTTGTCGGTGGTCGTGAGAGGAAGTGGTCTTCGACGTGCCTACTTTACGCCATGACACTAGCGGGATCCCAGTGGGTGGCGGAACTGATAAATACCTCCTCGATATCCTTGATCAACAGATACTTTAACAAGACATACGGCCATGTGATACATGTTCTCCTGGAACCATTCACGACGATATATGGATTGCATTCTGCGCTGATTGCCTACGAAGCCTACAAGTCTCTATTTATGAGAAACACTCTTTAACACTTCATCTTAAGTATCCCGCAGTTTTGTAAACTGGTTAACCATGAATCTGATAATCATGAGGACCATAGAAATATACAAAAAGATAGGTGAATTAGGAATCAGCCTGCGAGTTGCATCATTACTTCACTTCAAGTATCAGGTTGTCTCTTTGGTGGAACACATTTTGATTATCATATACAACAGAAATCAACAGGAATAACAAACAACTTTTATGAACTATTTAAATGGCTTATATGAAGACACCGGCGTAAGTTTTTGTTTTGAGAGCACATAAACACTCATATACATAAGGTCTAGCAAAATTGTTTAAGCCCACTGAATCCTCCATGTGCTCTTGAAAACATGTTTAGGGAAACGATCCAGTTGTTAGGCAGGTAAGTTGTTTCATGATCAGTTTCTCAAAATCTAAACAAGATGGAATGATCTAATCGCATTTTTTTTAATAGTGTAAGCAAACATGAAGTTCGGTACCATCAGTCTAACTGGAATTGTATGTTTTTTTATAATCTTTCCAGTTTTTGAGCGCATAGGGACATATGCACTATTGTTATACGCCATATTAAGGACTGTTAATTATCATTATTAATCATTATATAAGCTATATCATATAATTAAGACATACCATATCATATCCGACGATCTGTGTGTGCGAAATTTTATATGTACCAACAGCTGGACATAATGCTATATATAGGAATATACATAATGCTATACAAAATGCTATGATTATGCAGTTACATATTTAAAATACCTTCTTTTTATATGAGTAATGCATGAAATATAATATATATATATATATATATATATATGTTATATACATATAAACAAACTGGTAATGCATTCTTTATTTCCTTTTTTCGTCATCTCTTCATTTCTTCGTGGCACCATGATACGTGAAATTTCAACATATATATGATATCAGGTTTGTCTATTACTCGGTTATACAGCCTTATATGTTAAGCCATTAATGTAATAATTCTTACACTCTTAATGTTTCTAAACGATGATGCTGCACATAGTGATTATATACGGTATACACGGTGTTATACATGTTGTTAATGAAAAAAAAAACAGGTCGAGAAAATCACGTAATGGAATATTTTATGTAGGCGTTATTTGGCCTTGTTTTATACCCATATTTAGCAGTGTGGGCTCTGTATTTATGCCTGCATGAAGAGATGATATAAAGTGCATATCAAAGACTGATGTGTCTAATCGCAGCAGGTATAGTAAAATGTAGACTGCAGTGCTTTCAGTCAACAATGATTGAATTAAATTTCGAAAAGTTAGCAAAAGAAAGTAACATGAAGGATTACAAAAAAATTGTCCCTCTTATCGTGATGCATGGTAATGAACTTAAAACACACAGTGTAACTTGATTTACCTGCAGTTTTTTCTTCGGGCGTCTGTCGCATTTCTGTTTGTAAATACCCACATATGCGTAAACGTATGTTAGTCTCTCTCTCTCTCTCTCCCTCTCTCTCTCTCTCTCTCTCTCTCTCTCTATATATATATATATATATATATATATAGTTATAGTTATATAGTTATAAAAATTGGGATCATTATGTATACAAATAACATATACTACTGGAATCATTCACATCACCGTACCATAAAGAGTGAACAGACATCAGTGTTATTTATGTCTAGTGGCATGCATGGTCTGTTCAGCTCAAATCTTGGTAGTCGACATGATATTTTAGATAACTGCTTAATTTTATAGCAAAAAGTGAGTCATCAATTATTCACTCGTAAATATCATTTTATCTTGTAGATACAGAATAAACGTTTCATAAATAATTTGAATTGATTTAGACAAACTGAGTTTAAAAATGAAACAAAAAAAGATTGTAGAAATCTCGTTAGCATCGCAAACAAATCGTCCTCGGGTCCAATATCGTCGTTTCAAGACACCATGGAAAAATCTGTGCTCTCCATCAAATTCATTCTTTTTTATTTGATTTTAATCAAAATTCTGTCCTTCTATCCCGTAGCGTACTTGGTGTTTCATTCTTAATTTGGTAACCCCATATAGAAGCACTGTAAAGACGGTAATTGGATGAACAAGAGTTCCACATCCAAAAGCAAGAAGTCTTCGAACATGGCGTCCAGTGAACACCGAAAATTTGTCGTCTCATTCTAAATATTAGTACATGCACGACTTTCACATGAATGTGACGAGTTGTCGGCTAACTCTACTGTTATTTTTACTGCCCCTTATAATTACGTTGTATTTTGTTAAGTTTGGAGGTATATAAGAATATAGGATAACTGCGAACACACTAGATAACTTAGATTGTAATAATGTAGATTGTACCACACTCTGGTTGCATGAGATATACATGCATTTTCTACATTGTCATGTACCTTGTACAGTATGTCCCACCAAAATTACAATCGGATTTTCGCATTGATAACTTCCGATATGATTAAACTATCTGCATGCTGTTACAGGGTCTTAAAATATAAAATCTTCGCTACATTTTGCAGAAAACCCCATTCAATTTCGTTAAGTTGTCACAGAGAAATGTGGATCGTTGTAAAGCAGGTCATGGGTCCGATTCTTCCAAGTTTAGCACTTGGATGCTCTTAGAACTGCAGGTGAATGTGTGAACACAATGGACAGAACTTGGAGGGAAGGGATTCCTGACATACTTTAGAAAAATCCTCATTTCTCTTTGACCACTGAAGCAAATCGAATGGGGTTTTTAGTTAAATGTGGGTAATAAGTTATAGTTTCACACCCTGAAAGTATATTTGGATTGATTCACTATCTTTAAAGTTATTGGTGTGGAGGGTCCCGTTGTAATTTGTTTTTCTGAGACATTCAGTATTGGATAATTGTGTACGCCTACCGCACTTTTTTCATTCTTGCTTGATTATATTTGTAATTTTTACAATCATTAATAATCTTTTGTTTATGTTCATGATTTTGTTAATTCAATAAAACATACACAAACAAAAAGTTAGCTTACTCGCGTGGATTGTGAGTATCCAAGCCTCTGTTCGAAGTCTGCTGGACTGCCTCGAGAGTTTGGAATTTTATGATTATGATTACTGGTAATTGGTTTGTAACCTCACTCTTTTTTCACTGAATAGGAAAGATATGAATCTAAAGACTCGTAGGCTATGTTCTGCTTTTTCTATAACCCCAAAACTCCAAAACACAATGTGTGCACACACTTATACAACAGCCGAACACCGTTTGAGTGAATTCGAATACACCGAGAGTGCATTATTAAGAGATTTCCCCACTCGATCATGCCGGTATACCGGAGTTCATTTCGAAAACTCACGATGGGATTTTGTCACTACCCAGTGAGTAGTCCCATGATACGTTTACAGACATACTTTCCAAAATACTTTGTTTTTGACACAAAGAAACATACTCTTATGCGAACAAAGTGATTCTCACCTGGGGCCCGTTGCATAAAAGTTATTATTATGGTAACTTTGCCATCCAATGGTAACTTCCATGGAATTCTTGATTTTGATTGGCTGTTGAGTATTGTTGCCATGGTAGTTACCATTGGATTGCAAAGTTACCATAATAGTAACTTTTATGCAACGGGCTCCTGGAATTGGGGCTTTAATATCGTCGAGACCGTTTCCTTCATGTGTGCATCTCTGTTAAGATTTCACAATGAGAACTGTTACATTCTCACGGTCCCAAGTACCTTGTTACAACAACGCTTGATTACATGATTATGAATCACATATACGTGAATCATATATTCATGAAAAGATACAGAAATTATACTGTGTAATGCAGAGTGGTACACCCAAGACAATTAAGACACAAAATAATGGAGAATAAAACACTAAACGGATATTCAATTTTGGCCAAATTTATCAAGCACAAAATCTTGTGAAATCCAACAATGACAGTAAGGGCCTATTGCTATAGAATAGAGTATAGTAAAGAGGCTTTACAGCTAGCTTCAATTCAATAAGGATGGTGCCTTGACGGCGGAGAATCAGTGTGAGGCATGAAGCAGTCTAGTATTTGTAGTTAAAATCAAGCATAAATATCAAATTTGGTGATTATGATTGCTGGTAATTGGTTTTTAACCTCATTCTTTGTCCATTAAACAGAAAAAAAAATATATAAATCTAAAGACTGTGACTCGTAGGCTATGATCTGCTTTTCTATAACCCCAAAACTCCATGGCACAATATGTGCACACACGTATACAACAGCCGAACACCGTTTGGGTGAATTCGGACACACCGAGAGTTCATTATTAAAGCGGGGTTCCCACTATCACGATTGGCGCCAATGTTTCACATACCCCACAAAGTAACTTTTGTGACTTTTGAAAAGTGACAATTGTCGTGGATGTTAGGCCACTCGTACAATACTATATAGATCACTGTCATTATTTCTCACATAGAAGTTAGTCAATAAGTCTAGCAACACCCCTGCGAAATGATTTTGCTTGATTTTGTTGTTGTTGAAGTGACATTATTTCAGGGGAGTAAATACCTTACTGTTGTGTGTGTATATCGGTTTTGTTAAACACTGTTAAATAAAACAGTAAATCAAGCCAAACCGACCAAACTTTCAATACCCCATGAGATAACGACATTTTGAAAAAGAAATGTATATGATACATACTATGCGAATATGAAATCAAACACACAAGTAATACTATCATTTCGGTCAACTTTCTTATATTTAGAGTATGTTATATCATATTTTCTTCATGATTGTATCAAAAGAAGGTGAAAACATTTTGTCTTGATCTTTATTTTTTCTAGGGAAGAGGGGGCAATGATCTGATCTTGTGTATTCGGGGTTTTTTGTTTTCGTTTGTTTGTTTTTTTTTTTTGGTGGGGGAGGGGGAAGGGAAGGGTGAGCAGGTCGATTAAATAATTTATTTTTTTAGGTTGATAGAGTAGGGACTATCTCAGGTTGTGGCTGGCCTAGGTGATGCTTTCTCTCTGATGATAACATAATTGTCATTTGCAATACTGCAAAGGTCACGTTGTCATCATTCTCAACCTGTCAACCCTTGCCATCATCAATGATTGTGGATAGTAGGCCTAATCACTCTGCAGAAGTTAAGGAAATGATGAAATCCATTGTCAGTCGGACTATAATTTCCCATTCGGGTCCAATCGCACCTTAAATGGGGGTCGCTTTTGATCCCGATCGTGAAAGATATCTTATCTTATCTCGACAGCCCGCATTGGTTCGCGGTATTCGTATTCGAACGAGTCAGAAAGTAACTGCACCCACCAAATCGGGGATCCCGATCGTAATGATCGTGGTAGATCGGAACCAATCATGGACTCAATCGGGACAATCCTATCGGATCGTATTTGAACGGGTGACCAGATCTTGACAGATCGTATAGCATGAAATAGACCAATCCTGACCATTATACGTTTACAAATATATATACTTTCCAAAATACTTTGTTTTTGACACAAAAGAAACATACTCTTATGCAAACAAAGTGATTCTCACGTGTAACTGGGAGGTTAATTGTCGCGACCGTTTCTTTCATGCGTGCATCTCTGTTAAGCTTTCACAATGAGAACATTCTGGCGGTCCCAAGTAGCTTGTTATAACAAGGCTTGAATATAAATCACATGTACATGAATCACATATTCATATGAAAAGATACAGGCACATTAATGTATAATGCAGAGTGGTACACTAACAACAAGACACAAAATGATAGAGAATAAAACACGAAACGGATATTCAATTTTGGCCAAGTTTATCAAGAACGAAATCATGTAAAATCCCACAAGGACAATAAGGGCCTATCGGTAGAATAGAGAGGTAAAGAGACTTTATAGCTATAGATTCAATTTAAAAAGGATGGTGCCTTGATAACGGAGAATCACTGTGAGGCACGAAGCAGGGTAGTATTTGTTGTTAAAATCAAGCATAAATATTAAATGTAGGGAAACTGTCCATTTATATACGACCTGCTGGATCACATTATAAAGAAGATAATAGGTCGTGAAAAACAGCACAATTTGCCACGAAAAAAGAAATTGCCTAACTTTATTAATCTAGAAAAATTACATTCTGTAAGGATCTGTTTCACGGTACTTTCTTGTATCAATCTACATAACTTATACATAGAACCCCACAAATTTGAGCCATTTCACATTTCAATATGCTAGGTTACACAAAAAAACATTTCTAACTTTCGATCCTTAATAGTTCAAAAACTATATATCAGATAACACTGTCATTGATATGAGTACTAGCTGAATAGTGTACAATTTAATTGAAGGTGATTTGAATATGAGGGCATGAATCAGTTTCGTTTAATCCATGATTAATTTTAAAGTTGAGTTCCAGATTTTGGTCAAATTTGAAGCCTCTGTACAAAACTGAACTTTACACAAGAACCAATGATGTGTATGTGAATGTGTGTTTACAATGATCCTGAAGAATGGACATGAATACCACGAATACTACCTTTTCAGACCTCTGCTGACATAGGCTTCTGGACTCTTGCTTCAGGGCACATGAATGCCTTGTTAATGATTCATGTGAATTACCCTGGGCACTGCTAGTCTGAATTCATGGTAAAGGGTAAAATGCATGCACACGAAAAAGATAAGCACGTGTTTTCATGAATGTGCTTGCATACACTACATTTCAGGATGAATAAAGACAAGTTGTGATAGTGGAATTTCTCATGAATATGTAATAGAGCATTCCAATCCGGGCCATTATTCAGGACCATTGTCAGGGTGTTAGCCACACGCTCCCATACACACCAATTGACCCCTGTGCAAAATTAAAATCTTGTACCGAGGGTTGAAAACAGATCAAAATCTGAAACCTAACTTAAAAATAAATCTTCAATTTAATGAAAGTGATGTACTCCATCATTTTTGAATTACCTCCAACAAAATTGTACACTATTCAGCTATTGCTCATATCACTATCAACGTTATCTGATATACAGTTTTTGAACTATTAAGGATCAAAAATGGGAAATGTTTTTTGTAACACCTAGTAAGTCTTTCCGTGAAAACCTGAGTCAAAGGAATGGACATACATTGTATTCTCTAAAATTGATGGAGAGAGAGTGATTTCATTTACAAAGGCAATCATAGTTAGATGTGAATCAAGTTGATACATACATTTCTGGTAGTCTCAGCAACCTCATTACCAACTGTATCATCAAAGTTCAGTTTGCTATTCCGACCTTTGAAAAAAATGGTGATGCAACATAGGTACAACAAGTTCCGATCTTGACTACAATCGAATCACTCCATAGAGTGGCTTTTCCGATCATGGAATGTTCGAAACAAACCATCAACTTTACTCTTGTTGGAAATGATAGAAATGAAGAAGACATGAATTACCACCACGTCAGTTTGGGCCTCAGGCTTGAGAATAGTGAGAGACAGCTGACCAGCTGACCAGCAGACCATGACCTGTCCAGGAGCATGAGAGAAACGCACATGTACATTTGACTCACTCACACATGGACTATAGTTCTTTCAATAGAACTGTGCACAACATAATGATTACAAGTAAAGCAGACAAAAACGATATAATTTGAGGAGAAATGTTTGAGTTGAGAACCACAATAATTACTTTCTCGTGCTTTCAGTGTGCTGCTGCTGATGATGACGATGACGTTAATGATAATTATAATAATCACAATGATAATGAAAGATTTGTTTTATGAGCAGCGGAGATGATTGACGATGCAATCTGAAAATTGAGTCCTAGCATTTGCGGTGATGATTAATGTCATGCTTAAAAAATGAATGAAACCAGGCCTTTTGCTAATTGCACTATGTTACTTCCGGATTTCTGAAAATTAAACCATATCTAAACTAAAAGTCATTTAGCCTGGCTATTGGCTGATGAAATGTGTCGGATATGCATGAATAAAAACCCCGTCCCCCTGTCGGTCTATAAAGCTGTCTGTGGACCTTGATCAAGACATCACTCATTTTCGAGGTTCATATACGTCGTCTATTGTATTCAACGAAATTAAGTGCACTGCTTCTACACTGCTTACAGTGATGACAGAAGAAAAAGTGCCTTTAATATTTTCCTTGACACTGTTGAAAACAGACAGAAAATACACGTTATTAAGATGGGGGGGGGGTGTTATTTCACATAGGGAAGCATCATCCAATCACTCGACTGTACGAGGGTGGTTTATTGATCACCTCTGTCTAAAAAAAAAAAATGATTTAAAAGACGGCATTTTGCAAGTTGGTCTTGGGGGGGGAGGGGGGGGGGGGGTTGGTCCCAACCCCTTCCGAATTCCACTATATTTTTGTTCGCCCGTCCTAGATTAGGGAAACAGAAAGTTCACTCTTCAGCTGCAATTAACTATTCTTGTATAGGCGATGAGAAACCACATCATAGGGATGGACTTCGTGATCGAAAGATTCAGTCAGAGTGATTAATTGAACTCCAAGTCACATGATATCACTCTGCTACTGCTGTCATTCACTCGCACTTACGGCGTTACCGTATACGTCTATTAACACTAGACGAGCACTGCTTCCGTCTATATTACTAGCTCACAATGTGTCGGTTTGCCATCGTCTAACGATCATTACAACGGCACAGCAAGAACATCTTCTCTCATGTGATAAAATAGACGCAACGTTTTCTGTGTCTGCACGGGGCTTATCGTTCAACGTCTATCAGAGCTACAGAAACAAACGTCATGATGAATACATTGCCCAGCGAATCGTGTCTGTCTATGTATGGCAGTACACAACTTTTCAGCTTCATCCTTAGCATTGGCATGTGCGTGAGTTTCTTGCCATTTTTTCCACTGAAGACAGACATACCGCAATTTTGGAGAGAAATCCTATTTCCCATCTCGTGTGCCATTTACGGCGTGTGTATGTTGGTCGCCAGTTTTTTTGCATTGGTTTTTCTGTGTTGCAAATCGAAGTTCCATAGGACGCACACTATATTCTGGCCAACATCGTGTCGACACTGCGCGCGAGTTTTGCACTCTTCATCTGACATCAGCACCGGAAGTGAAGAAGAGCCCGCCGTCACCCCTGGACCAACTTGTGGCGTCGCAACTCCTCGTGGCTCCAAAAGAGACCCACTGACTCAACCACTGATCTCGCCTCACCATGGTCATTCGGTCGGTTCACTCTCTCCTGTCGCATCATCAGGGGAAGATGTAAATAATTCTTCAGGACATATGCCATTTGAACCTGTTCCTACTAGCGCGCATATTGACTCTTGTGATCCACAGATCCCATCCCATGAAATATCACCCTCGACAAGGACAGTCGAGTCAACTACAGGTTCAACACATGAAGTATTGTCAAGCACATCTGTTAACTGTACGAACGTGAAAATATCTGGTCGGTGTGAAAAAGTTTCGGCTCTTGCTTTTCATCGACACAAATCGATGCTCAGGTTGTATCAAATCTCGAGCATGGTGGAGTTCATTGGTCGCATTTCGGAAATCTCGTTCTTGACTTCATGCGCGCTGGATAACATTGGGTCAATTGCAGGACTTATGCCCATTCTATTCTCAGATATTTGCTGTCTGATTCTGTTTGTCTTAATGTTTTGTGTTGTTACAAATAACTATGACGTTGTATTTATGGGTAAATCGTCCTCCTTTTACGCCCTCGCATTTATGTCCGCAACATTTTGTTGGGCATCTGTTCGTCAGTTCGTTTTTCCGATTGGCAGACTTGTCACAGACAATGATCTCCATCCGTGCTTCAACTCTACGTACATACATGAGTCGCATTTCTCAAGTTTTCATACTGTTAGGAGAGAGACATATCCTATTTTGGTGGAACTGCTTATCACAGGAATGGTAATAATGTGTGAGACTTGGTCGTCAGTTGGTCTCTACTCTCTACAATCGCCGCCACAAGGTGACATTACATTTGAGTGGATGGAATCTTCAAGTCACTTTTCTGTGCTCCACAGAGCAAAGCGCCTCTTTGGATGTGACATCGTGCAAAATGACTCGTGTAGTTATAATCGGGATACGTCACTCCAAATCCCGACAAACGGAGATCGTGGGTGCAGCATTAGGCTTGTAGTAACATTCTTAGGCCTCTCGGCAGCAACGTACGTCATCGTGAACAAAGTCCTGGACTCACACGACATCGTATCCAGGCTACCGGAGACAACGCCGGAGTATCTTAGGTGTTGCTGCGACATCATTTTTACTTTGCCCTTAGTCATTCTCTGTATTGGTCATTTCTCGATCACGAAAACTTTGCTATGGTTCACTCCCCGAAAAGCCGCGATGCATGCCCACGGGTTTATGGGAGGACACGATGTCATGTTGTTAGTCTGCACGTTTGGGATGTTTGCCAGTAATATCTTTGAAATCTGCTCCGCCATCGGCCTCATGGTATCAAAGGGGCACACTATTCTCTACTCCCTCTACATCGTAAGGTCTGTTGTGGCGATGGCCAACGTCGGACTGATGACGCTCTTCCTGATCATAATTCAGCGACAGGCAGTTGTCGGTGATCGTGAGAGGAAGTGGTCTTCGACTTGCCTACTTTACGCCATGACACTAGCGGGATCCCAGTGGGTGGCGGAATTGATAGATACCTCCTCGATTTCCTTGGTCAACAGATACTTTAACAAGACATACGGTCATGTGATACATGTTCTCCTGGAACCATTCACAACGATATATGGATTGCATTCTGCGCTGATTGCCTACGAAGCCTACAAATCTCTATTTATGAGAAACACTCATTAACACTTCATCTTAGGTATCTCGCAGTTTTGTAAACTGGGGGTGTTTCATCAAGCTGTTCCTAAAGTTACAAACAACTTACGAGCGACTGGTGATCACTTCTTGTGCTGAATTATTGAAATTATGATAAGTATAGCACATCACATCTAATCACCAGTTCAAGTTGTTCGTAACTTTGCGAACAGCTTTATGAAACAGGGACCAGGTTAACCATGGAACTGATTATCGTGAGGACCATGGAAATACAAAAAGATAGGTGAATTGGGAATCAGCCTGTGAATTGCATCAGTTGATTACCTCACTTCAAGTATCAGGTTGTCTCTTTGGTGGAACACATTTTGAATGTCATATACCACAGAAATCAAAAGGAATAAGAAATAACTTTTATGAACTATTTAAATGATGGCTTCTATGAAGATAGTGGCGTATGTTTTTGTTTTGATTCTAATCGGAATTGTATGTTTTTGTATAATCTTTCCAGTTTTTGAGAGCATAGGTACATATTATGCATTATTGTTATGCGCCATATATAAGGACCGTTAATTATTATTATCAATGATTATTATAAGCTATATCATATTAATTAAGACATACCATATCATATCCAACGATCAGGGTGTGCGAAATTTGATATGTCCCAACGGCTAGACATAATGCTATACATAATGCTATGATTATGCAGCTACAAATTTAAAACTCCTTGCTTTTATATGAGGAGTAATGCATGAAATATATACATATATATAACAAACTGGTAATACATTCTTTATTTCTGTTTCGTCATTTCTTCGTGGAGCCAATACGTGAAATGTCAACACGCACACACACACACATATATATATATACATACATGTATATATATGTCCAAACATGTTGAGAATTTGCGTATTGGCTCCACGAAGAAATGAAGAAATAAACTGGTAATACATTTTTCGCCAATAAGCGAGACTCCTGAAGAAGGCGGAGGCCGCTGAAAATTTGAGTCGAATAAGCTCATTCTTTATTTGCAATATATATATATATATATATATATATATATATATACACATATATATGCATACATATATCAGGTTTGTCTATTACTCGGTTATACAGCCTTGCATGTTAACCCATGAATGTAGTAATTCTTACACCCCTAATGTTTCTAAACGATGCTGCTGCACATAGTGATTATATTATACCGTATACACGGTGTTATACATGTCGTCAATGAAGTATTTTACATAGTCGTTATTTGGTCTTGTTTTATACCCATATTTAGCAGTGTAAGCCCTGTATTTATGCATGTATGAAGAGATGGTAGACGACATATCAAAGACTGGTGTGTCTAATCTAATGAGTTTAAAACACAATGTATTTTGATTTACTTGCAGTTTTTTTTTTCTTCGGGTGTCTGTCGCATTTTCTATTTGTCAATACCTATATATGCGTAAACATATGTTAGTCTCTCTCGCTCTCTCCCTCTCTATCTCTCTCATCATATATTATATATTATATAGTTATAGTTATAGTTATAGTTATAGTTATAGTTACATAGTTATAAAAATAGGGATATGTATACAAATAAAATGTACTACTGGAATCATTCACATCATCATACCATACAGAGTGAACAGACATCATTGTTATCTATCTAGTAACATGCATGGTCTGTTCAGCTCAACTCTTGGGAGTTGACATGATATTTTAAATTACTGCTCAATTTTATAGTAATAGGTGAGTCATTATAATTAGTCAATCGTAAATAGAGTTTTATCTTGTAAATACATAATAAACCTTTCATACATGATTTAAATTGATTTAGACAAAGTGAGTTTAAAAATCAGTCTTCAGCCTTCAGCCTTCAGCCTGTTTTGATTGTATACCATTAACACGTTTGTGTTCTATATATTTTGTACCCGTAGTTTTAAAGTTGAGAAAGTCTTATATTTACTTTTGGGCCTATTGCCAACAAGCTCAGGTTTGAGTTTCTTCAGTTTGTCTCCCTCGCAACTGCTGATCTGTAAATTAACAAACATGTCGGGAAAAAGGAACCAGTGGAACTCGAACCTGTCATCTACTGCTTTCCGGGCAGCGACACTACCACCAGGCTGTCCCTGGTTGCCGGCAGTGACACGATGAACATAGAACAAATACCCAAGCTCCGAGTGCCGAGATTCCGACATTGCTATGTTAAGTAGTCCAAAGAGGACAAGGCATAGGATAAATGAAAGAAAGATATTATTCAGAGGGGTGAAGGCTCAGGTTTGAGTTTCCTCAGTTTGTTTCCCTCTACAAGTGAAAATTTGTTAAGATCGCAGCTGCTGATCTGTAAATTAACAAACATGTCGGAAAGAAGGAACCAGGGACTCGAACCTGTCATCTACTGCTTTCCAGATCAGCAGTTGCGATCTTAACAAATTTTCATTTGTAGAGGGAGACAAACTGAAGAAACTCAAACCTGAATATGCTTAAAGTATACTTCAAACTGTAATGATTGTTGTTTTTACTGTGAAAATAAATGAAATGAAATGAAATGAAATGAAAGAGATTTGTAGAAATCTTGTTAGCATCGCGTATAAATTGTCCTCAGGTCCAATATCATCGTTTCAAGACACCATGGAAAAAATATATATATTCTATCAAATTCATTTTTTTTATTAATGTGATTTTAACCAAAATTCTATCCTGAAGCGTACTTGGGGTTCACTCTTCATTTGATAGCCCTGAAAGGAAGCACAATAACGTTCCACATCCTAAACCGGGAAGTCCTTGAAAATGGAACACCGAAAATTTGTCGTCTCAGTCTAGATACATGCACGACTTTTACACGAATGTGACAAGTTGTCGGCTAACTCTACTGGTATTTTTACTGCCCGTATAATTATGTTGTATTTTGTTAAGTTTGGAGGTATAATAGAATATAGGATTACTGCCAACACATTAGATAACACAGATTGTAGATTGTACCACACTCTGGTTGCATTAGGTATCACTACATTTCTATAATTGTCACGTATTACCTTGTATAGGATAATTGTGTAAACCTACAGCACTTGTGTTTGTGTGTGTGTGTTTTGTTCTTACTTGATTGACCGTCTTTGATAAGCTTTTGTTTATGTTTATGATTTTGTTAATTCAATAAAAAAAAAAAACACACACACACACACACACACACAAAATATTTGCTAACTCGCGCGGATTGTAAGTATCCAAGCCTCTGTTCGAAGTCTGCTGGACTGCCTCGAGGGTTTGGAATTTGGTGATTATGATTGCTATGATAATGGGTTGGTAACCTCACTCTTTGTCCATTAAACAGAAAAAATATATATGAATATAAAGACTGTGACTCGTAGGCTATGTTCGGCATTTCTATAACCCAAAAACTCCATGACACAATGTGTGCACATACTTATACAACAGCCGAACACCGTTTGGGTGAATTCGGATACACCGAGAGTTCATTATCAAGAGATTTCCCCACTCGATCATGCCGGTATACCGGAGTTCATTTCGAAAACTCATGATGGGATTTTGTCACTACCCAGCGAGTATTGTCATTATACGTTTGCAGATATACTTTCCAAAATACTTTGTTTTTGACACAAATAAACATACTCTTATGCGAACAAAGTGATTCTCACCTGCAATTGGGGCTTTAATATTGTCGCGACCGTTTTCTTCATGTGTGCATCTCTGTTAAGATTTCACAATGAGAACTGTTACATTCTCGCGGTACCAAGTACCTTGTTATAACAAGGCTTGATTTCATATGAATCATGTTATATTCATTAGAAGATACAGACATAATACTGTAAAATGCAGGGTGGTACACTCAAGAGTCAAGACAATTTAGACATAAAATAATGGAGAATAAAACACTAAAAGGGTATTCAATTTTTGCCAAATTTATCAAGCACAAAATCTTGTAAAATCCAACAATGACAATAAGGACCTATCACTAGAAAAGAGTAGTAAACAGGCTTTACGGCTAGCTTCAATTCAATAAAGATGGTGCCTTGACAGCGGAGAACCAGTGTGAGGCATGTAGCAGTATAGTATTTGTGGTTAAGTCAAGCATAAATATCAAATTTAGGGAAATATTTGTCAACTTATACACGATCTGGAGCACATTATGAAAAAGACAGTAGGTTGTGAAAAACAGCACAATTTGTCTCGAGAAAAATGCCCAACTTCATTAATCTATGCAAAAATCACATTCTGTAAGGCTCTGTTTCACGTTACTTTCTTGTATCAACTTACATAAATATACAGAACCCCACCAATTTGAACCATTTGACATTTCAATATACATGTATACACAAAATCTATATAAGCCATTTATAAATGTATATGCGCATGTTCAAGTCTTTCCGTGAATGCCTGAGTCGTAGGAATTGACATATAAATTATTGTCTAAAATTGATGGAGAGAGAATGAAGCTCTTTTATTGATTTCATTTACAAAGGCAATCACAGTTAGATGTGAATTAAGTTGACAAATAGATTCCTGATAGTCTCAGCAACCTCATTAAGAACTGTATCATCAAATTTCAGTTTGCTATTCAGATCCTAAAATGAAATAAGGTTCCTTATTCCTATAAGGTTCAATAGTACGAAAATTAAATAAGGTTCTTTATAATTCCGTACGTTCGTTAATATGCACCTTGTTTTCATTTTCGAATTAACAAACTTTCGGAATAACACCACAAAATGTTCGGATTAAAGGAGTTTATTTCTATTTTAGATTAACGAACATCTATAATAAGGATTAAACGGAATTTGTTTGTTTTGGAATAACGAACTTTCGAACAAATGATGGTGCGACATTTGTATAACATTCCGATCTTGACTACCAGTATACAATCGAATCCCTCCATTGGTTTTTCTTCTCATGAATTGCTCAATACAAACCATTAATTTCACTCTTGCTGGGAAGGATAGAGATGGAGAAAACATGAATTACCACCACGTCAGTTTTGGCTGCAGGCTTGAGAATAGTGAGAGACAGTTGACCAACTGACCATGTCGAGGAAAACGAGAGAAACACACATGTACATATTTTGACTCAATCACACACTGACTAAAACTTTCAGTATAGATGTGCACAACCTAATGATTACAAGTAAAACATACAAACCCTTGATATAATTTGAGGGGAAATGTTTGAGATCCACGTAACAGTAAGTACTTTCTCGTGCTTTCAGTGAATAAGTACTGATGGTGATGATGACGATGATGATGATGATGATTAAAATAATAATCATAATAATACAAAAAGACTTGCTTTATGAGCTGCGGAGATGATTGAAGATGCAAGCTGAAAACTGAGTCCAATTTGCGGTGATGATTTTCTGTCATACTTAAAAAATGAATGAATCCGGGCCCTTTGCTTATGGCACTGCGTTACTCCCGGATTTGCGAAAATGAAACCACATCTAACCTAAAGGTCATTTAGTCTGGCTGTTGGTTGATGAAATGTGCCGAATGTACATGAATATAACCCCATCCCCCTGTGGGTCTATAAAGCTTTCTTTGGACCCCGATCAAGACATCACTCGTCTTTTGAGGTTCATACGTCGTCTGTAGGCCTATTCAACGATCTCAAGTGCACTGCTTCAACACTGCTAGGCAGTGATGACAGAAGAAAAAGGTGTCTTTCCTTGACACTGTTGAACACAGAAAGAAAATACACGTTTTTACTATGACCCATGGGGGTCAATTACTTAATTTCACGGAGGGAAGCATAATCTCTGGATTGTGAGAACGGTGAAAAGACTTAAAAGACGAAATTTTGCAAATTGGATTTTCGGGGGGAGGAAGGGGTCTCAACCCCTTCCGAATTCCCCATTCACTTTTTCTGCCGGCCTGACTAAGAAACAGACGTTCACTCCTCAGCTGCAATTAGCTATTCTTGTATATAGGCGATGAGAAACCTCATTATGGTGATGGAACTGCGTGATCGAATAGGGGAACTGGGAAAGATTTCGTCAGAGTTATTAATTGAACCCAAGTCACATGATATCACTCTGCTATAGTGTTGTTATTTACTCGCGCTTACGGCGTTACTTTACACTGCACTGCTTCTATATCACTAGCTTACCATCATCTAACGATCATTACAACGGCACAGCGAGAACATCTTCCTTCATGTGAAAAAATAGACACGACTTTTTCTGTGTCTGCGCTGATCTTATCCTTCGACGTCTATCAGAGCTGCAGAAACAAACGTCATGATGAATGCATTGTCCAGCTAATCGTGTTTGTCTAAATATGGTAGTGCACAACTTTTCATCTTCATTCTTAGCATTGGCGTGTGCGTGAGTTTCTTACCATTTTTTCCACTGAAGACAGACATACCGCAGTTTGGGAAAGAAATCCTATATCCCATCTCGTGTGCCATCTACGGCGTGTGTATGATGATCGCCAGTTTTCTTGCATTGATTTTTCTGTGTTATAAATCGAAGCTTCATAGGACACACACTATATTCTGGCCAACATTGTGTCGACACTGCGCCCGAGTTTTGCACCCTTCATCTGGCATCAGCACCGGAAGTGAAGAAGAGCCCGCCGTCACTCCTGGACCAACTTGTGGCATCGCAACTCCTTGTGGCTCCAAAAGAGACCCACTAACTCAACCACTGATCTCGCCTCACCATGGTCACTCAGTCGGTTCACTATCTCCTGTCGCATCATCAGGGGAAGATGTAAATAAGTCTTCAGAACATATGCCATTTGAACCTGTTCCTACTAGTGCGCATATTGACTCTTGTGATCCACAGATCCCATCCCATGAAATATCACCTTCGACAAGGACAGTCGAATCAACTGCAGGTTCAACACATGAAGTATTATCAAGCACATCTGTTAACTGTACGAACGTACCAATATCTGGTCGGTGTAAAAAAGTTTCGGCTCCTGTTTTTCATCGACACAAATCGATGCTCAGGTTGTATCAAATCTCGAGCATGGTGGAGTTCATTGGTCGCATTTCGGAAATCTTGTTCTTGACTTCATGTGCGCTGGATAACATTGGGTCAATTGCAGGACTTATGCCCATAATATTCTCAGACATTAGCTGTTTGATTCTGTTTGCCTTAATGCTTTGTGTTGTTGCAAATAACTATGACATTGTATTTATCACTAAATCGTCCTTCTTTTACGCCCTCGCATTTATGTCCGCAGCATTTTGTTGGGCATCTATTCGTCACTTCGTTTTTCAGATTGGCACCCTTGTCACAGACAATGAGGTTATGCTACATCAGTGCTTCAACTCTACGTACATACATAATTCCCGTTTCGCAAGTTTTCATACTGTTAGGAGAGAGACATATCCTATTTTGGTGGAACTGTTTATCACTGGAATGGTAATAATGTGTGAGACTTGGTCATCAGTTGGTCTCTACTCTCTACAATCGCCGCCACAAGGTGACATTACATTTGAGTGGATAGAATCTTCCAGTCACTTTTCTGTGCTCCACAGAGCAAAGCGCCTCTTTGGGTGTAACATCGCACAGAATGAACCATGTAGTTATGATCGGGATACGTCACTCCAAATCCCGACAAACGGAGATCGTGGGTGCAGCACTAGGCTTGTAATAACATTCTTAGGCCTCTCGGCAGCAACATACGTCGTCGTGAACAAAGTCCTGGACTCACACGATATTGTATCCAGGTTACCGGAGACAGCGCCGGAGTATCTTAGGTGTTGCTGCGACATCATTTTTACTTTGCCCTTAGTCATTCTCTGTATTGGTCATTTCTCGATCACGAAAACTTTGCTATGGTTTACTCCCCGAAAAGCCGCGATGCATGTCCACGGGTTTATGGGAGGACACGATGTCATGTTGTTAGTCTGCACGTTTGGGATGTTTGCCCGTAATATCTTTGAAATCTGCTCCGCCATCGGCCTCATGGTATCAAAGGGGCACACTATTCTCTACTCCCTCTACATCGTAAGGTCTGTTGTGGCGATGGCCAACGTCGGACTGATGACGCTCTTCCTGATCATAATTCAGCGACAGGCAGTTGTCGGTGATCGTGAGAGGAAGTGGTCTTCCACTTGCCTACTTTACGCCATGACACTAGCGGGATCCCAGTGGGTGGCGGAACTGATAGACACTTCCTCGATATCCTTGGTCAACAGATACTTTAACGAGACATACGGCCATGTGATACATGTTCTCCTGAAACCATTCACGACAATATATGGTTTGCATTCTGCGCTGATTGCCTACGAAGCCTACAAGTCTCTATTTATGAGAAACACTCATTGAAACTTGATCTTAAGTATCCCTCAGTATTGTAAACTGGTCAACCCTGAACCTGATGATCGTGAAAACCATACAAATAGGTGAAAGTATGTGAATAGTCCAATAATTTTGTGTGGGAATCAGCCTGGCAGTTGCATCAGTGGATTACTTCACTTTCCTTGATGGAACATAATTTCAAATACCACAAAAATAAAAAGGAATACAATTAACTTTTAAACGCCCTACATCAAGAAAGTGACAACGATGTATTGTTTATAATTCACTAAAATTTAGTTCCGGAACTAATATATTAGAGGTGTAGTAAAATGTTAAAGAACTCCCTGTTCAAGAATGCTCTTGACAACATTTTCCTTATGTATACAGTGTATATATTATGATTGTCGTCTGTGAAAAAAAAAGATGGAGAACCGAAGTACTTGACTACCATATTTGATAACTGTACATATAAGTTATTTGGCATTGTTTCATACACGTAAAGGAAACCATAACCCAAAGAGCAATTTTATGTAAGTGAAAGTAGCAACACTAGTAGGACGCATCAGTGAAAGTTAGAGGAAAATCGGACAATCGATGCAAAAGTTGTAAATTTTTATAGTTTTGGTGTTGGAACCACTGGATCAGGACACTACTAGAGTTCATAATGTCATGCGTGGACAACAATATAAAGAAAATCTAAAGAAAATTCAACATGCTTTCACTTTTCTAGCGTAATGAAAGAGCACTTAACTAACCGCTTTAAGGAAGCAGGCATAATTATTACTACCCTTAACATATAGTATCAAGTTGATCGAATGTGTAATTTTCATGAAAAATGAATTTTTGTGGAATTCTCTTCATCTCTTTTTTCTTAAATTATATTGTTGTCTACAAATTACGCCATACTCTAGCTGTCTAGTAGTCTCCTGATCCAGTGCATGGTTCCAACATCAAAACTGTAAAAAAAAATCATAACTTTTGCATCGATTATTGTCCAATTTTCCTCAAACTTTCACTGTTGTGTTCTACTAATAATGCTGCTTTTACTCAATTCACATTGCTCTTTGAATTGTGGTTTCCTTCAGTGTAATCTTGGCAATAAGATCTATGCCTACAATGATGTGTTGGCTGGTAAGGTACACATAACTCTCTTGTAGTAGACATGATATTCTAAATGAATGCACAGTTTTATAGGCAAGTTATAGTAATGATTCAATCTTAAGTGGTATTGTCTTGTGAATACAAAATAAACCTTTCATACATAATCTAAGTTATTATTACATAAATTTAAACAAATAGAACTGTAGAAGTCTCATTAACATCGGACATAAATTCGCCCTCAGATTCATTTCTTGTGATTACGAATCAATATCCAATTTACAAGATATTGCGAGGAAATTATTTCCACAAAGCTCTTGTTTTCGATCAGATTTCAATAAAACTTCTGTCGTTCTGCTTGCTTGATTTAGAAGCGAGCTGGCGTTTCATTCTATGTTTAATGTGATAACTTCATCTCTAGAAATGATAAAGAAAATGTGAATATGACTCTATGAGGATGATAATTCTATGACCAAGAGTGATATAACCAGGCTAAAGCCAGGAAGTCCTTGAACGTAGCTTCCAATGAACACCGAAAGTTCCCCGTTTCAGTCTAAATACACGTCTTATATTGATGTGGTATATAATTATTGTCGGCTAACTCGGTATTTTGGGTATTCAATCCTCTGTTCGAAGTCCGCACGTGGATTGACTGGAGGACAATTTGATGATCGTGATTACTGGTGATGGATTTGTATAAAACGCCTCCCTTGAAAGTACATTTAATTTTAACCTTTAGCGAAAGCAGAGAGATCTCTCCCTTTCTTTCTCCTTTCTTCTATGCAAGTCATTCCTCCTATTTTTCCTATACGAGGGTTGCATGCACATCAAGCTATATATAGGCTTAAGCTGTAGCCCTTATTCATTGTATGATGTTTTGCTGTACATTGTAAAGACATTGAAGAAACTTACTTTGTTAACAACTATACGTATATTATGAATGGCACCGACAATCTATACATACAAGTGTATGTATCCGCATGTGTAATGATAATGCAGGAACCAATAAATCAAATCAAATCAAATCAAATCAAATCAAACGGGAAAAAATAAAAATCTAAAGAATGACATTTGCTATGTTGGTTGTTTCTACGACCTCGAAACAAACGAACTCCCAGAACAGTGAATGTGTGAGCACACGTATGGCTACAGCCAAACACCGTTATGGATAGAGCAAAGAGCATGTATAAGGTTAAACTTGGCTGAAACATTGTTTTGAGAGCAAGCTGATTCTTTTTTTTTTTTTGTCTTCAGGATAGGTCTAAAAAATCGATGTGTCTAGATCAACATACCGAAAGTCCTCATATATCAGAAATCCATGATGGCGTCTAAAATAGCCGCAATTTCCTGTTTTTCACATAGCTTTGCAAGTAAGTATATATCGCCTTTTTAAAATATGTCTCGAAAGACGAGGAACACACACACACACACACACACACACACACACACACACACACACACACACACTCAAACGCACACAAATAGTAACTTCGAGATTTTGAAAGACAAACCTGCCAATGAAACACTTGTGCTCTTCCTGAAGTCCAAAATGGTCGCCATGTTATGTTTTTCCCATAACTTTGAGATTAGGTAACCCAAATGCAACCTGAATAATATGCACGTTTTGAAGCACATAAACACAAAAGAATACGTATCAAGATACATGTATGTCGAAACACACAACTAATGAAACCGCTTGAACTCTTTTTAGAAATCCAAAATATATGGCTCCCAAATGGCCACCATTTCCGGTTTTCTTTTTAAACTATAAATCTACGTGTAGGTAACCCCAATACACACTTTAGATATCTTAATGTTTTGAGACACAAGGAGCCCAATTAAAATAAAATACGTATCAAGAGTTGTGATAGATTAATATACAGTCCTGGATGGGACCCTGGATATCCAGTAAAACACTCGAGCTTTTTCCAAAATCCAAACTTAGGTCCAAAATGGCTGCCATTTTTTGTTTTCACATCACTTTGCAAGTAGGTATCCCCATTCAGGTTTACTCATTGTTATTGTGGATATACTACATACCTATATTTTGAGAGACAAGACAAGGAACCCCCCCCCCCCTCCAAAAAAAAAAAAAAAATCATTTAGAGATTTTGAAACACATAAGTACCAATAAAAACACTCAGGTTCTTCCTGAAATCCGAAATGGCAGCCAAAATGGCAGCCATTTCCTGTTTTCCCCATCTTTGCAGGAAGGTATAACCCCAACACAATGTTTTAATGTCTAAATATATATGTTTCAAAGCATACGAAACTCAATCAAAAAACATATCATTATAAAGTGATTTTGAAGCACACGACTAGCAATAAAACCGTTCGAGCTATACCAGGACACCGCAATGGCCGCCATATCCAATTTCATCTTACAACTTAATTGCGCATCAGATAATTAATTGACATGCGAACTTTTCATCCGTGCGATATTCACCAAGTTTTAATTAAAAATCAAAACTAGTTCTTGCTCTAACGCATGATCAAGTACATAAAAACATTTGAGCGTGAAGGTCATAAAGTAAGTACATCAATTAAATTATCAGGGAAACTTTTCACCATCGTCTATTTTCTTTACGTTTTTTTTTTAAACCACCATCGGTTGATATGATGCTACTATATAAGGTGAGTTTCATTCAGTGGCGTATCTAGGGGGGGGGGGGGGCAAGGGGGGCACGTGCCCCGGGCGCCACTCCTTGGGGGCGCAAAAAACGAAAAAAAAAAAACGAAGAAGAAGAAGAAGAAAAAAAGAAAAAAAGAAAAAAGAAAAAAAAAAACAACTCGCCGGGGGGGGGGGGGGGGGGCAGAAAACCAAATCAAACAAGATAAAAACAAAACATGATGATCACACGGACATAATGACAATGTTTATTGTGTTCACACAAGAATTCCATGTTCTGTCAGCTGAAATAAAAAATTTTCGGCTCGCTCGCTGCGCTCGCTCGCCAAACTTTATATAAAAAAAGAAGGTAAGAACAAAACGTGATTATGACGCTGTAAAATGACAATGTCTATTGTGTTCACACATGTCATTTTATATCTTGCAGGCAATATGTTTCACGGAGCAGCGGCTGCAATTTCTTTCGTTTTGAAGCTATCGCCAATTGGATCAAAAGAAGGCGCCAACGGTTTCGAACATGGGGGGGGGGCAGAAAAAAAATCAAGCAAGATAAGAACAAAACGTAATGATGACGCGGAAATATACAAATTTCGGCTCACTCGCTCGTACAATTTAGAGTATTTTTTTTTAAGTCTACAGTTTGTTGGTATAAATCGTTATCTATAAGGCCGTCACTATATCTTGATTAGAATTGTGAGATTTAATAAGCAAAAAATGACAAGAATTCCATGTTTTGTAAGCTGAAGTACAAAAATTTTCGGCTCGCTCGCTGCGCTCGCTCGCCAAACACTCGCCAAAATTTATCCAAAAAAAGAAAGAGAAGAAGATAAGAACAAAACGTGACGATGACGCGGACAAAATGACAATGTCTATTGTGTCCACACATGTCATTTTATATTCAGCAGGAAAATTGTTACACGGAGCAGCGGCTGCGATTTCATTCGTTCTGAAGCGATCGCCGATTGGATCAAAAGAGGACGCCAACGGATTCGAACATACGTGGGGGGGGGGGGGGCGCAAAAAAAAAATCAAAAAAGATAAGAACAAAACGTAATGATGATGCGGAAATATACAAGTTTCGGCTCACTCGCTCGTACTAATTTAGAGTATTATAAGTGCTCAGTTTGTTGGTATAAATCGTTATCTATAAGGTCGTCACTATATCTTGATTGGAATTGTAAGATTTAATAAGCAAAAAAATGACAAGAATTCCATGTTTTGTAAGCTGAAATACAAAAAATTTCGGCTCGCTCGCTGTGCTCGCTCGCCAAAATTTATCAAAAAAAGAAGATAAGAACAAAACGTGATGATGACGCGGAAATATACAAATTTCGGCTCACTCGCGCATACTAATTTAGAGTATTTTTTTAAGTCCTCAGTTTGTTGGTAAAAATTTATCTATAAGGCCGTCACTATTGATTAGAATTGTAAGATTTGATGAGCAAAAAAATGACGAGAATTCCATGTTTTGTAAGCTGAAACATAAAATTTTAGGCTCGCTCGCTGCGCTCGCTCGCCATAATTTATCAAAATTCATTACATTTATATCACCCTCAAAAGACCCCCTTTTAAGTGCTTGAAAAAGCATATCATGTGTACTTTGTTTTAAGTCCCTACCGGGATGTGGTTGGGGTTGAACACTTTTTCAGAAATTAGGGGCGCAATTTTCGCGCTCGCCCCGGGCGCCGTTTTGCCTAGATACGCCACTGGTTTCATTTCCATTTTCAAGCATTACTTATATATGAAGTACAACTATACTTTTTGGTTTGATATCCGTAGTCCCGATCCATAGTATACTTGATTGGGATTTATTTAACGTTTAAAGGGGCATTCCAGACGATTTTCATAATTTCACACCATGTAGTACATACAAATTGACAGCTCTATGCTTGTGAAATTTATTGTGGTCCTTGAACAGAGAAACAAACACTAAAAAAAAAAAAAAAATTGTCAAACTGAACAGTGTTGATGACACAGGAGCCTCATAAATTATATTCCAAGATATAGTATGTAGCAGTATAATTCCATCACAATAGCGCTCGCTTAGCTAGTTTACTGTGTAGAATCTATGCATGCCTTCTTCTTTTGTTCTGCTTCTTTGAGCCCCAACTCGTGCATTCTTTCATAATGGTGAGGTTGCCATGACCCAATGTCATTATCCTTGTTCATTGCAATTTGTTACACATTTTGAAAACATTCTTATTCCTTATCCAAATCACTATAAATTCTGCAACTCTGTACTCAGTATAACTGATTTATAGTTTTTTTCAGGAATTAACATAAAAGTCTGAAAATCATCCGGAGGTTTTCTTTTAAGGTATGATTCAGCTGGAACTTCTGAGTAGGCCTATATAAATATCTAACTTTGCTATGTTTTTAATTTCTTTGTATCTTGAAACAGGCTTAAATTTGCTTTGCATTACTGACTTTTTTGTAAACAGTTGTGTTAATAACGAAGGACGGCCATTTTCAGAGACTTGGTGGTTTAACGGTTCATATTTGTGATATTATAAATTTTCTTGTTAAGTACATGTATTCATTTGGGTTCCTTGTGTTTCATTTATAGGTGGATATATTTAGGTATTTAAAGCGAGCTTTAAGGTTACCTATTTGAAAAGGTGATCTATGACTCAGCCGAAAATGGCAGCCATTATGGATTTCTAAAAGAGCTCAGTTTTGATTGGTTCAGGTGTGTTTAAAAATCTCTGAATCTTGAAGAATTTTATTGTGTTCCCCGTGTATCATAATACATGTTTATACATTTAAAGTGTATACATTTGCAAAGGGTTATCTACTTGCAAAGTTAAGAGAAAAACAGGAAATGGCGGTCATTTGGACGCCATCTTGGATTGCAGAAAATGCCCACTGTGGATTTATGAGGACTTTCAGTATGTTAGTCCAGACATGTTTCTGGACCTATCCTGAAAAAAAAATAGCCTGTTACCAGAAATGTCCCAGTTTACGCTTTGTTCTTGGCCTATCAAGAGTTGGACAAGTTTACCTTCATAGACATGTGGGTTGAGAGAATTAATGCAGCAATATTAGTAGAACACATCAGTGAGAATTTGAGGAAAATCGACAATCCGTTCAAAAGTTATGAACTTTTTAAGTTCCTGCTCAGTCATGGCTGGATGAGAAGACTACTATAGCTTGTGATGTCACATGTGTACAACGATATAAAGAAAGAATAAGGAAAATTCAACATATTTTCACTTTAATTGCATTACAAAAGAATATATGTACTCAACTTCTCTCTTTCAGAAAACAGGGGGAATAATTTGGGGTCATCCCACTAGATCGACACCCACCGAGTCATACAGCCCACAAGTTCGACATTGAAAACAGGTCCATGAGTCAGACAGCTCACGAGTCATACAGCCCATGAGTTCGACACTAGGCAAATGAAGCCCACGAGTTCGACACTAGGTAAAAACAGCCCACGAGTTCGACAGATACAACACGGCGCGTAATGTGTCGGTCTCGTGGGCCTTGTTGGCTTAGTGTCGAACTCATGGGCTGTAAGACTTGTGAGCTGTATGACTCCTGGGCTGTATGACTTGTGAGCTGTATGACTTGTGGGCTGTATGACTCGTGGGTGTCGGTCTCGTGACGTGCACCCAATAATATTACCCTTAACATACATCAGTAGCAAGTCAAAGAAATGTGCACTTTATTCAAAAAGCAAAGTTTTGTGAAATTCTCTTTTTATTTTCCTTAAATTGTACGCATGTGACATCATACAATGTAATACTAAATAGTCTTCTCATCCAGCAGTGACTTCACAGATACTTTAAACATTCATAACTTTTGAACGGATAGTGCAATTTTCCCCAAATTTTCACTGATGTGTTCAACTATTGTTGCATTCACTCAAACCAAATGTACGTATATGAAGGTGGACTTGTCCTTTAAGATTTTGTTAGTACGAGTGGTTTCACTGAGATGACATTATGTACACATTCACAAAATATACTTTCCACTTCCCACAATACTCTGTATTTAACACAAACACATGCGAACAAGCTAAACAAGTTGACTGTAGCGTGTAAGTAGGGCTTTCGCAACTGCGTCTCTCGTCTTTCATGTGTGTATCTATTCTAACGAGATTTCATTGCTTCTGTGATAGCATCCCATTATAACGGTGTTTGCCTGCATATATAAAATACATGTATATAAATGTATCGTAATATTCATATGAAGAGATACAGACATACATGTATAATGTATGGTGGTAGACTTTATACATGTGCAAGACACACAATAATGGCGAATAAAACACAAAACTAGTATTCAATTTTGACCAAATTTATCAAATACAGAATGCGTAAATTCCAACAATTGAATACGTGTACGACAAAGGACTAAAATGGCTTACTAGAGGTAGCTAGACTTAGCTCTGGTAAGCATGGTGCCTTGACAACAGGGCCGGCGCAGCCGTGGGGGCTCGGGTCCCCACACTTTTTGTGCACCATACAAAGGAATACATAAGGTGTCATCACTTTGGGCCCCCACACTTTTTTCAACCCGGAAGTACGTAAGGGGCACAAAAATAGAAATAGATAGAGATCTTGAAGTATGGCGGCTGTAAGGTTATGCGTTTTCTCTGAAGACCCTTTTTTTATATAACACCCGGAAATGGGAGGGGAGAGAATGAGCTGAGGACCTTTTTTTTTTTTTTGCTTGTCAGCTGAAGAAACCCGGAAGTGGACGGGGAGAGATAAGCTGAGGAGTTTTTTTTTTTTTTTTTTTTTTTTTGCTTGTTAGCTCATGAAACCCGGAAGTGGGCCCCCACACTTTTGAAAACACTGCGCCGGCCCTGGACAATATACAGTGCATGTACTCAGTGAGAACATGGAGGTAGAAAAGAGAACTTTTCTACCTCCATGGTGAGAAGCATGAAGCAGTGTTGTATTGGTGTCTAAAATCACACATCAATGTTAGAATGACGGGAAATGGTCTACGCATCATACGATCTTTACCATAATAATGGAAACAGACAGGGTGCGAAAACAAAGCATATTCGGCCAGGAAAATACAAAAAAAAAAAAAATATTTGTATGAATTTGTGAATCGAGGAAAAAAACACACCAAACAAACAAACAACCATATCCTGCAACACTCTGTATGATGTTACTTTCTTGCATAAATCTAATTTACAAAAGTAGGACCCCGAAATATTTGTGTCATTTGACATTTCAATAAACATGAAATCTTTATCAGCCTGTTTAAACAGGATAGCCGTGGGTGATACAATATTAATAAATATGGAATCCACATTAGCCTCTTAAAGTAAAACACCTATGGGCAGACAGCAGTCACCTGAGTAGCGAAATTCGCCTACATCATGCACTTCACCAAAGGGATTTGCTTAAGGCCCCTTGGGAAACACCCTTTGAATTATGGGTATTTGAGCCCAGGCCTAGGGACCACCCTATGGGACACCACCACCATTTGTATTCATTACTATGATTCCTTTCTCGCATTGATGATTCCTGCCAAGTTTGGTCAAATTCAGTTTCTGGTTTTCAAGAAGGTGAAAATACAATATTAAAACCATAAAAAATTACCTATTTGTTGCCCTGCCCTAAGGGCTACCCTTGGGACGCCACCACTATTTATTTTGTACAAACTACAATTAATCCCCTCCTCAATGTTGATGATTTCTGTCGAGTTTATACCCACAAACAACGCAAACCTACCAGTAAACTTCCACATTTTTCAATGTTAACCAATGACAGGATTAGGTAAAGAAAAATGGATCTGACTAGAGTTAGAGTTGGGCTTATCAGGCCTGCATGTAATTCCACGCTTTTTACTTGGCATTAATATGTTTGTAGGATTTATATCACAGTCATTGTGCTCAGTATGTCTGTTCAATATCTGTCTCAGCCAGATCTAGACCATTGGTGCCTGTTTATCCCTCATGATACCTTACAATTAAAAGACAATTTAAAAACATATACCCCAGAAGAAACTTAAGTTTCAGAATTTTGAAGAAAAAAAAGACATTAAAAAGTCTAGATTTGAAATACATGTACTGAACATATTTATATTGAAATGCACATAACAAGCCTGAAAATAACAACATTCATGTTGTAAATTTCTGTGCATAAAGGAAGACAAAATACATGTGTAGATTATACAGCCATCACAAACTTTACAAGCTACTGTATGCTGCTCAAATTTGGTGAAATTAAATCAGCCAAGCAGTCTGCAGGTTCAATGCACTTTAGCATCATGTGCAAGGAAAATACATAATTGGAGAATGAAATGGAAAATGAGTCCTAGCCCATCATACACTGTATTTTTTCTTCTCTCTGTCACTCTCTTGAAAATGGAAGCCATCAGTATGAAGATCATTACTCTTTATGCCTGACTTGATTTCAGCACCCTGTCAAACAAACGAATGAAATACATGTATAAATTAAATGCCTGATTATACCCTATACCCTCCCTGGACCATCATAATCTTGTCACATTGATGCACAGTCAGTTTGCCAATGCCATTTAGAAAGTATCTACTGAGGAATATGACATGGAAGTCTCAGCTGTAGATGTCAGTACGTTCATCAAAATTACTTGAATTGCCTCTTGTGTCCTCTAAATGCTTACAGCACTGCCAGTACCCATTAACTCAAAGACTTTATAGTATCAATATTGGTAATACATCATAATAAATAAAAGATAATCAATTTTTCTTATATAACCTTTATGACATTCTGAAAGAAGTCTATGCACTTCAAGAATGAAAACACAAAGTAAAAGAAGAATCAAACAAAGGGCATATTATGGAAAAGCATCATCCAAAGTTCTTATAGACTGAGATCTACAGAGGTAATCAAGGATGGAACATTTCATTGTAGAAAGAAACATGTTTTAGCATTGTTTTTAAAAAATTGATTGTCTTCACACATTTGATGTTATCACTCCATAGTTTTGCAGTTGTCACTGCAAAATCTCCTGCCCTTTACAATTTAGTGGTGGTAAATGGGATGAAACAACAGAGATTTGACTTGGAAAGTCAATTTCTAACTGGTTGATATTTTGGATGAATTTTCTGAGATATCTTTGGCCAAATCCTTGTCAACAGACTACGAAAAGAATCTTCAAAGTAATCCAGTATTGTATAGACAGCCAGTGCATTTCATGCAAAGTTTACATGATGTGGTCACTACTAGCATGGGTTAATAATCATTTTAGTATCAGGAAGTCCATATATGATGCTATAATTAGAAATACCATTATGGTGCCTGGGTATGCCTCTGCCATATCATATCATTCTCCCATATATATGTCTGTTGTACATCTTGACAGTGTGAAACAAGTTTCACATGATTGGTAAAAACCTGACATGACATGCTTGAAAGTTTGAAGGCACAATACCCAAAAAGTTCAGTGTTTACACATTCCTTGAACCAGATTTCATTTGGATGGATTGTATTGTTCAACAGATCAAGTATTTGGGAATTTGAGCATTTTCACTTGACATGTGACCCTGGGCCTTGACACCATGGCCCATATCTTTCCTCATATAATCATTAACAGCAATATAATGGCGATACTATGGGCTATTTTCAAAATATAGGAAACAATAGTGACATTTTCACATCATCATTCAGCCTTTGACCCCACGGCCAAATCTTTCCTTGCAGAATAAATGTGTAGTAATACATGAATATACAGTGTACCTAGTTTGCAGTGTAAATGTATTGAGTAATTTTCAAGGTATGGGGAAAATAACGATATTTAAGCATCAAATGGTAGATTTTTGGATTTTTACCTGACCACCTTTGACCCCCATAACCCAAAATTTCTCAAGAGAATCATTATTTGGCAGTAAATGCATAGTACATATATAAATTTCATGAGGATAGCATGAGCCATTTCCAAGATATGGAGAAAAAAGTGAAATTCTAGCATTTTCACTTGACTTTTGATCCTACGTGTAGATCCTATGGTCCAAAACTTTCCCTAGAGAATCTCTTCATTGTAAGACACATATATGCTAACTTTCATGAAAATACCGTACATTGTACCTTCAGGCATTGCAGAGATATTGGGGAGGGGGGGGGGGGGGGGGGGGAGGTGAAATTTAAGGATTTGACCTTGACCTTTGAACCAGAGTGCGTGCACTCAGAAATGTAAAGGCACAAGTTCATCCACTGTAATACATGCCAAGATTCACTGGGATACCTCAGAGGGTTCATAAGTTACACTGTCCATAAAATCAATTACCTATGGACGGATGAAGAGACAGACCAACAGACTACCAGAAAACATAATGCCACCAGCAACACTCTGTGGTGGAGGCAAAATCAATATGTGACATTACAAACACATGTACAATATTTTCTGTTAATTCCTGTGTCAAGAATGGCCATATTTTTCACATTTTATGAAGTGAGAATGAAGCACTTTTATATTCCACTTACAATGGCATTCCTAGATGGACGTGAATCAACTTCATTAACAACTGTATCTTCAAGGTTAATGGAATTGACTTTAATACACTTGTACTTTGTGTAAATCTACTGGATAAGTTGCGTATGCATACTCCACAAGCTGCGATTATTAACACACACTTCTTCTTGAGCCCCTCATAATCATTTCATAATAGGGATAAGAGCCTTGAAGAGGAGATGGAGGTAGAAATGTTGCACTTATTGCTATTTTACTTGTTCATCTACAAACATATGTATCATAAACAGTATAAGCAGTACTCATAAAAGTTTTTTTGTAAATAATAAGCACTCGCCATCACTGTCTTAGAATAGAGTCGAGTTGTAATTAATTCCTAAAAGAAGTACTTTGTCAACACTCAAATTATAGCTCATTTAAACTTTTATGGTAATCTGAGTTCAGTAACAAAAAATACCTCTCAAAATCTAGTTCATCATTTGCAATGACATTTAATATACAGACAAACAGGATTAATCACATTTTGAATGGCTGATTATTCAAGAGTTCCATGCATTCTATATCATTAATGTCCACAAAAATAAAAACAAATAAAAAACCCCCCTAAAACACGCTGAGAACCAAGTATACATGAATGTCCCAATACAGGGATACGAGAAACATGGAAATACACTGTCTGCTAAAGTAAAAAAGAAAGAGGAAAGAGAGAACGAGATAAGAATATCAGGAATACGATCTTGGTCGTAAAGCGATTTTCTGGTGCAAGGGCGCTGGAAGCGGGGGTGTGTTTGGGGCAGGGGGCAAAATGAGTTTTTGCCCCCCCCCCCCCCCCCCCCCCCCCAAAGTGCCCCATGTAACAAATAATTAATCAATTATCTAAAGACCAAAATGAGCAATAAAGGCACTTTTCTTCTCTAAAAGTTGTCAATTTCATAACTGATAATGCAAAATCATAATTCATTATTATGCATTACAATATCTGTACACTAATATTTACTTATGAGTAAATTGAGTGTATAGATGGTAGCCTCGCGTCCTCGAGTGTGCCCCCTGAAACATACAGTACTTTTAGTAAACCTTACATTTTCCCTTTCTTCTATGCTTTTGAGCAATATAAGAAAAATTTATTTTGCTCGAACAATGCGATCATGTTTTAATGAATACATTTCAGAAGAATGGCAAAGTGAAAGTGGCTCGCTCGCTCTACCCGTACACATGTAGTAAAATGAACAGTTTTAATAAGATATGGTCATAGTGGTTCACAGTAATCTTTGTTTTACTACTTTTAATTCCCTAAAAAATTGAATTAAAATGTTCTGTAAATGTGACTTTTACACTCTGTTTATACAAAAAGTCCCTACCGTGATACCCCCTCCCAAACCCTCCACCGCTCGGTCGCTTCACTCCCTCGCGGAGGATCTCACACTGTCACACAATGTACCCTCTTATTTTATAATCGTATCGTCCTTTACACTATCTTTCTTTTGCCATATTTAATTCCCTAGAAATTTGCTTTTAAATGCTCTATAAACGCGACTTTTGTACTCTGTTTTTACAACAAGTCCCTACTGTGGGAGGGGGTATCCCCCCCTCCCACACCCTCCCCCTGCTCGGTCGCTTCGCTCCCTCGCCGAGGATCTCACATCGTCAGATAAAAATGTACCCCCGTATGTTATAATCACAGTCCTTCGCACTAAATTGTTTTTCACTATGTGTAATTTCCTAGAAATTTGCTTTTAAAAGCTCTATAAACACGACTTTTGTACTCTGTTCAGTGGCGGATCTACAGGGGGGGTTTAGGGGGTTTAAACCCCCCTCTTGGGCTGCCAAGTAAAAAAAAAAATAAGAACATACAAACAAACAACAACTAATTAGTCAATTATTTGAAGACCAAAATCAACAATAAAGGCACTTTTCTTGCGTAAAAGCTGTCAATTTTAAAACTGAATATGCAAAATTTACTTTATGAGTCAATTTAGTGTATAGATGGTATAGCCTCGGGTCCTCGAGTGTGCCCCGTGGAACATACCTTTAGTAAAGCCTACTTTTTTTTCTTTTCTTCTATGCTTTCTTGTAATACAAGAATAATTTTTATTGCTCAAACAATGCGATTACGTTTTAGCTTTTAATGAATACATTTCAGACGAATGGCAAAGTGAGAGTGGCTCGCTCGCTCTGTCCATACTTATAATAGAATGAATAGTTTGCATAATTTATGATCATAGTCCTTCGCGGGGACTTTTTTTAACTGTGTTTAGTTCCCTAGGAATTTGATTTAAATGCCCTAGAAACGCGACTTTTATACTCTGTTTTTACAAAAAGTCCCTATGCGTGGGACATGGGAAGAGGTATATCCCCCTCCCACACCCTCCCCCGCTCTGTCGCTTCGCTCTCGCCGCGGATCTCAAACCGTCTCATGAAATAATGTTATACCCCCGTATAATCATAGTCATTTGCAAATGATTCTATCCACTTTTTAATTTCCTAGAAATTTGCTTTTAAATGCTCCATAAACGCGACTTTTGTACTCCCCCTCCCCCCGCTCGGTCGCTTCGCTCCCTCGCCGAGAATCTCAAACCATCACGTCAATGTGCCAATCCCCGTCGAAATTTTGCCCCCCCCCCCCCAACCAGACATGTTCCACCGCGCTTGGGGAGCGGGTGGGGCTGCACCAACCCCCCCCCCCCCCAAAAAAAAAAAATATATACATTGTATATATGTTTGGCAAATAAAGAGAGAGAGAAAATAGAGCATGCAAAGTAATTAATATGCTTAAAATTGCAAGCTGGCACTGTGGGAGGGGGGATACCCCCCTCCCACACCCTCCCCCCCCCCCCCTCGCTTTGCTCTCACTCACTTTGCAATACCCAGCTCAACCCTTAAACCCCCTCCTTGGAAAAAAGCTAGATCCGCCCCTGCTGTTTTTGCAAAAAGTCCCTACCGTGGGAGGGGGTATCCCCCTCCAACACCCTCCCCTGCTCGGTCGCTTCGCTCCCTCGCCAAGGATCTTACACCGTCACATAAATATACCCCCCATAAGTTATGATCATAGTCCTTCACACTAAATGTTTTCCCAAATGTGTAATTTCCTAGAAATTTGCTTTTAAATGCTCTATGAATGCGACTTTTGTACTCTGTTTTAACAAAAAGTCCTTACCGTGGTATCCCCGCTCGGTCGCTTTGCTCCCTCGCCAAGGATTTTACACCATCATATAATGTGCCCCCGTCAAGATTTTGCCCCCCAAAAACCAAGTGTTCCGGCGCGCTTGTTCTGGTGCTGCAAAAACATATCATTACATATACACATTGAATGACTGTGAAGAATGAAAGGATATTATCGCTGGGGTGACAAAACATAGTACCTAAAATTTTGGTGAAAACAACTCATTTGGATTAATTGTCAGGTAATCACTACAGTCTTAAGTGATGTCATATCCACATCCTCGTTGTCTTACCTTAAAAATGAAGCTGTCATGGCATGTCAAAAGAAAGGCATTCCCATTTGTTACAGTGCTTTGACAGCTATGTTGTTGTTGTTGTTTTTTGGTCTCCTGAACATTTGACATTTTTGAGATACAAGGTTTTGTTGCCCGAACCAGAGCGTTTTCAAAAGTGGGGGGGGGGGGGGGGGGCACTTCCGGGTTTCATGAGCTAACTAGCAAAAAAAAAAAAAGGTCCTCAGCTCATCTCTCCCCTTCCATTTCCAGGGTTTTTCAGCTGACAAGCAAAGTCTTCAGTGGAAAAACATAACCTTACCGCACTCACACTTCAAGATCTCTATCTATTTCTATTAAGTGCCACTCACAAACTTCCGGGTTAAAACAAGGCAATCGCCAAATTGTGTCTCGCCCATTCGCGTACAAGGAATTAATATTTTTTATAACTCCCAGAAGTTAATTGACCTGCTTATGACCTTTGACCTTGTGGTGACCTTCAATACCCTAAGGGACATTTACCATCCAAGTTTGGTCACAAACGGACAAAGGGATCAAAAGTAATGAGCCATAATCGAAACGCGCCATAAAAACTTAACATTGGGCCCTAAAAATTTGTTGACCCCTTTCTGTGACCTTTGACCTTGTGGTGACCTTCAATACCCTAAGGGACATGTACCATCCAAGTTTGGTCACAAACGGACAAAGGGATCAAAAGTAATGAGCCATAATCGAAACGCGCCATAAAAACTTAACATTGGGCCCTAAAAATTTGTTGACCCCTTTCTGTGACCTTTGACCTTGTGATGACCTTTAACTCCCCAAGGGACATCTACCATCCAAGTTTGGTCACAAACGGACATAGGGATCAAAAGTTATGAGCCACAATCAAAATGCGCCCTAAAAACATAACATTGGGCCCTAAAAGTTTGTTGACCCCTGTCTGTGACCTTTGACCTTGTGACGACCTTCACCTCCCCAAGGGACATGTTCCATCCAAGTTTGGTCACAAACGGACAAAGGGATCAAAAGTTATGAGCCATAAACGAAATGCACCCTAAAAACTTAACATTGGGCCCTAAAAGTTCTTTGACCCCTGTCTGTAACCTTTGACCTTGTGGTTACCTTCAACTTCCCAAGAGATATCTACCATCACCCAAGTTTGATTGCCATTGTAGCAACATGTGCTGAGTTATGTGTGATAAGAGAGTCTTGCAAGTAAACTTTAACGTATGACCTCAAATGACCTTTGACCTTATCATGTGACCTCTTACGGCACCATAGCATGAAGGTACCCCAGTGCATCCATCACCCAAGTTTGATTGCTATTGTAGCAACATGTGTTGAGTTACGAGTGATAAGAGAGTCTTGCAAGTAAACTTTAACGTATGACCTCAAATGACCTTTGACCCTATCCTGTGACCTCCAACGGCACCATAACATGAAGGTACCCCCAGTGCATCTATGACCCAAGTTAGGTTGTAATCCAAGCAACTTATGTGAAGTTATTTGTCAAAAGAGAGTCTTGCAGGTAAACTTTAACATAGAAAAGAGGGTCTTGCACATACCCTTTAATATATGACCTCAAATGACCTTTGACCTCATCACATGACCTCTGACAACACCATAACATGAAGATACCCCTAGTGCTTCTATCACCCAAGTGTGGCTGCCATTGCTGTAACAGTTGCCAAGTTATGCATCATAAGAGAGTCTTGCAGGTAAACTTTAACATTTGTGACGGACGACGGACGGACGACGGACGACGGACGGACGACGGACAGACGCCATTTGGATCCCTTAGTCTCGCCTTCACCTCCGGTGGGCGAGACAAAAAGTAAGGGGGGCCCAAAGTGATGACACCTTATGCATTCCTTTGTATGGTGCACAAAAAGTGTGGGGGTCCGACCCCCAACAGCCCCAACGGTTCCACCAGCCATGCCAACAGCGATTTACATGTACATGTAGCTGTTTTCTTCACAACTTTGCCTAGCAACACCTTGAGAAGTCCTATTGCTTTTCAGCTGCGTCATAAACTATGAGATATCTATCAAATATACTTTGTGCCATTCACCATATTGCATAAAACATGTATATAACTAATAGGATGCCAAAGTCAATACAAAACCTTCTACCTGCTCCCTATAATTATTACCATATATATGAGACATAATAATATTGAGGTCAATGTTTAGCCTAGACACAATGTTGGACATTATGCTGTCGAGCCATGATGATGTCATGACGTTTTGGCAAGAAACTGCAACACTACTCATAAGAACTCTGCCGGTTTCTCCGAATGCACCCAGTGTCCGGCGCCCTCTATGACTGAAAATGAGACATTTGGAAAAATAGCCCGAATCCCAGGGTGGTCTTCTGATCTGTGGTGGGGAGAGAAAAGGAAAAACAGATAGGTGAGCTAGGTGAAAAGTGTTGTATGTAAATAAATGCACTGGCAATTCTAAAAGAATAGACTTTAAAGGTAGGGGATACCTTTTACAGACCTCCCAAAATGCAGCATAACATTAGATATGAGCCTCAGGGGACTTGTTTAGGCCACTGCTGAGAAATTTGGAAGTCAACAGTTATCTACAATTTGAATAATGCACAAAACTCAACTACTCAGTAGTTCTGTGTGTCAGCCACACTTAAGCATTTTTCTTGCAGTCTTCTGTATTTTGTATCTATAAACACAAATCTAAAAGTATAAGAGCTGATGTAATAACATATAGAGTGTGTGGCAAGAATGTATACTGAAATGTTTGTAAGTTTTTGATGAACTTTCTCCACAAAATATACATGATGGACACGCATGCAGTGCATGGGTCTGCAAAGGTAGCCTAGTAATGTACTGGAATTTACGGTGAGCCCCGAAAAAAATTCAATTCAAAATCTAACGGTCAAAAAAGTGTACTAAATGTTACCTTCCACTTTCAATACTTTATGGGAGTTTCTAAAATGATACTCTCTTCAACTTACCACTGTATTTACACAACTCTTCATTTAAGGCATGCAAATGGGATTCCCTACCTTTAAGCTTTAAAATTATATATAACTCAATTCAAGTGGACTCTCCTAACCTATCTAAATATTGGAAAGAAAGCACAGACTTGAGAAAAGTGTGTCTCGAGAAATGAGGCCCTGAAGTATAGGGTCTATTCAAGCACTTACTGTATAATGATAATACCATGCCATGCTAGCTGTGCAATAAATGGGACAAAAAAAGAAAGAAAATAAAACAAAAACAAACAGGATGTTTAGCACCCTAGCAGTAACAATGAAGGGATTATCAGACTAAGCTGACATTGGGCCGAATGCATAAAACAAGCAATTGCTTGTAAGCAATTGCTTCAAGCAAATGCACAAGCTCGTCTAGCAAAAGGTCTAGCTCAAGCAATTGCTTAAATCCATATGCATAATCTTTTGCTTATGCCAATACCTTTTGCTTGTCCCGGACAAGCAATTGCTTGCGTTTTCAATAAAAGGGACGTCACGCCTGTGCGAACACAAGAACAAAGGCGAGTGTGGCAGCTTGTGGCAGCATGTATTTGAAAGGGCATGTGTGTGTGGAAACATTTCCTGACATAGCAGAAGAGCTATGAAATGCACACACAGACACATACACACATATCTATACACACACACACGTATTACTGGCTGATTCCCATCACTGCAGCTTACAGCAGCCCGGATCTGCCAGATCGCACGTGGAGAGAGGTCTCCTCGCTCTCCACCGAAGTCAGACATCCTACCTGTTTTTCATCACATTTTGCGTGCTAACCACTGGACATTCCCGTTGTTGAAATGAAAAAGTTTCTTACACTACTCATGAGTAATTTCTTGTAGATTTATACCACTCCTTCACAAGTGTGGTCTTTCTTTCATAAATACGAAAATGATACTTGAAAGGGAACGTTCCGGTTAAGCAAAAGCTCAAGCTCATTTTACAGAGCTTGGAAAATCGAAAGCAATTGCTAGCAAGAACTAGCAAATGGTATGTTTTATGCATATGTTTTTAAGCAAATGCTTGGTCTCTAAGCAATTGCTTGCGGGCAGCAAGCAATTGCTTGTGCTTGCTAGCAAAAGCTTCTGCTCGCAAGCAATTGCTTGTTTTTATACATACAGATTCGAGTAAAAGGCTAGCACAAGCAATTGCTAGCGTTTATGCATTCGGCCCAATTGACCATGCTTAAGCAAAAAATTCTATACATTGCTCGTACCAACTTTCAAAGCAGTGGCATCATCCTTACAAAACTTATTAGAGTAAAAGTGCGTAACAGGATTTTAATAATGAAAGGGGGCCTCTAAGATACCTAATCACTCAATTCCTTAAAAAAGTGTTCTAGAAAAACTGTTACAAAACACATTTTTTCTTTCATTTTATGATCTCAAACTTTAGAAACTAGAAATATCACTTAAGGTGATTAATACCCCCGCCCCGTGACGACAGTCTTACCCAAGGAATGATCTTTCCTTGATCTTCTGCCATTTAAATGCCGTTACCATGGCAACGCAGCTTCCGACACGTCCGAAAAATATGTCTTGCACATCTTCCCACCAAGACTATTGTGTGTGCCACATTTCATAAGCTTTTGTCAAAAACTGAGGAAGTAGTTCAATCCACAAGATCTTTCCTTGATCTTCCGCCATTAATATGCCGCTACCATGGCAACGCAGCTTCCGACACGTCCAAAAAATATGTCTTGCACATCTTCCCACCAAGACCAATGTGTGTGCCACATTTCATGAGCTTCAGTCGAATATAGAGGAAGTAGTTCAATCCGCAAGATCTTTCCTTGATCTTCTGCCATTTATATGCCGTTACCATGGCAACGCAGCTTCCGACACGTCCGAAAAATATGTCTTCCACATCTTCCCACCAAGATCAAGGTGTGTGCCACATTTCATAAGCTTTAGTCAAAAAACTGAGGAAGTAGTTTAAAAATCCGCAAGATCTTTCCTTGATCTTCTGCCATTAATATGCCGTTACCATGGCAACGTACTTTCGGGTACTGTCAAAAAATGCGTCTTGCACATCTACAACCAAAGGCACACATCTGTACCAAGTTTCATGGAAATTGGGCAAAAACTGAGGAAGTAGTTTGCAACACAAAATTTTCCATCATTTTGGCTCATAATATGTGAGCTGTTACCATGGCAACATACTTTTTGTCACTGTCAAGAAATGTGTCATGCTGACCTATATCCTAAGACAAACATTCAATATGAATTCCATGAGAATTGGAAGAACACTGATGAAGCAGTTTTGCCATGAAGCATTTTGCCCTATATTTTACCAATAACATGCCGTTACCATGGCAACGCACTTTTTGCCACTGCGGAAATATGTGTCTTGCACATTAACATATTCAGATGAACATCTGTACCTAATTTCATAAAAATTGATCAAAAACTGTGGGAGGAGTTCGCGACGCAAGATTTGTACCCATTTTTGCCCATAATATGCCGTTACCATGGCAACGTACTTTTGGGTACTGTCAAAAAATACGTCTTGCACATCTACAACCCAAGGCACACATCTGTGCCAAGTTTTATGGGAATCGGTTGAAAACTGAGGAAGTAGTTCGCAATGCAAGATTTGCAACGGACCGATCACCCGACCGCTCGACCGCCCGACCGACCGCCCGACCGCCCGCCCGACCGCCCGACCGCCCGACCGACCGCCCGACCGTCCGCTGATTCCTATATACCCCCTTCAAACTTTGTTTGGCGGGGGTATAATAAGTAGAAGAAGAATTGCTCTTTCAGAAAATATGAAAAACCACAGATTAAGTAGGTTGACCCATTTACATCTTATGAGTCCTCACGTAAATCAGGGCATGCAACTTTTTGTTGGTTTTGTGATGCACAGTCACATCTATACAATTGAGTTGTGTTCATGTGAGCACTCACCTCACATAGTTGGAGTTTTCACCGCTGACAAAGAGTGTTTCCCCAGTAAACTGAGCTCCCAGTGGAACCTGCAGATGTGTCAGGTGAGTCCAGTTAGCCATGAGGGCATCCAGGTTGACCCTCCACTTGACCTCCCCATCCTCCTTGGTCAGGTTGGTCAGGAAGAATGCACGAAGCATGTCATCCTGACGATTGACAGTGGAAGACATACATTGTATGAACAAGAGGTGTCAACTTATTGTAGTTACTAGTATTACAAAATGGGCTTTAGAACCTCTGCAATCTAATTGGTCAACTATCATGCACTGATTCTTACTGATCCCCACTAAGCCATGCATCTGGTAAAATCCAAACACATGGCTCAAGCCTTGTACGGTGTTGTAGATGTACTGGATGCATGATAGGGAAAAAAGGTTGAACTTCACGAATTTACGGGCCCATCCTATAAAACGAATGATGCACAGGCCTGTTTCGTGAATCACTGAGAATTGGATAAAACCCACTCGCTGCCGTCTTGGGTTTAAACTGTTCCAAAGTTAAACTCATGCATCCAATTCTCACTGATCCACTCTGTCCTGTGCATCACTTGTATACTGTATATTTGGGGGAAAAAACAAGAAAATTTGGCAATATGCTTCCTGAAAGGGTGATCACTCAAAGATGATAAACCATGAATAACATGAAGAAAATCTATAAAAAGTAGGGTGAGAACACCTACAGTAAGCTCTGAGTACAAGTAGCAACATTTAATTAACATAATATATTAAATATTAACATTTCCTTTTCCTCACAACACCATATTTCCCTATGGCATGCTTTGACATCACCCTCATAATACTGCACCCAGAGATCCAATAAGCCACATTGTGTAGACTGTGTACGTCAGGTCGACTGCATTGTATGCAGGCACACAGAAGATCATGTGAAGATAACAATCTCCCACCCCAAGAACCCATATTGGAAGTATGGACACAAAGCTTAAACATACCGGAACTGCCTCGGCCATCTGCTTGCCCACCTCCCTCTTGGCTTTTGAGAGTGTCTGCGAACCAAGATGGCCAAGTGGCACGTCCTTCATCAGCTGGATAAATTCCATCGTTTGGGACGTATCACTGACGGACTGAGGTGGGGCATTGTGAGTAACATCGACCACAATGAGCTTGTTGATTAGATTTGGCTGTAAAGTATACAGAATTGCTGCTTATGATTACCTTCAAGAATAAACGACTGCTTCTTAGTTATATTGTGTAAGTAATGCCATAATGATGGGCAGGCCTATTCACTCATGCATGGATATTTCTCACTTACCTGTCAAGGGACATCCTTTGATCTAAATTACATTCCATTATTGCAATATTTTGCACAATTATTGGCTATTTTCATGTCAGCCATGACTGAGGTAAACCTCAGGTGAGCTATGTGATATGCATCAATAAACTTCGCACAGCGTATAACGGTATAGGCACAGTACCAGGTATCTATTAAATATGGTAAACCAATCTATTTAAAAACATCTATGCACACTGTAAAGTGACTTTTTATATAATAATAAATAATAATAGCTGGTTTTTATATAGCGCATTTCACACTTAAGTGTCTCAATGCGCTTTACAGACTATTATTACCCTGGTCACTGGATACATGATTTCCAACCAGCACTAAACAGTGCTCATTCTCCACTCCCTGGGGAGCATTCCAGCCAGTCGCAGCCATTTTACAGGCGCGCACATGCTGATCAACCAACATAAGCTTTCTCATCCTACCGGGTACCCATTTATACTCCTGGGTGGAGAGCAGCAATGTGGATAAAGTGCCTTGCTGAAGAGCAAACGTGTCGGGCTTGGCATGGGCTCGAACCCATCATACCACGCTCATGTCATTCACAGACGAGCGCTCTTATCCACTCAGCCACGACACCTCCACTGTATTTGTCAATACAGTAAAATGCCACCCAATGTTCAAGCATGTAGGAGAGTTTCAGTCCAATTTGATTTCACTTCTGCAATTTTTCCACGAAAAGCATACATTAACTAGCAAAACATACATTTGAACAAAAATGTGCATAACAAAATTGGCAATCTATAATCAACATAATCTTTAGAGTATTTCAACAAACACAATAAAATTAAACAAGTCAATGATGCAACTGTTTCCAATTTAAGAGAGAGAAAAAATATGCAGGTGTCACATAGTTGATGGCAGCTTTGATGAATATTATATTTGAAGTGTAGGCAGGGAACACACCCGTGACAGTGCCAGACTAATTCCTGTTCGACCACCCATGCTGTGCCCAAGCAGATCACACCGGTCAGTCCCAAGTTGACACCTCAGGAGCTGGTCAACGTCATCTGCCATGGCCTCGTAGCTCATAACGGGAGAGTGTTCACTCTGACCATGGTTACGGGCATCCACAGTCACAACCTGCACAAACATACGATAACATTTGCAAACTTCAGAAATTCCGCATGGGAATGGGGCTTGTCATGCTTCAACCCTTCCCGATGAGGAATTACATCATCTCAGGCACAACAGGATAAAATGTTCTGTTTAATTATACATCAACTGCATTTAGGTATTTCTGTTATGGAAGTCAAATGGCTGTTCACTTAACGCATTAGACTGATTATATTAGGACTGAATATGCTATCCACCACTTGGCCAAGTGTTTTGTTCCTGTGCTAAATACTCATACTCAAGTTCCCAACGTACCTACGTAACTCCCCTCATGCTAAGAATCCACTGCAGCAGGGGTACTGTTAACTTAAAGTAGATGGCATGCCTTCCATTCAACAATCCACTACATGAACAAATGGCTGGTTGGGTAAGCTAAAGAATAATGTGCAATTTACACACTTGTCATGTACAGTTCTACATACATGTATTTACTTGTAAACACTAATATCAATTTCAATAAAAAAATATCTTAAAGTTAACACTGACAGACACACTAGTGATAAAGTTTTACAGTCTTGTCAAGTTTTGAAAAGAAGAGGAAAACAATATTTGGGAGTAAAAATCATTTGAGATGTATCATAATTACTGTTGTTCACATTCTCTTCCACAAAAAGAAATAAATTAAATGTATATTTACTTTGAGCATATACCTGTACCCATCTTCATGTAGTGGTGTACATTAAAAATGGCATCAGATTTGGGACTTATCTCTACCTCTCTCTTTTGATTTATCAACTAACTTGAGATAGATGAATGAAAGACACTAACAACCTGCCCAATGTTTACCAATGGATGTATTAGTGTTATAACTGGAATAACTTTTGTAATACAAACTAGCACATCCATCAAGCAATAGAACATAACATGCAACCAAAATACCTGGTACCCCTGACAACGTATTCAAAACTATGTTACAATCTAGGCATTCAGTGTATCCAAACCATACCCTTCTGGATAACTCTGTTGCCATTCTTTTTGCCAAAGACTCCCAGTTCTTCTTGGATCCAAGAACGCCATGGAGAATAACAATGGGAAGAGCTGCACCCTCATTCAGCTGCTTAGATTCAAAGACGTCATATGATAACCTCACACTGGTCCTAAGGGAAAAGAAGAACAGGATGAACTAGAATTATCACTGAAGGTGATTAATACCCCCGCCCCTAGTGTTGCTTTATAGCATGTGATGTCATGAGGGAAATGACGTTAATACCAAGTTTGTGCATTTGTAGAATTGGAAACAGAATAATTTTAGTTTACTGTACAATTACAGAGTTGACACTGAGTATAAAACTTACAGCAAATGGAAACATGCTTTCCCCCAGCATCACTACACTTAAAGACCATCATACACACCAAATTTGACCTTCATAGCTTAAATGGTTTATTTTGATACAAAAATGAGTGGTTACCATGGCAACACATTTTCCTTAAACTAACACATTGGTGTCTTGCAAAACTACACTTCTAGATCATGATACATACTGAATTTGACTTTAATTGCTTGAATGATGGAAAAGTTATTCGATCTGCAAGGTTTTGGTAAAATTGTGGTTACCATGGCAATGGTTTGTGTGACAAACACAAAAATTATGTGTTCCACATCTATACCTCAGGACCATAATGCCTACCAAATTTGGTTTCAATTGCTTGAAAACTGTGGAAGAAGTTCACTCCACAGGATTAAAAAAAACAGCAACATGTGGTTACCATGGCAACGCACTGTCCAATACAAATACAAAGGACATTTTGCAACACTACACTTAAAGAGCATCATACACACCAAATTTCACCTTCATAGATTAAATGGTTCAATTTGATACAAAAATGAGTGGTTACCATGGCAACACATTTTTCTAATATTAACACATTGGTGTCTTGCATAACTACACCTCCCGATCATCATACCTACTAAATTTGACCTTAATTGCTTGAATGATGTGGAAGTTATTCCATCCACAAGGTTTTGGTAAAATTATGGTTACCATGGCAATGCTTTGTCCGACAAACACAAAAATTATGTGTTCCACATCTATGCCTCAAGGCCATAATGCCTACCAAATTTGATTTCAATTGCTTCAAAACTGTGGAAGTTCTTCACTCCATAAGATTTCAAAAAAAACATGCGGTTACCATGGCAACGCTTTGTCAAGTACAAACACAAAGAGTGTCTTGCATAACTACACCTATAGATCATCATAGATACCAATTTTGAAATTGATTGCTTAAATACTATGGAAGTTATTCAATCCACAAGGTTTTGGTAAAATTATGGTTACCATGGCAACACATTGTCCGACAAACACAAAAAACATGTCTTGCACATCTATACCTCAATATCATCATTTACCCTAAGTTTCATTTAAATTGCTTCAAAACTGTAGGAGGAGTTCGCGACGCAAGATTTTGCAACAGACCGACCGACCGACCGACCGACCGCCCGCCCGCCCGACCGCCCAACCACCCGCCCGACCAACATCATGGTGATTCCTATATACCCCTTTCACACTATGTGTTGCGGGGGTATAATTAAAGGTGCATGATGCGTAAGAATGACAATCCATTACTCCAGTATATAGGAGAGGACTGATCATGTTAAAGAGATACTAAAGGTCAGATTACAGTATGGCATTGACGTCTTTGTAATTTCTTTTATTTTCTGGAACAATGGTATGTAAAACTTTAAACATTAAAAAAATCCAACTTAAAATTAGAAAAGAAGAACACTCTAAGCTATTTAGATGTGAAGTAAAAAGTACATATATTCAGTATTTTTTAATGCCTCCGCCACAAAGTGGTGCTGGAGGCATTATGTTTTCGGGTTGTCCGTCCTGCCGTCCGTCCGTAATCAATTTTGTGGAGAGCGTATCTAAAAAACCTTTTGAGGTATCGTAATGAAACTTGTATTGTGTGTGAGGGGATGAAGTTTTGCCTATCAACTATTGGGTGCACATGCTCAAGGTCAAAGATCAAAAGGTCAAGGTCATATGCTCAAAATTTTCACTATTTCCCCCATATCTATGCAATGCTTGAAGATATTTTCTTGAAACTTAGTGTATACATGTACAGTACTACCCAATTAATCTCTGGTGAGAGCTTCGGGTCATGAGGTCAAAGGTCAAATGAAAATGTTAAAATTTCACTTTTTTCTCCATATCTTGGAAATACTTCAAGGTATCTTCATGGAACATAGTACATGTGTATCAATTATAGGCATGTACTGACTGGCAGTGACTATCTAGGGCATTTTTTTTTTTTTTTTTGCCAAAAAGGTCAAAGATCAAGTGAAAGTGCTGAACTTTACTTCTTCATCCATATCTTGGAAGTGGCTCAAGTTATCTTGAAACTTAGTACATATTTATGCATGTTCTGCCCGACAGTGATTCTCTTATGAATTTTAGGGACATAGGGTCAAAGGTCAAGGGTCAAGGGCCAGGTGAAAATGGTAACAATTTACTATTCCATACAGAAAATGCACTTTTTCTCCATACCTTGAAAATTACTCAATGCATGAACTTAAAAAGAGTCAAAGCCAAGTAAAATTCTTCAAACCCCCAAATACATGTTCTCCCATTCATCCAATTAAACCTAGGTCAAGGAAGGTGAACATTCAACACATTTGTGACAAACATCTTATTTTGATATTCTGCCAATTATGTGAAACTGTCAATACGTCATCACACATTGTCCACATGTACTATAGACCTATTAGGAGAAGCATGCATTCTGGCGGAGGCATACCAGTTGCCATAGCGACATTTCTAGTTTCTTTGTACATCAATGCTCAAATTATTATAAGACAGTGGTCCAACCTTGATAAAGAGAGGCGTCTGTGACTCTGCAATGCCAGTGTAGAATGCCTGGTATGATGGCATGGGCACTGGCAGCTCCCGACTTGTATTGGCTGAAGAACTTGATTCAGCTGCCTCACGAGCACGGCACTCATGACGAGTTACTGTAATCAGCTGATGAAGTGGTGTGAAGATTGGAGCCAATTGAAGGGGCCTGACAGTCTGTCTGTAGAACAAGGAGGCAATGGAATACCTAGTCTTTCAGCTCCAACATTTACAAGTAAATGGGGATTGGGGTAATACATTCCATTTGATAGATTTCCAAAGTACTGGTATGGGAGGAGGGCCATTTACAATGTTTGATACATTCAGACTAAATAATTATGCTGGACTGCAGTATCAAGTACAGCCAGGATATTGATATACCCACAGATTAGCACAATTAACACTATAACACTATAACCATTTCCTCTTGAAATGAAATGCTTGTTACCAACACAAACAGTCATCACATTTTCCACAGGCATCAGGACAATGAATTGTAAATATTCAGGAAGAAATCTGGACATTTCCCATATTTCAATCAGGCCTGTGGGCTGCCATGGTAGTTGTCTTTTAAACCATTAATAAATGAATGAATGAATGAATGAATGAATTCTTATGTAGAAAATGACATCTGATATTTGAATAGAGTTGGAAAGATTGGAAGTTATACATATCTTTATTTGACACTGACAAAGAAACAGTTGTTTAGATTTTAGATTTTTTTTCTTCAAATTTATGCCTCTTAATGAAAATTGCACCTTTTATATTGTAAACTGTGATATTAATGTATTGGTACTGTTTTGGGTGCACCAGGTGGGTTGGGGAGGATGGCCTGAGGGCCCAAGTCATTTAGTTGGCTCTTACCAGACCCGGGCTGCCCAACCTGGTGCACCAATAACTCTCCATTGTGTGTTTTGATTTTGAATACTGTAATTTTGATATTTGTGACTGAAAGCGGAATAAATAAAAAATAATATAGCACTTTCCGACTGAACCTTAATTGTTTAAGTAGTATGGTAAGTCTACTACTCATGGACCACCTATATATTTGCAGACTGATCATATTGCCAAATAGCTTTCTTCAGGGTAAAATAGAAAGTAGGCATGGAACGGCGCAATAGGCTGGAATATTTGAACATATATATAAAATCAAGAAATGAGGGTACAGGTACTAGGAAAATATTAAACAGGAGAAAACAGGAAGAAAAACTATTAAGATAATCCTCATTAGTTTATAAAGAAAATTGATGTTTAACAGGTCTTTGTCATTCACTAGATTTACATGCTTTATCAGCACGGAGAAGAGGCGGTCGGTTTTGGGCATGCACCGCCGCACAGTAAAAAATGTCCCCTGCGTTTGTCACCATGACTTCAGCACGTAAGATGCATGTCACCAATCTGAGCCCGCGATATGAATTGCGGGATTATCTGCCTTGGGGAAATGAAATTTACTATGGTGAAACTGAGGGATATTTTCTAAGATATACTGTATTTAATTGTCACAAATGTACACACTAGTAGTTATGTACATGTATGATGTACTGTATGCATGGTTGTTTTAATGTGTATGTACACAGGTTGACCAGATTAATGGAGAACATTCTATGTGGTATAGATATAGTACATACAGGCTGACCAGATAAGTGGAGAATTTTCTAGGTGGTATACAATGTAGCTATACAGTACATGCATGTAGCAGGAAATACATTATAGCTCACTCAATCTAGAATGATTTCACCCATTCCAGAAAGTTCTGGGAAGTGCTAACATATTTGGCTGAGTGAGGCACTGTCCCTGTAGCCCAATGTGATTGGTAGTTATTCTTGGCAATGATGTTTTGTACATAGTTAGGCAGTGAGTCATCCAAGTTTCCTGGAACTTAGACTGGCTAGTAGGTTGGAGAGAGTTATAGAATGTGCTAGAAGGGGGTGAATGGATAGTATATAAGCCAGAGAAATTCTGCAGTAGGCAGAGTACCCAACACCTCTGCTCTGAGAGTTACGTCACTTCTGGCTCTGAAGTGACTTGTTATAGTCAGTCCTGTGTTACCTGCTGACCTGTTATGTTTGTGGAGATAAGGCCTGGGAGACATTTTGCCTGCAGATAATTAATTTGCCTTCATTGGGGATAGACACCATCTTTATGTCAATGGACATTGCTACGGAAAAGCTGTGACGGGCTGGATTCCTAGCTGGACAATATTAAGTGAATCATCATTCAACGCATCAACTGGACGTGGTCGTCACAACATTTGGACTCTGAACGTTTCGCCGTGGATGTATATCGTGGATTTTACCCCGGATTTATACCGTGGACTATCGTAAACTGTGCCTCTGGAGTTACGTCAGAGGAATCATTCATCGGTGCATCGCGGATCATTCGTTTGTGCATCGAGCATCGTATTTGGACATTTCCAGGGATATTGCGTGTAATGCGTACGTAAGTGATCCCATTACTGACTTATATTTATTTCTATTGATCATTATTGTACTGATGTGAAACCGATTACCAGTCTGTACCCACAATATCACTGTTAATAAACCGCCTGAACATCAGTTGATTGTTTCTTTTGTGCGATCATTCTCAGAGTGATTTTGGTCGTAACAAAATTGGGGGCTTGTGTCCGAGAACTGAATTTAAGCCAAAACTTAGAATTTGGAACGTTCCGGAATCCAGAATATTGGTACAGACAAAATACCGGTTGAGTTGGTTGTATAAGTGTATATTGTGTGTAATACATTGTGACAATGTCAATCAGTACAATGGATGTTCAGGCATTTGTTCAGAGGACAGATTTGTCCCTCAGAGATTTGCAAAGGTTACGCAAATGTGATTTGACCGCTGTTGCACAGCATTTGAATATAGATGTTCCACAAGGTGTAAGAAAGGCAGATATTCTTGACTTAGTAGCTGGTCACATGGAGCTCAAAGAAGAAATTCACACTTCAGATCAAGCTCAAATGTCTGATCAAACAAGGCTTGAGCTCGCTAAAATGGAAATGGAAATGAAGAAAGAGAAGATGAGATTAGAAATAGAAAGAGAGAGGGAAAGAGAACAAAGAGAAATGGAAATGAGGAAATTCGAAATGGAGCAGCAAATGAAGTTGCGTAAGATGGAATTGACTCATGCACAGACTGTTGGAAATCGTGAAAGGGCTCCCCCTGAATTTGATTTGGCCAAGAACATTCGATTGGTGCCAAAGTTTGAAGAAAACAGAGTTGATGCATACTTTGTGTCATTTGAGAAGGTGGCTAACAGTTTGAAATGGCCACAGGAATTTTGGCCCATGCTCCTTCAAAGTGTGTTTGTCGGCAAAGCAGCTGATGTGTACTCATCTCTCTCTGAAGAGCAATCACGTGACTATGCTACAGTCAAGAAAGCAGTGTTGAATGCTTATGAGTTGGTGCCAGAGGCATATAGACACAAGTTCAGAAATTCGTACCGCAGACCAGGCCAGACACATGTTGAGTTTGCTCGTGAAAAAGAAATGATGTTTGATAGGTGGTACAGGTCCCTGAAAGTGGATCAGGATTTTGATAACCTACGTGAGGTTGTTCTCTTGGAAGAATTCAAAAAGAGTGTTGCTTTCAGTGTGAGGTCACATTTGGATGATCACAAAGTGACAAATTTGCATAAAGCAGCCTTGATGGCTGATGAGTATGAGCTGACCCACAGAAATGACAACAGACCACCTTTCAGGAATTTCTCTGGAAATAAGAGAGACAAAATTCAGTCGAGCAGTCCAAAGAATGTTGGTTCTGAAAAAGGCACGAGTTCTGAAACTTCATTGGCACCAAAGCCTCAATCTGACAAAGGGTCCAGTACAAGTGCAAATGTCATCAAATGTTTTCACTGTAACAAGACAGGGCATGTAAAGTCACAGTGTTGGAAGTTGCAAAACAAAACAAAGAAGGACTTGGGATTTGTCATGTCAAAAAGTGTCCTACCTGAAAACAGTGTCCCGTTCAGTGAAACACAGGCCATTGAAAGTCAATCTCCCAAATTCAAAGATAGGCTGAAGCAGGTGGATGAGAGCTATCGTAGCTTTTTGTTTGATGGTGAGGTGACCCCATGTACTTCTGGTGAGGCAGGTAAGCCAGTAGTCATCCTACGGGATACGGGGGCCTCTCAGTCGTTGATGGTGGATGGTGGTATGACTTTTCCACCAGATAGTGCAGTGAATGCAAAAGTCTTGATCGTCAGACTGTTGATGGCAGTTATATGTCAGTGCCACTGTATAGAGTGGATTTGAAGTGTGACCTAGTTTCTGGTCCTGTCACTGTTGGAGTTGTTCCTGAGTTGCCCATGGCAGGCATTGACTTCTTGTTGGGGAATGACTTGGCTGGGGACAAGGTGGTTGCGTCTCCAGTTGTTTCGGAGAAACCAGTGGTGGTTGCTGAAACTGAGCAGTTGCAGGAGGAATTTCCTGGGATTTTCCCAGATTGTGTTGTGACTAGGTCTCAGGCTCGTAGAGCTGTTCAAGATGATGCGGATTCTGTTGATGTGGAGGAGAATTCCGGTGTTTGGTTGGCTGAAACCTTTTTCAAGGATTTGAATGATGGGGTTGCTGTATTAGGCTCCAAGGCTAACAGTGATGGGCTGTTTAGCAAGTCTTCCTTGGTTGAAGCACAGCAGGCAGACTCTAAGTTGAATGGTTTGTCTCAGACGGCGTGTTCTGAGGCTGAGGCTGAAAATGTCCCTGAGTGCTATTATGTCAAAGATGGCATTTTGATGAGGAAGTGGAGACCTCCCCATAGGCCAGCTGATGAGGATTGGACGGTGGTCCGTCAAGTTGTTGTCCCTCCCTGTTACCGCGGTGAGATCTTGAGGATTGCTCACGAGTTACCTGTTGGCGGCCATTTAGGCGTCAGAAAGACAAAGGATCGGATCATGAGGCATTTCTATTGGCCGGGGTTGAATGCGGATGTGGCTGAGTTTTGCAAGACTTGTCACACATGTCAGGTGGCTGGTAAACCACAGCATTCGGTGAAGCCGGCGCCATTGATTCCGATACCTGCGTTTGAAGAACCATTCAGTCGGGTTCTAGTTGACTGTGTTGGACCTTTGCCTAGGACTAGGTCAGGTCATAAGTACCTCTTGACAATCATGGATATGTCTACACGGTTTCCAGAGGCTATCCCATTGCGAAATATCACTGCTAAGACTGTGGTAGATGCTCTAGTGCAGTTTTTCACTAGGTATGGGTTGCCCAAGGAAGTGCAGTCTGACCAAGGGTCAAATTTCATGTCAGGCATATTTCAAGAGGTGATGTATCGTTTGGGTGTGAAGCAGCTGAAGTCGTCAGCTTATCATCCCCAGTCCCAAGGTGCGTTGGAGCGCTACCACCAGACCCTAAAGACAATGATTAGGGCGTTCTGTGAGGAGTATCCCGAGGATTGGGATAAGGGCATCCCTTTCCTACTGTTCGCAACGAGGGACTCCCCAAATGAGTCGACGGGTTTCAGCCCATTTGAGTTGGTGTACGGTCATGAAGTTAGGGGCCCACTGAAGCTCATCAAAGAGAAATTCATGACTGAGGATGATGAGGTCCACCTACTTGACTATGTGTCAAAGTTTCGTGAAAGGCTTTCAAAGGCTTGTGAGGTAGCTAGGGAACACTTGAAAGTGTCACAAGACTCTATGAAGAGAAAGGCAGACAAAAATGCCAAAGCCCGAACTTTCAACCCAGGTGACAAAGTTCTTGTACTGCTGCCCATACAAGGTGAACCACTGAAAGCCAAGTTCAGTGGCCCGTACTATGTCAAAAAGAAACTCAATGATGTGAACTATGTGATCAGTACGCCAGACAGACGAAAAGATCAGAGGGTGTGTCACGTAAACATGCTGAAAGAGTACTATGAGAGAAAGGCTAGTCAGCCGGTAGGTGTAACCCAGGTGGTAGAAGAAGAAGTAGATGAAGAGGGAGAAGCTCAAGATGAGCATGGAAGTGAGCCCTCTAGTGCCAGGTTGTCTAACTCAGAGATGTTAGGGAAAGTAGATGAGGCACTGAACTACCTACCTGAAAATCAGAGGAAAGATGTGACTAGTCTGTTACATGAGTACAAGGAATTGTGTAAAGACAAACCAGGCTGCACCCCTCTGGCTGTACATGATGTTGATGTAGGAGATGCTGACCCTATCAAGCAAAACCCTTACAGACTAAACCCGAGCAAACTGCAAAAAGTAAGGGAAGAGGTTCAATACATGCTAGACAATGACATAATAGAACCGAGTAAAAGCAGTTGGAGCTCCCCAATCGTCATGGTGCCCAAACCGGATGGGTCTCAAAGATTCTGTATAGATTACAGAAAGGTGAATGCCGTGACGAAAACAGACTCTTTCCCCATTCCAAGACTAGAAGATTGCATTGACAGGGTCGGAAATTCTGCATATGTCAGTAAAATAGACCTTCTAAAGGGATACTGGCAAGTGCCCTTGACCGACAAAGCCAGAGAGATTTCTGCCTTTGCTACACCAGATGGCTTGTTCCAATGCAAAGTAATGCCATTCGGCATGAAAAATGCTCCAGCCACCTTCCAACGGCTGACAAACCAAATCATTGCCGGACTTGACAACTGTGTAGTATACATTGATGACATCCTAGTGTACAGTGACACGTGGGAGGAGCACATTACACACTTGCGGCAACTTTTTGATCGACTCAAGGAGGCCGGATTGGTGATTAATCTGGCAAAGAGTGAATTTGCAAAGGCCAAAGTGGTGTATTTCGGGCATGTAGTCGGTCAGGGACAAGTATTGCCAAGAGAAGCCAAGGTAGAGGCTATACTAGGCTTTCCCATTCCCCAATCCAAGAAGGAGTTGCTCAGATTTCTGGGCATGGCTGGTTTCTACAGGAAATTTGTACCGAATTTCAGCACTGTAGTCACCCCCCTAACAAACCTGCTGAAGGGCAAGGCGAAGTACACGTGGACTGATGAGTGTCAAAGAGCCTTCGAGAAACTAAAGGCAGTCCTTGCTAATGAGCCTGTTTTGGCAGCTCCTGACTTCGCAAAGCCATTCAAGGTGGCAATAGATGCTAGCGATGTAGGAGTGGGAGCGGTTTTGCTCCAAGAAGATGAAGAAGGCACTGAACGACCAGTTAGCTACTTCTCAAAAAAATTGAACGCATACCAGAAGAAGTACTCCACAATTGAGAAGGAGGCTCTCAGTCTCATCCTTGCCCTCCAGCAATACGAAGTGTACTTGACAAATAGCAAAGGGGAGATCACGGTCTATACTGACCACAACCCCTTGGTCTTTTTAGACCGGTTCAAAATGAAGAACAACAGGTTGTTCAGATGGAGCATGATGACGCAGCCATATGCACTCAAAATCAAACATGTGGCAGGCAAAAACAATGTAATTGCCGACGCTCTGTCAAGAGTGTAACATGAAGAGAATTTAAAGGTGAAAAGTTTTCACCGCATATCATTTCCAGTGTATGTGTTAAGCATATTCATTAATGTGTGCAAAACAGTTTGATATGATTGTATAAGCTCCAAGAATCCAAGCAATATCATTGTAAATGGTATCCATGAAAAGAGAACATGGAATGAATACAGCTATCCAAAAGACATGTGATAGTATGTGATTATTGTAGCTTGACTTGGATTTTACCTCACATTCATTGTAAATAATAATGAGAAATTGTGAAGGTAAAAGAAACCCTTGCTACGGCAAGGCTTTCTTTTTCCCATGGGGGATGGTGTCACAAATGTACACACTAGTAGTTATGTACATGTATGATGTACTGTATGCATGGTTGTTTTAATGTGTATGTACACAGGTTGACCAGATTAATGGAGAACATTCTATGTGGTATAGATATAGTACATACAGGCTGACCAGATAAGTGGAGAATTTTCTAGGTGGTATACAATGTAGCTATACAGTACATGCATGTAGCAGGAAATACATTATAGCTCACTCAATCTAGAATGATTTCACCCATTCCAGAAAGTTCTGGGAAGTGCTAACATATTTGGCTGAGTGAGGCACTGTCCCTGTAGCCCAATGTGATTGGTAGTTATTCTTGGCAATGATGTTTTGTACATAGTTAGGCAGTGAGTCATCCAAGTTTCCTGGAACTTAGACTGGCTAGTAGGTTGGAGAGAGTTATAGAATGTGCTAGAAGGGGGTGAATGGATAGTATATAAGCCAGAGAAATTCTGCAGTAGGCAGAGTACCCAACACCTCTGCTCTGAGAGTTACGTCACTTCTGGCTCTGAAGTGACTTGTTATAGTCAGTCCTGTGTTACCTGCTGACCTGTTATGTTTGTGGAGATAAGGCCTGGGAGACATTTTGCCTGCAGATAATTAATTTGCCTTCATTGGGGATAGACACCATCTTTATGTCAATGGACATTGCTACGGAAAAGCTGTGACGGGCTGGATTCCTAGCTGGACAATATTAAGTGAATCATCATTCAACGCATCAACTGGACGTGGTCGTCACAACATTTGGACTCTGAACGTTTCGCCGTGGATGTATATCGTGGATTTTACCCCGGATTTATACCGTGGACTATCGTAAACTGTGCCTCTGGAGTTACGTCAGAGGAATCATTCATCGGTGCATCGCGGATCATTCGTTTGTGCATCGAGCATCGTATTTGGACATTTCCAGGGATATTGCGTGTAATGCGTACGTAAGTGATCCCATTACTGACTTATATTTATTTCTATTGATCATTTAATATTGTACTGATGTGAAACCGATTACCAGTCTGTACCCACAATATCACTGTTAATAAACCGCCTGAACATCAGTTGATTGTTTCTTTTGTGCGATCATTCTCAGAGTGATTTTGGTCGTAACATTAATCAAAACGTGGTGGCTGAGCAGTAGGTCCAGTGGAAAGAGTTCCTTGTGACTTGCACCCCCCCCCCCCCTTGGACTCCGTGATCAATGTTACCCTACCCCTAACATCTTTAACACTAACCCTGCGTACGCTAACCATAAACCCTAAAGCCACCTAAATTGTAAGTACTGAATAATAATAATAATAATAATAATAATAATAATAATAATAATAACAATAATAACAATAATAATGATAAGACAGCAGAGTAGCTGAGAAGGAGAAGGAAAAGATAGAAAAGTACCAGGACCTTGCCAGAGAACTTCGCCACCTGTGGAATATGAAAACGAAGGTGATCCCTATAAGCCAGTTCGTACAATGTAGTTCCACTTTGCGCATGAGCAGAAACAAGGTCATTCAGATCAACAGGCATAATGGTTTTTAAATTCACTGGGATAAGCATCTGTAATGTAATGATTATTCATGAGATACTTATAAATGCTGCTTGCCAGCACATCCACCTGACAGCAAAAGTGGTATTTGGCAATATCAACAGAAAGAGATTGTCAATACATTCAATGCAAAATAATGAAATGGATGCTTTCCCAAGTGTAAATTGACGGATCGTTCTGCTCATCTGGTCTACGCAACTCTATTCTTTGTTTGAAAGGATTGTGAATCCCATAAATTGTTATGTAAAGCTTATGCATTATGTCGCTCTAAAACGAGTTAAGTGCCCCTAACCGACTGAGAAAAGAGAAAGGTCATTTGTACCAATGCGCCCATGAGCTAACTTCGAACTAGCTTATTGTCGTTGGAGCAATCGGAACAATGCCAAAGCAGCTGCGACGGCACTTGGACGATGTTGGTGTGCCTGATAGAGTGCAAACGCTCCAAAAAGCAGCATTGCTGGGGACGGCGCAAATCCTGAGAAAAGTACCGGTACTAGAAGTCTAAGGTTGCAGGATGGAACTTGATCTGATATTGATCTCAAAGGGATATCTTGTGAAGATAGAGACAATAATAATAATAATAATAAAACCCACCAGATGAGTGCTGACATCGACTAGTTTGCAGGCACAAACGCTTGTTGGTCGTATAGGAGTCTGCATGCGCCAAGACTAATACACGCACCACTACACTGCAGCCTCTCCCTTGTTGGGAGAAGCTTCAACACAGGGCCTATGGGACAGTGCCAAAGTGGTGCATGTAGTAGTCTTGGCGCAGACTCCTTTACGACCAACAAGGGTTTGTGCCTGCAAACTAGACGTCGACAGGTTGTACCTGCCAAGGAAAGAAGGAGGCCGAGGGCTCGTGAGTGCATCAGATTGCGTCGAAATGGAGCAAATCAGCCTCAACAACAATAAACAGCAGTGAGGAAAAACTCCTTTGAGCCGTTCTGGTTGAAAGTGGAAATAATGTAAACACCATTGATCCACTTACTTTCAAAAGCCAGAAACGATCAGAAAGATCCGCAAAGTGGAGAGAAAAGCAGCTACACAGGCAGTTCTGCAGAGAGATGGAGAACACCAGCAGTAATAACACATGGTTATGGCTGAAGAAAGGAGAACTGAAGAAGGAGACAGAAGGACTGATCATCGCTGCCCAAGAGCAAGCACTGTCAACGAATGCTCTAAAAGCCAAGGTACAGAAGAGAGATGTGGATGCCGCATGCAGGATATGCCGAGAAAGAGACGAGACAGTGCAACATATCGTATGTGGCTGTAGTAAACTGGCGCAAAAAGAGTACAAAAGACGACATGACAAACTGGCACAAGTCGTTCACTGGGAGCTTTGTGGAAAACATAAACTACCATGTGAGACTGAGAGCAAATGGTATATGCACAAACCACAGAAAGTTTCTGAAAATGACCAAGTTAAAATCCTGTGGGATTTTGATGTTCAAACTGACAATGTCATCCAGCACAGGCGTCTGGATATCATTGTCGTAGAAAGGGCTCGACAGATGTGCACGATTGTCGATGTCATGGTACCAGGAGATTCCTGGAGATAGCAGGGTGACCGAGAAGGAGAAGAAAAAGATAGAAAAGTACCAAGACCTTGCCAGAGAACTTCGCCGCCTGTGGAATTCCTATGAGAACGAAGGTGATCTCTATTGTCGTTGGAGCACTTTGAACAACGCCAATGCAGCTGCATCAGCACTTGGACGATGTAGGTGTGCCCAATTGAGTGCAAACGCTCCAAAAAGCAGCATTGCTGGGGACAGTGTGAATCCTGAGAAAAGTAAATTTACGGGAAGTCTAAGGTTCCAGGATGGAACTTGACGTGATATTGATCTCCAAGAGATATCTTGTGAAGATAGAGATAATAATAATAATAATAATAATAATAATAATGAAAATGAAGGTGATCCCTGTTTTCGTTGGAGCACTCGGAACAACGCTAAAGCAGCTGTGACGGCACTTGGACGATGTGGGTGTGTCCGATTGAGTGCAAACGCTCCAAAAGCAGTATTACTGGGGACGGCGCGAATCCTGAGAAAAGTACTAGAAGTGTAAGGTTCCAGGATGGAACTTGACGCGATATTGATCTCCAAGAGATATCTTGTGAAGATAGAGACAATAATAATGATAATGGTAATATTTTAATGACAACAATAATAATATTTTAATAACAACAATAAGTTAGTGGCTACCCTAAAGTGCACAGGTCCACTTTGTGGTGCTCATGGCGCTTCAAAAAATTGAAAAGATAGAAATGTTCAAACATGACAACAGATAACTTATAAGAAAATAAGTATAGACCTAGACTAATTAATACAGTAGGTACACATTGTTGTACATACACAGCTCAGCTCTACCCTGTCGCTATTATTGCCATTGTGGCACTTATTGTTGCATAGTCTAGACACCTAGAACTACATGTAACATGTAGTTGGCATTGCCATTTCAAAAATGATTTGGCATTTGGCATTACTAGTAGTAGCTAGATTCTAGTAGTAGTAGGCCTACGAATATACTTTGTAGGAATTTCGATTTGACGTTTGTGATCATGAAAATAATGGTAAAATATCCCCTATCAGTCCCTCACAACCCACACACATTGAATTTTGCTGACAAATAGTGAGGCTTGCTTACCTACCTTCCGTTTTGAACTTAGCTGTGCTTGTAAGTTGTATAAACGTACTAAAGTGCTGCCCTACTACCGTACTACCACGCACGTCTCGCCAGCGCCCACTGCTAGCTAGCTGCACCGGCAGCCATCCCACCATCGCTGCCTAGTGCTCCGCTCGCGCTGTTAAGTACTTATTGTACGTAGAAAATGCATTATGCAATGTCTCTCCCCATTTCTCCATCGAAAACCCACCCGCGCTAGCGCGCTGCGCCAACTCTCCGAGCATGCAAAGTCACAGACGTGAACGCACATACACACACAACACACTCACACACACACACACGCCGTACGTGCACCCAGGGAGGTGAGACAACCTCCCTGGTGCACCACACATGCATACATATTATGAATGTCACACACACAAATCCCGCATCGCACGTCCCATATGAAAAGTGTGCATTCGTACGATTAGGCATGTTATTCGTGTGACGTCATAGCTTTAGGAGGGGCGATTTTCCATATCATTTCGTGTGTTCGTGTTTCCGGAGTCGAACCAAGTTTGTTGACAGGACGGTCTAAATACACGAATTTATTACAGTTTGGAAGGATAAAACGGATAAACCACACAATGGCCAGGGAGTATGACCACTTATTCAAACTCCTAATCATAGGGGATAGTGGTAAGTTGTGAAACACGAACGATAAATGATCATGAGTAGCGGAGTGAGATTAATACGGCTGTCATCGTGTGTTAGCTAGGCGTAGGCCGGCATCTTGTAGTCCCAGGTGTTACAAATTGTGTTAGTAATCAAATCCATGATCCGATATAAAATAGAGATGGATAGTTGCCGTGATCATTCATTCTGAGTAAAACCACCAGTTTTCGGACACTTGAGCTATTCTGCAATATTTGTTCAACTAAAATGATACATAAAAAGAATCATACCTACAAGTTGCACATTGTAATTTTATGTAATATGTTATTGTTCAAATTCAAAAGGGTGCAAGGCCAAAGCTAAATAAAAAGGGTGCCGGGTGGGTGTAGATCTTGACTGGAACAGATTACCCCAGACCCCGTAGGTGGTCGAGGCCAATACCATCGGCATCGACACATTTGTGTGACGAGCCTCGGCCCAGTAGTAGTTGCTTAGCACTCATTTTTCATCATTATTGATGTTATTATTACTGTTATTGATGTACTTGTCAGTTTATTGGTTATTTATTTATAAATTCTTATATTCATTTGGATGATGATTATAACTTACTGCAACTACTTTGACCCTTGAACTCTTTGAAGACTTGCATAACTTAGACCTCCCCGAAAGTGACAGAATAATCAGCAAGTTGATTGCGGTCACTCTCATGGAAGAAGAAGATCTAACTTTAGATTCTAGTGGTGAGTGCTCAAGAAATACTGTATACGGTATAGACCATCAACACATACATATCATACACACACACACACTGCACTGGCACTATTGTTCACAACAGGAAAGTTCCTTAGTCACCTCCAAAAATCCATCTAAAATCCCAAATTTCGCCGTCAAAAATGCAGAATCGGCGCAACTTTTCCAAAGCGTACGATGTACGGCATACGTGAATTAAGTCTTGTGTTAAGAATCGGGGTCGCCGAAAAAGCGCTAAAAATTGAGAAGTACACAGATTTTCTGCGAGATGTTTCGCTTATCACAAGCTCAGAGTGTGATGGTATCCTCAAAAACACAAAAGAAAAACAATCTCTGTACGTGCAGATGCAGTGACTTTGAGGGGTTGAATGCAAGTGCCAACTAGCCAGAATTTGGACACCAACGGGCGCCGCAATGTCCTACACTGTAGAAGCTCTCCACCACGCCAATCCCGTCTGAAGCTCAAAGCACTCTCGCGGAAATTTACAAAGGAGCAGCTAGTCGAGTCTTGTGGAAAGGTGATGTCAGCTCCACTTTCCCACTACAGAAAGGAGTTCGGCAAGGAGGAATCCTCTCCCCTCTCTTCTACAACATCTTCATAGATGGGCTTATAAAGATACTGAGAGCTGAAGACCTGGGCTGCCACTTTCATAATCTGTATGCTGGAGTAATTGTCTTGGCAGATGATGTTGCCCCGATTGCTTCATCAATGTAGGAGCTGCAAAGGATGCTCAGCATCACCCACACCTACATGTATGCTACTACCTGGAAATACAGGATCAACCTAACGAAGAGTGCCATCTTAGTCTTCTGCCACAAATGCAACAATACACGCACCTACATATGTATGTAGCATCTGAACGATTAACAAATTCAGGAAGTTAACCAACACCCTTACCTAGGCATCACCAAATCAACGCAACGTCAAGACCCGATTCCTAACATCATCACAAAGGGATATAACACCCTATTTTCCCTCATTGGCGGTTCAGCCTCATGGAACAACTTTTGGCCTCCCGTCATTGCAAAGCTGTGGTCCGCATACTGTATGTATCCCCAGGATGTTGTATGGGATTGCAGTAGTGAAGCTCAGCAAATGATCGCAGGAAAAGCTTGACTCTGCACAGGCTCTTTCTTTCAAGAAACTCCTTGGCCTCCCAAAAAGTGCTGTGAATGAAGCTGTCTTCCTTTTGACAGACATCCTTCCTCTCTCCCATTAAGCTGATCTCCTTTGTTAAATCCTCTCCTTAGGACAACTACACAGTTACACTGCCCTCAGACAGATTCGAACACATGATCCTCCTTCATGCACTGGCAAACAACACCCCCTCCATCCCTTACTGTAAGCAGCTCCTTGCCAAGCTCAATTTACTCCCTCTCCTCTCTGGCACCTCCAGCTTCAACTACAAGCTTCAACACGTAAATCGCCGAATGTTATCCATTCCCCTTGGATTTGACTAAAAGGAGAGGCTGATTTTGATGTGAAATATAAACAAAGGAAAAATAGATGGAGATATATGCATATAAAGAGTATTATACAGTGCAATCTACAATGTATGAGGTCGTTGGGGTGTCTATTTATTTGTTCGTAGATTTTTGGTAACGATTGTTTACTATTTTAATCTTTGTTTAGTGATAATAATATTCTTTGCATTGTACATTGTATAAGATATCTTCACGTATTTATGTATAATTTGTTTTGTAAACGGGAATTTTAAGTCTTCGGACTTTTCATCCGTCTGTGTGTTTTTTGGATGGCAATAAACCTGATCAATTTCAATTTCAATTTCAATTTTACCAACATTACGACCCACTGCCCATTGTTTACTATTTTAATCTTTGTTTAGTGATAATAATATTCTTTGCATTGTACATTGTATAAGATATCTTCACGTATTTATGTATAATTTGTTTTGTAAACGGGAATTATAAGTCTTCGGACTTTTCATCCGTCTGTGTGTTTTTTGGATGGCAATAAACCTGATCAATTTCAATTTCAATTTCAATTTTACCAACATTACGACCCACTGCCTCCGATACATTCTTAAAATTCACCTTGTACGCCTGGACACTACCTCACTGCTTGACATGGGTAACCGCTGATCTCCGAATACCGGAGGAAGAATAACCAAGAAGAAGAAGAAGCAACCTTGTGCAAACAAGGTATGGCGCAGCGCATTTTTCAGCGGCCTTGTACACACATTGACATTAAGCGCGCAAAGCGTGCGTCCAAATTCTGGAGAGGCTGGACAGATTCTGGGGGATTATCAAGGTGATAATATTTGGGGATTTTGTGAAATTTTCTGATGTGTTTAACAAAAACAACATTGAGAAAAAGTAGTTTGGTATATTTAACATACATTGGGGTAGATATGATTTTGTATATTTGAGTTCAACAAATATTGCAGAAAAGCTTAAGTGTCAGAAAACTGGTGGTTTTACTCTTGATAGACCAGTGTAATTAGTGTGAAGTTATTTGTTTTTTTACCATTTCTTCATGTGTGTGTATTCATCTGTCAGGCCTACAATGTAGGTCAGACACTACATGTACATGTACATTTATTTTGATGATATCTGTGAAAGAGCAGGAAAGCTTCAAGGATATCACCCCTCAACCAGCATTAAAGCAAAGCTGGAGTCCAAGGTGTATCAATCTCTGTTCATAAAAGGCAAAGGTGAAGATCTTAGACCAGGTACCAGTTTTGTGGCTCTTCCTTTTTGTACAGTTCGACCTCGATTATCCGGCCATGTCGTGACCGGCGCTCATCCGGATAAGCGAATTGGCCGGATATGGGAGACACAATGTTAATGTATAGCTGCCGTCCAAGCTGCCGTCCCAGTGCACTGGCAGCTACAATTGTAGGCAGGTAGCGTACCCCGCAACGGTGGTAATGACTGCTTACTTTTACGATGATAATGTGGTGTGAATTTATGTTAGTTCTGTCGGGAATATTGTAGGTAAATCGTGTGAGTTTTGTAGAAATTTTAATTGAGTTTAAAGTCACTGTTTTTTCTCAATTTTTGGATGAAAAAAAAAGTCCTTCACTGCGTGAACGTGTCCGGATAATAGAGATATCCGGATAAAAGGAGGCCGGATAATCGAGGTCGAACTGTACTTGGTTTTCTACATTATATGCCAAGATTTTTAAATTATTGGGTAATTTGACTCACAATATTGTACAAAAGTAAATTACAAGGGAGAAGAGAGATGACCAGCTTGAGCTACTACTTTGTTGTGTTTAAACACTTTTTTCATAAGTTTTGTTATCTCCTAACACACACATTTCTTACATTCAGCAGCATCCCTCCCCCCCCCCCCCCTCCCAATCCACCAGGGAGTCTTCTAAAGCATGATCCTTGGATTTTTTATTTTTTATTTATTTTTTTTAAGGCGTGCAGTAGGGTTATGATTTGATATTCTGGAATTAGTTTTCATTCAGCATTTGTCAGGGTTTTTTGTTGAATTTAAGATAAATGACGTGATATAGTGAGTTTGTACTACATTTGTATGCATGACTTGAATTGATATATATACTTCTGAAAAGTGCTATAATGTAGAGTACAATGTACATTGTGTACAGTACAATGCTCATTGTAGTTTGAATGTTTGTGAAAAGACGTACGCAAACATTACTTAAATTTTGATTTGAGTGATAATATACAGTACAATGTACATGTACATTGTAGATGAATACAGTTTAAGGACAGTTTACACAATGTATGAACTTGACAGTATACAACAGTGGCCACCCTAGGGAAATGAAAAAGTGACCACTATAGACAGGTCAGTGGCCATTTTGAATTTCAACACTTGCATTGTATGATACATGTAGCATAAAATACTGCATGATATTCTTAAAAAAACCCCCAAACAAATCAGTTTGTGTGAGCAGCTCTGATATGGGGATTTTTTTTTCTTTTTTACAATTTACCTTATTTTACATTTCTTTTAGCCTACTTCTGTCCTTTTCATAGGACTTGGTAGAATTTACGCAATGAACGTAAAAGCTAACATATTCATGGCTGATTTAACGATTGAGCTAAATTTTTGTGGCCGCCATTTATAAGCAGTTTGATATTCACCATGGGGTACAAAATGAGTGGCCGCTGGCCGCTATATATTATAAAAGGGTCTATAATACAGCAATTTCATGCAGGTGGCCACTATAAGCAGGTGGTCACTGTAGCAGGCCTTGAATTAACCGACGGCCACCGACAGCCATGGCCGGTGGTGCCCCTCTCGTTGGCCGCAATGCCTTTTTTTCCTTGATCAAAGTTACGGCCAAAAAAACTGTGCCCTTTTTCTTGTGGCCGTGGTGCCCTTTTAGAATAAAAGTTATTATTTATGACGTATAATACGCCCTTTCTCAAAGTCTACACTTTAATACTAGTAAGCTTAAACAACTTTCCTGATCTCAAATATCATACCTTCAGTTCACTCGCGTCCCAATATATCTGATTCAAACTCAAAGTATCTTTCCGAGATACGAGACGACGTGTACGTACATGTACGCCCGACCGGCTTTTACCGTCCCGAATGCCTCCGCAGCGCAGTGGCTATAGAGTTACTAGCTAGGCAGCGGCGGGCCGGAGCAAGTGGTCGCAAGCCATGCTAAAAAATGCCAGGCCTGTCGGACAGCTGCGAGCATTGCTATCTCTCTCACTCTGCATTCATGCCCACATGCTCAAAGCAAAATGGCGCCGGAAGTGCTCCAAAGCGAGCGCGGCGTATGCGTTGAGAACGTACTGTATTACAGAACCTACATCGTATTGCGTATGGCCTACTGCCTAACGTCGTCTGCTGCAGAGAGATCTTGTAAATGCGTGCGTGCGCTGCTGGAGTGTAGCAGCACGGTCGATATGGGGCATTCACATCACGTATAAACACCCAACATGCCCTTTCCAATGTGGCCTTGGTGCCCCTCTGACTGACCTAAGTGCCCTTTAATGGCTGGCCTCTTAGAAAAAGTGCCCTTTTCTAGATGGCCTTGCCCCTCCAAAATCCTATTTCAAGGCCTGCTGTAGACGGGTGGCCGCTTAGACAGGTTCAACTATTACAATGTACTACTGGGCAAGTCCAAGATAAGGTCCCCTCAGAAGGCAAAATTTCATCGTTGCTCAATATTGACATATTTGGTATCATTTTGAAGCTTATGAGTCGAAGTTTTGATTTCCATGGAGGAAAAAAATGATATTATGTACATTTATGCAAATTTCAAGGGCTTCATTTGCATAAATGTAAAACACAGCGTTATGTACAATTGTATGTATGGGACATTTATAAAAATTCATATCTATTCAAAGGAAAGCAAATGATATTTGATTAATATGTGGACATGAGAAGTTCATCAAATAGTTTAACTTGGTATAAAAATTTAGGGATTATGCAAATGATTATGCAAATACGTAACGTGCGTGTTATCTTGGACTTGCCCTACTGTACATGTACAGCTGTACCTACAACTGTACATGTACAATAGATTGCACTAGAGTCATTTCAGAGTAGAAGCCAGGGTGCTATTCAATACTGTACATTTATTCAAGCCAAAAATCTCATTGCTACCTTTGTATAAATACCCAAACCAACATGTTATTGTACAGTATGTGTAATCTGTGGACTGTTCTCATTATTAGTAGTGGTTTCTGGATTACGAATGTAGGACTATCAGTAGGTGATTTGTTATTCAGAAGCATCCCCTTGAAAGCATGGAAAATGATTTCTTTTCTGATTCATATTGTGTAACTGGTACGAATGCACGTTGTACGTGGCTTTGATACAGCAATATGCACACATTGAGGAGTATAAAGGGTTTGTAAGTTGTATTGCATTTTTGGCACAGTTTCATTTTCTGAAATTGACTCATCCTGTACACCTGTGAAATCTGAAATGATTTGTGTGCACTGTATGTCCATGGTTAACTATACACAGCCCAGTCGCTGTACACTTGTACATAGGTACGTCACGACAGGGCTGTACAGGCGGGACCACCAATCACGAAGAGAGCTCTGCAATCGGATTCCGATCGCTGTGAATTTTGATATTTAAGACCATTTTTGTCACCTCAAACTCATCTAATACAATCTTCAATAATAAGACTCTATATCAGCATTCAAATTTACGTTATGAAACTTACTGAAATTTATGATTATATCCAGCATGTCAAAACGGTACATTGTCTTTCACGCCAGGCCAATTTGAATGTACACATAATGTATATGTACGTGACGTGAATGCCCCATAGAGCTGTATGCTATGGACCGTGCTGCTACACTCAAGCACGCACCACACACACGCACAAGATCTCTCCGCAGCAGACGACGTTAGGCAGTAGGCCATACGCAATACGATGTACTGTAGGTTCTGTAATACAGTACGTTCTCAACGCATACACCGCGCTCGCTTTACATGCGCATAATTCGCTGAGAGGAAGGCGCCACTTTGAATTCTGCAACGATAAACTCTGGACGGTCAGGAATTGCGCCAGAAATTGTCATTTTTTTGTTCCACGGACTTATCGCAAGGGCTCTCTATGGACCCGGTACGGTGAAAAATTCTTCTGTAATACAAGCATGCATTTAGCGTGAGTAACGTATTCTGTTGGTAGGTGAAAAGTATAAATTTTCATAAGTTTTTTAGTTGTGTTGAGGTTCCTCACTTTGAAGCTGCATGCCTCGCCTGTCAGACGCTGTATTCGCACAGCGTACTTACAGCGTCTGGTCGGGCTAGTCCATGGTGAAATACAATGTACTGTGTGCGAGCACTAGTGATGAACATGCTGCCTTTATTCCTACTATGTAACCCATTGAGCCTTGGTATCGGTATTCAAACTTCTATTAAAAAGGCATGCATATGTTGTACAGTGTACATGTACTTGTACAGTACAGTCTGTACAGTACAGTAAGTAGTTTGATTAACAGTACACACACTGTATATCGCTACACTGTACACATGTACATACAATTTGTACTTGTATGTACATGTACAATTGTACATTACGTAAATAGAATTTTATGGACATGATAAACATACATTGTACATGATGTACAATGTCATCATGGTACATTGTACAGTGTACATGTACGTAATTTTTTTTTTTTCTACCACTTGCCTGGTAGGGCAAGCAGATTTTCAAGTGGTTGCAGAACTCTTGACCGAATATGAAGTTTACTTGCCCTAAAAGAAAGTCCCAAAATATAAGAAAATGATACAGAAAATCAGTTGTATAGTATAGTGCTTGATAAAACACAATAATTTGCATAGACAGCATGCGTTGATTCACATGCGTAAACACATTTGAGTAACAAAATTGGTTCAATCAAGTGTTGGTGTTACATTGCATTGGGGTTTCTTCACATACTGTATGTGTTGGAAAGTTACCGGTACTGGAATAAAATCAAAGTGCATTTCATCATTTTAACAGTCATCATCTTTGGGCTAATGTGTAAGTATGGTTGACTTTGTGGATTTGAAGGGGGGGGGGGGGGGGGGGGGGGGGGAGGGGAGTGCTTGCTCAATTTTGGCAAGCATTTTTCTCATTGTTCCAAAACACTTGCCTGACTTTTAGTTGCACTTGCCTTGGGCAATCAGGCAAGCGCCTGTAAATGTAGCACCTTGAATGTACTGTATGCGTGTATGTGTTTTTTCTCAAGTGATCATAGTACAATGTATACCTTCAGTGTACATGCATGTACTGTATGTGCATAACTGTACGCGTATTTCTACAGTTGTAATCTGTCCATGCATACAACTTGTATACAATGGGCATGACCTGGGCCCCATTTCTTCAAAAAGTTGCTATGATGGCAACTCTTGCTGGAATGGCAATTGTCAATGTAACAACAAAAATCCAGCTTCCTGATTGGTTGTTGCTACGGGAAGTTGCTACAGTCTGTATTCTAGCAAGAGCTGCTATCCTTTATAACATCTTTTATCTTTGCAAAGAGTGGTTTACAGTATCAAATATGGCTGTTATCACAAAAGTAAAAAGACTATTAAAATAAGGATAATTTACCTTAAGGCTGACCTCTCAGCATCAAGCTTCAGTTTTGTTTGTATTTAGTGTATCTACGTGTAGATACTGCAATACCAATTTTGCCTTTTTGAGGAAAGAAATATAACTACAATTTGTACGATGGTAAATGAAATTGACTGACGTTACCTGATATTGAAAGTGCCCCCTGTTCTCCATACATGTATCTGATATATACAAATTGTTCAGTAGGACTGTAGGATGTGTAATGATTTACGTACTTGTACAATGCACATGACCATGATGGTTTGAATTCAGTAGGGATTTTGTCAAGATTTGTTCGTGATTATATGGGCTTAGCTTAGGTGCACCTGCAGATGCATCGTGTACACACACTGTAACACACTCTTAGTACCGGTACATGTAATTTCCACGCCACTTTCTGTTATAATAGCTGTGTCGGTAGTCACAGACGGTATACTGCCATTAGTAAATAGTAATCAATAGCGACCCCACAGTCAGTGTAAAGAGACAGTGGGTGGGCGAGACCACAATGAATGAGTCACCTGGGTAGAACAAAGGTCATGACCACATCCAAGCCCACATTTCCGGGCATAATGTACAATCCTGCCAATCTGCTGGTAAGAGGAGAATAGGCTGATGAAGCTCTTTTAAAGAAGACATTAAAGAACAAATACACTGTAAATAGTAACAGATACACAGTTGTACAATATAATAAGTAACAATACTGTAGGGCCTACAATGTACAGTGTACAGTACGTACTACTGAAGAAGTACAATAGTAAACATTCCAAAACTGTTTGAACGTTGTCGACCTGGTAATGGGGCATCCTATGGATCCCCCAAAGGCAGCATGGTCATGTGATCACTGGTCAATACTCTTTCATTTGATTTGTACATCAACTTTTGGCTGACATGACAGTTTGAAAGATTGATTGATGGAATGATTTAAAAAAAAAAAAACATATTATACAGGCATGTTCTAATTTATTGCATCCCCCGAACAGAGTTCGGAGGATACTGTGGATTTGGCCTCGTTGCGCTGCCGCTGCGTCCGCCGCAGATATTTTCTTGTGAGCGCTCTACTGGCTGCAGTTCTTCTTAGATCATCTTCAAATTTGGCATGAAGGTGTATTATGGTAAAACGAAGACGCCTATTGTTTTTAGTGATGGCGCCCTCGCTCGTTCCGTCTTTATACATGAAAAGGTAAATTTAACAGGGTCTGCCTCATGCTTGTGTGTGCAACGCTGGCCTTGTTTCTTGACCAATTTTTTTTTTTCAAATTTGGTATGTACAGACTGTAAATGTGTATCGTTGTCAAATCTATACACGTATACTTATTGATAATGCTGCCCTCATTGTTCCACCTTTTACAGGGTCAAAGGTCACCCTGATCATGTCAAAATTTGCAAAAGTGATTATTTATGCAATAACTTGATTGTTACTCAACGGATTTTATTCACAGACTTGCTAAGGAGGTGTATGGGTGGTCATTCTATATGAAGGACACAGCATTTTGTGGTGACGGCGCCCTCAGTGTTCCGACTTGGAGGGCATGTCACATTTCTTGCTACAATATAAGCCACATTTCTTGTCGGATTTTATTCAAACTTGCTATGGAGGTTTGTGGAGGGTTATTCTAGGAAACAAAAATTTTTCATTAACAGCGCCCTCATTGTTCCGACTTTGAGGGATGCCATGTCATATTTCTTGTATGTACTACAAGTATAGTACATGTAACCTCATTTCTTATGGGATTTTATTCAGACTTGCTAAGGATAGATGAATAGATGGTCATTCTGCATACTGTATATGCCGTTATTTTCGCGTACAGATATTTTCGCGAATGACGAGGTCATAGACATTTTCGCGAGGTGTTGTTTTCGCGAATTGACGCCGACGCTTACGTTAATGCTCTATCAACAAAGCGCATGGAGACAATTTCGCGTGTTGTTAAATTCGCAATCCAACTGCAATTCGCGAAATTCACGAAAATTAAACCCTCGCGAAAATAACGGCGTATACAGTATTACAATGTATGTACATGTATACTGTAGGACACAACAGTTTGTGATGGTGGTGCCCTCAGTGCTCCAACGTGGATGCCAGTCACATTTCTTGTGCATGCTCTATCAGCCACATTTCTTGTTGGATATTTTATTCGAACTTGCTATTGAGGTTTATGGAGGGAGTTAAATAGGTAACAAAAGTTTTCATTGCCAGCGCTCTCAGTGTTCAAACTTTTATAGGACGACATGTCATATTCCTTGTTATACACAAGCCTCATTTCTCATTGGATTTTATTGTATCCTGCGACAGTTGCATTATTATACAACATTCTGGCCTAAAAAGTAATCCAGATGGGGTATGGGAGACGGGTTTTGGGGATGCACATGTACTCGAACAGGTCTCCTCTGTGCGAGTGCTCTAGTTTTCTTATGTCACTGGGGCCCTAATGTAGCTGTGTTTGATGACATAAAATGTACTGTAACTTGTTAGCATTGTATGTACATTGTATAGTACAATGTAGTATACATTTGCAGGTATCTATTGTAATTACTAATTGTATCTCCTTGCTGGTTAGCAGCACATACAATTTTGTACATGTACAATGTGTAGTGCACCTCATACAAGCCACTATCAAGGGTACAAAATTGTAGCTGTACAAGCATGTACCATATGAAAATGCACCTTGTGTACAGTAGCTGTACACTATTACCTGTACACTACAAACGTACATCAGAGATGCAACATGTACTGTACACATGTGCAAACTTGAACTCTGATGACACTCAGCAGTTTTCATAATTCACAAGTACCGTAGAATGAAACGGATGTCCAACTACGTACAATGTTAGACCCCGTTTACAGTGCGAGGCGCGGCCCAGCCCCGCTTCAGTGTAAACACGCAAAAGGCCAAATGCGGGGCCAAAATTGGCCTCGCTTTTGGCCTCGCTCTGGAGGTGGTCTTGGCCACGGCCGAGCCCGGCCTTTTCTCAGTGTAAATGCAAACTGGACGAAATGCGCGGCCAGTTTTAGTCTGGCTTCCAAACCCTCTGCCCGTACTATTTCGCTATTCAGGATATTAAAGGGTGTGTACAGTTCTGGTTGAGGTGAAGATTTAGCTATGAAACGTTTTGTGAGATATTCAGGAACCACTCTATGAGATGTCAAAGAGCATGCAGTTCTAAGGGGTATCAAAAGTTTATTCAATGAAAATCGGTTTTAAAAATGGCTGAGATATCCAAAAACAAGGTGAAACAAAGAGATACTGATAAAGTTGGGGCATGTCGCCTTTTATTATTAGCACTTTTTTTGATTTCTCAGCCATTTGAAAACCAATTTTCATCAAATAAACGTTGAATCCTTCTTAAAATTACATGCTCTTTCATATTTCATAAGAGGCTTTTCATTATCTCACTTAGGAATGTTCAAAACATGAATCCCTACCTCAACCAGTACTGTGCAGTCTCTTTAACCCCCTCAACGTCGAAAGCTAGGATAGTTTAAGGTGGTTTTGTCCTGCAAAGGGATTTTTCCTGCGGCAAAGGCCTTTACCCAAACGGCGACTTCGTCACTACGGAATCCAGTTTACAAAGGGTCTGAAAACCAGACTATACGAAATTGTGTTTGTTTACATGCAGAGCGCCACTACTACAAAATATTGAAAGGTTTGAATTAAAAGCGCGGCCGAACCCGGCAGTGTAAACGGACAAAATTGCGGGGCTTGGCCCCGCAATTGAGGCTGGGCTCGGCCGCGGCTCGGCCCAGCCCCGCACTGTAAACGGGGTCTATGAGTCCAGATATTACACAGTGAAGCCTTGTAGTAGGGATGCTCATAAAATACACAGATGTACAATGTACATTTAGGTCCTACATGTGTGTACCAGTATCATGAAGTGTTACTTCTTCTAATAAAATGCATGGGATATGGTGATGGCATGCTGTACATCAGTAACCTTCTCACTTTATACGGAGTCCCAGTAGCTGATTGATAGTATTATACTGTACAGCTTTGGTTACAGCATGTGCAATGATAGGAGTTATGTAAGGTATGCCCAAGATATCCAGAGTTTATTGATACTTCGTGTGAGGTATGCTAAAGTACACATTCGTTGATACCGCATGTCCAGATTATCACCTGGTCGTGGTTATGATAGATGAGGGTAGTTGTTAGTGCCAGACCCTGAGAGTTTCCATGACATTAATTATTGAATCCATTGAAGTCCTCAGTTCGTCCGACCTGCTTTACAATGTATATGAAATCAGATCACAGGTTTCTGATGGGCAGTGTGTATAATTTAACAAGTACTACAACATACAATGTATGTTAGTACAGTAGCTGCATACAGCCACTTACAGGTGTATTTTATTTTGAAGTACAATTGTACACTTTGTACATGTATAGTACGTGTACATGTATGTACAATGTAAGCCTGTCTTCAGTTGCAGCATGTACAGGTGTACATGTACATGTAGTAACAGATGATTAGAACTTTTCTTTGAGCATCTTGGCTTTTGAGCAAGTTCTACATGTAGCTGACTGGTATTATCTCCAAAAGGTAAATGAAAAAAAAGTTTATGCAACCACCCTGAGACCCACTTTGTATTAAACAAATAATGCACTGGTTTAATTTTGTGACATTAGTGGAGATGCAGCTCACACACAGGTACATTGTATTCAGTGTCGTGGAACATGCACTCCGCTGCGCCTCGTGCATGTTTCACCGGTTAAGTACCGTAAAGTTCCGTGTATAAGACGCACTATTTTTTCGTCAGAAAACATTGAAAATCGGGGGTGCGTCGTATACACGGGTACAGTCGAATCACAGAAAAAAAATCTGTCATGTACACCCAATTTAAATTACCGATACCGTAAAACTTATCAATTACTAGTATCAATATGGCCATAGACAAAAGCTGTAAAATACGGAGTAGAATCGACACTATTGTCACCGTAATATGAACGATGTGTGAAGCATGCATGCATATCCATGGCATTCGTTTGCATGCTCTTCACGAGGCCAGGTAGGATAGCATAGCTACACTGTAGCTAGCTAGCTAGCTAGCTAGCAAGCCTTGTGCAAAGGCAGCAGCTGCAGAGAGGCTCTTGCAATGGACTCACGTCGTGCACACAGCGATCGGATCGGAGCGCGCTTGCCCGTTGCGCGCTGTGTGTGCAAGTCCATTGCTCTCTGTGTGCGTGAGCTGAAATTATAGGGAGCTGCCTTTTGCAAAAGGCTAGCACTGTGCATACAATCATGGTACAAGAGACACACATGTTACTGGTAATCCCTCCGGGCGAAACGACAGTGAGTGTAATTACCGTACACACCGTACGTCTCGCCGTAGGATCCCTCTGCTTCACTTGTTGATGTTTTTCTTATTTTTCGTAATGAACCTTCCAGTCTGACATGCGTCAATATGCGAGACGCCCTCCGCTACAGCTGTAGCAAAGATCGTACTGTACACTCGAGTACGATATGATACACGTACTGGTACCACGATTGAAAGGTGAAACAATAGCAAGTGAGTACCGAGACAAGTCTTGCATTTTGCGTCTTCCATATTTTGCCGATGTCCGATGAATACCGTTAAAAGAAAGCATAAAAGGAAACGAAAAATAGAGCAAATACATGCTGCATTCTAGGGAAATTTTGAGCTGAAATAATATGTATGACACACGCAATATTTGTGTGGAAATTTTCGTGTTTTTTTTTAATTTTTTATTTTAGGTCCAAAAGTAGGGGTGCGTCTTATACACGGGTGCGTCTTATACACAGAACTTTACGGTAACCCTCGAGTGGGCTGCATTTCCACTATTGCACTCTCACCTGTGCATTATTTGTACTAAACATGAGCTGTATGCTTGGTTATTAAATCAGTGCTACAAAGTGAAACGTGCATGTTACCATTCTGTCATACTGTACTTGTCTGTACAAGTAAATTACATTTCCTTTTCTTGTTGAAACAGCTCCAAATGGTCTCATTACAGTGATGGATATATTTCTGTAAGGTTATGTTACTCATGGTATTTTGTAGCTTACAGAGGAGGAGGAGGCAAGAAAGAGGTCCTGAGCACTGTGTTATCAGTGATTTCCTGATTACTCCTAATTGAGTATCGCTCTGGGCCAGAAATGAGGGAGATTCCTGGCACGACCTGAGGAGTTACCCACTTACGAAAGAACTCATTTGTGAACACACTTAATATGTAGAAACACATTTCATGCTACATGTATCAAGTAAATTTTCACACAAATTTACCTGGCAAATCATGTTTAGAAACCCCAAATAAGCTTCTCAATTGTAGTTTGGTCAGACGAGATTCTGCAGTGATTACTTTAAAGTCTTGCTTAGTTTTTGGTGTTTATGTTTGCTACTCAAAACATACATGTACTGTATCTGAATAGTAACAAACATTGTATCTGAATAGATTGCTCAAACACAGTTAGGGATTGACACTCTGCTTGACCTATTCACTCCCACAATACAACAACTGTAGTATTGTATGGCACGCATATTTTGTTTACCCCACTACATACAACTGTACGTACATTTGCATGTGATTAGTGAGCGTTTTGCACAAAGTTTGTGTTTGACAGTTAATGTAGTTTTTGACACAGCTTTCATATGGAATGTTGTCTGCTTTTAGTGGGCAGACAGTGAGGAGACAAAAATATGTCTGAACTTGTACATTTTGTATTCATTACATACATAGGTCCTACTTCCAAATACATACTGTACGTTTAAAACTGCATTTTAGAAGTTTAGATCCAGATCATTTGACAGTCTGAAAGGGCTCACTGTACTCCCTGTGGAGTGGGTTCAACAAATTGGTTGACTTCTGGGAGTGAGGAAAAACAGCATGTTGCTTGTGACACTGTCACATCACATTTCCGAGAAGTTTAGAGTAATAGGCCTGCGTATCGTACACTGTAAACTGGAGATGAGGGACTTACAGCTGTACATGTATGTTTGTGTGGTTGTGCATAGTTATGTAGAAGTGCACAAAATGCGTATTGTTCACAAGTGCTCATGATTACATGTAAATTATTTTGGGAGATGCAGGGTATGATTTGCGATGGAAGTTAGGACAAAATTGTGTCAGATTTTATTATACTTTGTGCCATTATGCAATCATGGCAATTGTTGTACACTTCCAATCCAGGATGTTTTTCAAGCTGTTTCTAACTGCTATGATGTGATAACAATATGTAGGATTGAAGGTATTTTCTCCTTGCAATATAAATGGTGTACCACTCCTAAAATTTCTGTTTTATTCCAAATTACAACACAAAAATCTTTGCCAAGTAATATCTTCATGCCATTATGGAATGGATAGTTAAATAGTGGTTGCACTTCTGTGGTTATTTTGGTGGCTACTATGTAGCCTACATGTTGTACTGTACATGTGTACAAGTACATGTACACCCATGTGTATCTCTAATGTGCTCTAATGTATTGGCAAGGGGTTTGGCACAGATGTTGTCAAACATGACAAATTTCATTGCAGGCTGATAGTACTTTGAAGAGAGTACTTGATATTTTGCCATCTTGAAAAGGAGAGGACATCATGATTTTATTTGATATGAGTGAAATTAGAGATATTGTACACTGGTACTCTGTACAATGCAAGTCTATAATTCTAACGTCTATTAAGTATGACTGCCTTCTGTGTGCCTGAATGATACATTATACTACAGCTTGTAAACTGTAGGTCGGAGCTGTGATATCAATGTACCTGTATAAAGCGTACAAATTGTACAAGTTGTACACGTTTGTATGCTTCAGTGAAAATATTAATTGACTAGTAATGTCAGTTGTCAAAGTCCAATGCATACAGGAATGCACCAAGAAAAGTTGTCAATGATGATACCAAACTCAACTTGTGTCGGTACTGTTTAGTTTGCATGACACATAACATAGTGACTGACTGTTGTGTCTGTGTGTTGGCGTGTACACAGAGTAGGCTACCGGTATGTCATTGAGAAGGCTATTCATCATTAGTCATCTGGTTGTGGCCTGTGCACTTGCTGCTAATAGTGCTACTACATTTTGTTTGTCCAGTACTATCCCACACTCCAGCGAACTCCCAGAGACATTTGGCGTAGAGTAAAAATTGTAGGCTGTGTGTTATGCGATGAATGCCAACCCTCCCTGCTCCAGTGCCGCCAGTCACTTTATATTGTCCTGTGCTAGACTTGTCTACTATGCAGTACTATTTTCACTTCTGTGATGATAGATATGACAGAGATCTAGAATGGAGATTTTGTGTATACAAGTATGCATTGCCCAAGCCTTATAGTGTCCCAATACCCTCAATATTACGTTTATGTTTGCTATATTTGTAGAGTATAGGCCTACATTGTACTTGAGATTTGCCCTCTGCAAAATACTAGAATTTGTTGTCACTCTGATTTTATTTATTTGGATTTAGATGTAAATTTTATCAAAGAGTAAAAACAAAATACAACATGAAATAGACTGGTCGATCATCTGATTCTTTGGATCAAACGATCAGGCTATGAATATTTTTTCCCCCCAAATACATTGTACGTCTTGAACGATGGTAATATGCAATGCGTACCCGCTTCCAACTAAACCAATTGACATGGAATCTTGATATTATTTCATAAAAACATATGCGTATACCATTATAGCTAGTATGGGCACATATCAGTACCGGCGCTTACGGAGCAGAAGTTAAACCCGCAGAGCCCAAGTGCCAAATTGTTTTAAGATATACAAAATTTTGTATGATCTGATTTATCGAAATACATATAATGTACCAGAGGCAGAGCTGTCACAAGTGAATTATAGTTGTTTTTGTGTATTCTAGCTGTACACACATTGGACTTCCAGGGTATTGGTGCACTTTAAAGGACAAGTTCACCTTCATAAACATAAGGATTGAGAGAATGCAACAATATTAGTAAAACACATCAGTGAAAGTTTGAGGAAAATTGGACAATCGATGCAAAAGTTATGAATTTTTAAAATTTTTGTGTTGGAACCGCTGGATGAGGAGACTACTACAGCTTGTGAGTCATATGCGTACAACAGTATAAAGAAAATGTAAAGAAAATTCAACATATTTTCACTTTTTTTCGCATAATAATAGAGCACTTGACTTGCCTCTTTCTAAAGGCAGGGGGAATAATATTAGCCATAACATTTGTAGGTAACGAGTCGGGGGAATGTGTACTTTTTTAAAGAGATGAAATTTTGTGAAATTCTCTTTATATTTTCCTTATATTGTTGTACGCATGTGACATCTAAGTTATTCACACACTGCAATAGTCTTCTCATCCAGCGGTTACTGCACAAAAACTTCAAAAATTCATAAATTTTGAACGGATTGTCCGATTTTCCTCAAACTTTCAATGATGTGTTCTACTAATACTGCTACATTGTACATTCTCTCAATCCTTATGTTTATGAAGGTGAACTTGTCCTTTAAGAGATTTTGGAGACCAGGGAGCATGAATTCTGCTCATTTTTTTTTTTTTCATCCATACATCATCCACCTAAAGCTACATTGTGAAAATAAGGATATTCCCTTCCCATCCCATTACATTTCTGTTTTGTTCTGTGTCAATAACGGACATTTTACCTGAGTTTCACCAAATGTGTGTACAAATACAAATACACTAGATAATGTTACATATAGATAGCCTGATACGTAAACAATAACTGACTGAAAGAAATACATTTATCTCTTTTTAAAAAAGGTGACCTGGGACATCAGACTAGTCAAAATTCCTCCAACCACATCATAATTTATAGGTTACTTCTGGTATGCCTGAATGATGGAATAAAGTGTGATCTGTTGATGGTACCCCTCCCGTACAGTAACTCCTCTCGTGTAAGATTGATATCTGGAATGGTAGTAGAAAGTGCCCAGAAGGGATAAGTTGCTCCAAATAAAAAGGAATAGAGAAAGCAGATTTTGCCTTGCTGGAAACTGGCTTGAAACATTTGAGCTTAGAAATCATTTTAGTGTTTTAATAGTAAAGTAGCAAATTTCCCACTGTTTGGGTACTGGTACCATTAGAAATTATCTTTAGCCAAATTTTCACATCTGGGATCTGTTTCATGAAAGTCTTATTAGAGACTTTTCGCTCATAAGACACACTCTCATAGTAGCTCATATGAGCGACTTTATCTTTTTCACTGACATTTTTTCATTCACTCACAGTTAGGGCCTACAGTATAATGTTGGCAGACCCCAAACATTCAACAATGCACTGTACAGGGATCTACAATTGTACATTAATAAAATTATATATTTGTCAAGGCAACCATTTTTTTTTAAAGTGGAAGAAGAGTATGTGAGATATTGGTCAATTCTCTCTTCAGTAGTTTTTAAATCCAATCATTAAAAGGTTCACCCCCCTTTGTTAGTGTTTTTATACATTGTAGTATAAAGTTGTTGAGTTGCATTGAGTTCATTTCCAACTTGTTAATTTTTCCCTGAACGAAATGCACAATCAATGAAACAAATACGTCAAGGATACAGATGAACTGCAATACTTTGGCTTTCAGTATGAAATAACTTAGAAAAATGTGTACATTTTTGAAGTGATTTCTACTAATGATGACAATATCTTGATCTAAAAACAACAGCAACAACAACACACACAAAAGTGGTGTTTGACCCAGTGCAAAAATAATGCTCTAACGTCTTGTAGATTAGGTGCCCACCCCCATTATGTACAATGTACAAAATAGATATGAGTGTATACATTGTACAACTGACAGATGAACGTTTCTGTATGCCAAGCAATTGTATACAAAAGTTTGGGACAATGTGTGTGAAGTGGCCATAGATGGGTATAAAAAGAATACTAGTGAGGTTTATACGCTGTAGGACCCCAGAGAAAGCAGCCCAATAACTTTCACAAGTTTGGAATTGTATGAGCAGCAGTGAGTTTTGAGCTCTGCTAACAGAGTACATATTGCTTACCACTGTAATAAATATACTCTGTCTGTTGCCAGATTGGAAAGGAAATTGCCACATATGAGCTGGCTCTTCGCTGTTGTGTTTGATTTGAATTTAATGATTTTTTTTTCCCCCTCAACCATTCAGCCCCTTTCAATGTAGGCAATATATTCTGGCAGAGTCTAAGACCATTTTCACACGGGTCAGGAAACGTACAATGTAACTGTAATGCTGAATTACAAATTTACAAATATGGTACAATTCGAATTATCATCTGCACACACGACTGAGGAAGGATGCACAGATTTTGTGGTTTTGAATGTCAGAGCGAGGAGAGAAGGTGTGGCTTCTTTCTGAGTTCTCATCAATCACCCTTGAGCAACAAGGAGTGCAGTTTTTCTGTGAAAGTGGGTAAAAGGTCACTATAAGTTTCGCCCCCCCCAAAAAAAAAAACAACAACAACAAACAAACAAACAAACAAAAACGACACAATTTAGAGGTCGCTACACATGACTGTTTTGTTTCGTAATTCTGGAGAATCATCACTGGAAAACACGTCTGGACCATCATAATACATTATGAATCTCAGTTTGAATTACCCACCACAATTCCAGTTTGCATACACATGGCTAGAATGCATCATTTGAATTGGATTCTAGTGATGCATCACTAGAATCGCAACTCGAATTACACACTTTCAGTATGTGTGAAAACAACCTACAATGTACATGTACTTGTACAGTAGATCTACATTGTAGTGTGAATTGGACTTCTCTGTGATATGTGTGTACTCATTGTCAGAATATAAACCTTGTAATTTTATGTGTGAAGACTACAATTTTACTAAAGTGTAGTGTGTACAATGTATGTCTTTAATGCACACTGATACAGTTGTAAAATCAGATACTAAACAATATATTATTATATAATGATTTGTCTTGTACAGTTTAAAGTTGTAGGCATCCAGAGGAGGGAAGGCAACGTGAGAGTACCATTTACACATTATACAAATGTAGGAATTTGATTGACCTGTACAGTGTACACATGTACACATGTGCACAGTGCACTTACAGATTGAAAACAAAATCCATGTTCAAGCAAATGAACTGCGAGACTTTCAGTGAAGTCAAACTGAAAATAAACTCATTTGAAGTTTGAGAACTGTATGTTTTCTCATGTTTTGACAAAATGCCATCTGTCACAGTCACATGACATGGATGTGTTGTATTGAAGTACAACATTGTACATGTACAGTAGTTTTGGTGATGATATCATGGCTACCCATTGCTCCCATTCATTTTTAGTTTCACATTAATCGTAACCAAATTTTCTTTTTGAAGACATTACTTTGAGAAAGGGTACTGTTTATATTCTTAGCATCAAATTCTTCTCCAGTTGCAATGGGTAGCAATTACGAGTTTTCATAGTAATGGTGAGTAATATGAAACTTGTTAATGCTATTTCTGTATAGGCCTACATGTTGTACATACTACAATGCAAGCAAGGGGAAGAGCTCAGACTAGAGCGAAAGTGACATCATCAATTATCTTTATTTGCTTATCAATTGAGTGTGATCCGATCACTGTTTTGGGAATGCCTGTGCAGTACATTTCCTTCAATGTCTGACTCTATTGGGACTCTCACTTTTGCATCTGTCAATTAATTTAGTTGAATTTTCCTTTGAGATCACATTTTAATAGTTAAATACAGAGTGCATAATGTACTGATGATAGCTCCTTCAATTTTACATCATCTGTCATCTTTTATAGAGGATGTTGGTTTAAGCTGATTGCACTTTTTGACAGAATGTCAAATATCTGCAGGCTTTTGTATCTATTGTATGCCACCGGCAGGGCATTGGTAGTAGGTTGTCAGTAATAGCTTCCATGTTCAAGATTTGTGAGTTGTTGAAGAGACCCATGACATTGTTTGCCCAAGGGATTTCTCATGTTGGCATACCATCCTAAATGTCACAAATTCCATTCATGATCATGATGCAGCTAGTCTAGAAATGCATCAGTTTTACCCTTTCATCAAGGAAGGGAGTCTACAGTGTTGTGTACATATGTACATGCCTGTGGTTGAAGAAATTATACAAATGCTACCATATCCCATTGCTGATCTTCTGGAAATTAAAACATACTGTAAAAGTGGATATTTTCGCGCACATTTTTTCGCGCTCGGCTGAGTAAGGTGGATTTCGCTTGTCTTTAATTCCGTGGAATCAGGACGTTAACGATGTACTGGAATATATGGCATGCAAAAATATTTGTGTGCTTTTATTTTCACGCTAGCTTGTGGTTACACGTAATGCACGAAAATTTCCACTTTTACACTTACAGTAGTATGTACATATATGATGCGGGTTTTTTTTTTTCGGTACCCTGGGGGTCAGTGCTGTATCCTGGGTTACCCAAAAATAAGTTATTTCAGGTGCTCTATGAAAAAACAACAACATCAGTTTGTTGCAAAAAGGATAATGATATAGCAGTGCTGCATAAGATCAGCGTTCATCACACACACGACATCAGTGATCTCAGTGGCAGTTGCACCTCACTCTGCATTTTACTATAATTCCACAAAAGACATAAAATAATCATAGGTCTAGTAAGTGGATTATTAAACCTGTAAGATATTGATCACTTCATGTTCACTGTGACATGGATATCAATGTATAGTGGCATAGCTGCACAGAATATTACAATGTATAACATTTGATAAATTTGCTATTTTTATTTGAAACACCTCAGTGGAGATGTTATTGTAGTCATGATATGTGTTGGGAAGAGAAAAGCACAAGTTTAGTCATTCTCGTATGGGGTTGTACAATTGTTAATGTGAGTTCAAAGAATACCTTTCAAAAGGAAATACTTGATGTCTTGTTTTTAGTGGTTTTATAAATTTGTCATTGCAGTAAGAAAGTGTTAAAACAGGCTGCCATAGCTGAGACAGATGTGTTTAAGTAGAGTTATTCTGCAGTCACACTGCAGTAACACGAACTTAAACATTTGAAGATAACCCTCTCCCTATTTGAAATTGCCTTTATGCTGAATAAAAAGAATTCTGAGGGCACATCAGTAGATATTGTGATTGCTTCACAGAACAGAATTCTGGAGGCACATCAATAGATATTGTGATTGTTTCACATTACTGTGACACCTCCAGCATGGGACTCTGTTACAATGTACTTTGCACACAAAGTACAAAAGGTATACGTACTGATACTTGATTACCAGGAATAGTCATAGGGCCTATGATACAACCTGTACATGAGAGTTACATGTAGCTTCCTTGTGTATCGATGGGCAAGAGACATGATCATGCATTGTGCTGTTAATCTCATGAAAAGTCTCAAGAAAAACTCTTGAGAAACTAAAAACTCTGAGGCATTATTTTAAAAGTCTACACTGTGCCAGTAATTGCGTTTTGGTAAGACTGATGTAGTTCCTACAGAAGTACAAGTGTAGTGGCAGACAACTGTCTCACTTGCATTACATTTTCCATACATTTGTTTCTTTGCATGTGTGTCTGATTTGCTCATTGATCTTTTGCTTTCTTTTGCAAAAGATTACAATATGATACAATGTACACTGTCTGTAAAATGCATCCCATTTGATATACATTGTACATGTGTGTACAGACTGTCATAAGAGTAACTGCAATAGGAAAGGGGGTTTGTGTATTTTTAGATTGTCAGTGGTAGATCCGGAGGGGGGCACACTGGGGCGCGCCCCCTCTTTATTTTTTTGGTTAAAACAAAAGAAAAGAAAAATGGGGGGGGGGGGGGGGGGAGGTAGTGTATGTGCGCTCTCCTTTAATTTTGCAAAGGTGCCTCCCCTTTGCGGAATTCCTGGATCCGCCCCTGACTGTAGAGGCTAGCGTATAAAGAAGGTCTTTGGTACACTACACAGTGCAGCTGTGATTGTCACCACACATACAGTGTACAATACAAATATGAATGCACAGTTACATCATATTTTAGGCTCCTTGCTTGTGTTAGCACTTTATGTTAAACTCAAAATAAAATAGATGAAATAGCTTTATCTGGCATGATCTCTGAGTTACTGCGACAGTTAGCAATTTGAAAAATCTTTGAAATCTTACTTATCATGTACTATCTACGTGTACAGTCTGTAAATGCACATTGCCTTTATTATTGATATGACAATACATTAGCCCAGTTGTATAAATGACATTTCTACTTCAAATTGGTCAGTGCAGCTGTACATGTACATTAATTGTACTGCATTACTTTTACTGGGCACAGAATCAATTGAGGAGGGGTACTTGTGTTATTCACTTCCTGTTTATGTTTCATTTTCCCTTTGTCTCATTTCTTTGTACAGGTGTAGGAAAGAGTAGCCTTCTATTGAGGTTCGCAGACAACACTTTCTCAGGTAAGACTCTAGCAGACTTTGCAGCAGCATCAGTACATTGTTACAGCATGCAGTAAAATACTTGGTGATATGCATAGTGTATGTATTAATTTACAACTCTGTAAAAGCATGCTTATGAGACAGGAGAAGTGGACACATTATACAGATGATGACTAGTATCGGAGGGAACGTACTGAATGATTTATGGTAAGGGTTTGAAATGCTATTGAGGAACTTACAACCTCATCAAAGAACATTCCAAACCCTGATGTTGAAACATTTGTCATGATGTGAATTGATGTGGCAAATTAACTATTATAGTCTTCTTCTTAAATATCGAAGCCTTATTTTGGAGAAATTTTATTGATGTGAAGTTAATGCCATTGGTAAACTACAATTTTAAACTTTGCCAAAGTTTTAATATCTTGAAACATTCACTGTGACTCTGAAACTTAATGAATTCAGCTAGTATCAAGTACAATAGAAAATCTAAAGCTGGCGTTTGTTTAGCGTGCTCTATCTGACAATGGATGCACAGTTTAATAGTCTCATGCAATTTCCTACTATAATATAACTGAGTTGTGAATCTGCATAATTTCATGAGCCTACCAGGAAGTGAAATTTCATCAGAGTCAGTGATGGACATTAGGAAGCATTATGAGGTGTATAAAATGCTTGTAGGTAAAGGTGGTGTTCTATGCACCAGATCCATGGTGGTATACAACAAGCGTATTTACCAGATGTTCAGCATATGGCCACATTTTAGTGATGGTCAATACTAAATCTGTATGTTCTGTTGTCATTATTAATTCATTTGTTGTTGTTTTTCATTTAAACTTGATATTGAGGACTCTTAGTGAAGGAAGTTAAAAAACACTGTAATTTGTGATTTTCCCAAACAAAATAAACATTTCAGGTACGTGTAGCCTAAAATTTAATTTTTTGCCAATGTCTTTCTGAATACATTGAAAATGCTGGTAAAGAAAAGAAAGAAAAGAAAATGACTTTATGAGGAAAGAATCAGTCCGTTGCTGTATAATAATTCGCCCTGACTAATTTCTGTGCCATGTTCCGTGTCCTGTTCCGTGTCCTGATTATGATTGCTTTGTGAAAAATGCCATTCGAAATCACTGTATGGCTAGATTTTAGTTGTAAGCTGCAAAACCTGTAACATCCTGAGGTAATATTGCTGCAAAAAAAAAAAAAAGTCTTGTCATTAAGTGGACAACTCTTTCGCTGTGTTTCCTATATTGCAGAAAGATTAGACAAATCTTGTCAAATTGATTACATCTGCACAGAATGAGGAAAGAAATGAAAAAAAAAATGCCAGTTTGAAAGAGAAGCGGGTATTTTAGTCTTCAAAATGACTTGCCAATTAAGAATAAGCTATAAATTTAAAATGAGAAGACTTTTGACACTTCTACAACTGAATCAAACAATGTATGAAAGCAAAAGGCTTAAATAAAAGAATCTATTGTTCTACCCTATGAAGCACTGACAATGAATAATGTAGAAATCATTTCAAAATGATGTAACACCAAACCACATGGGACTTAAAAAGTCAATAACACTAATGGTACATGTAAGAATCCTTCATGATTAAAGTGTGCAATGATATTTACAGTAAGGTAATATATGTATGTTGCTGTAAATCTATATGGTGTGTGTGCTTGTGTGTAGGTACTTGTACGTTACAAGTGGGTATAGAAATGAGCATGATTTATGCAATGGTATAGTGCAATGTATGTATGAAGGAGATGTCTGGAGATCCTATGTGTATACCTTGGTTTCTGTTTCATTTTCTCATACAGAAATTGCTGGATACTTTGACATATTCCTTGTTTCTTTGCTATGTTTTTACACCCCCCTTCTTTCTGCATTCTTCCTTGTAGGATCTTACATTACCACAATTGGTGTAGATTTCAAAATCAGGACTATTGATGTCAAAGGTGAAAAGGTCAAGCTCCAGATCTGGGATACAGCAGGCCAGGAGAGGTTTAGAACAATCACATCAACGTAAGTGTAGAGTTTCTTACTTTCATCATGTCAGACGAGAGTGAATGGGAGATTGTAGATTCCAATGCTGGGAAATTTTAGGATTCACATAGAGGGAAAACCATATCATTTTGATCAATAGTTTGCTGAGTTTTAGTTGTCTTTTTTTTTGAAGGCATGAAGTGATGGGTTTTTTTTTGTGTGTGTCTCAAATTTTATAATAGAATTTAGATACTCGGGGACCCAAAGAAGTTCAAATTGATGTTGATATAAGTTGCTGTGATGATGATTTATTTTGTAAAGAGGTGATGCAGACTCAGTCTTGCAACCACACAAATGTTTAAACAAATTTTATGCTTGCCAGTGAAATCAGTATCAATATAGACTTTTGAATTGCAGGTGAATTACTGGTAGGCAGACTTAGCGTGTATTTATCTGTTGTCTTTGTATAGCATCTGGCACACTTGATTTGTGACTTCAATATCCATGCCGTAATATCTATTTTCATATAAATGTTGTAAAAGGCCAGATTTGTGATTTATTCAACTTGTGTATTTTCTGTTATGACCCAGTAATGAACAGTTGAAACTACTTAATACATTTCCAAACTTGGAATCCAGTAAACATCCATTATTTGCTGCTATGTCAGGAAAACATTTGCAAGCATTTTGTGTTTAGAACAACATTTAATATTCATATATATGATGTGAGATTGGGCTGTTAAAGGCTCCATACCAAAGCAAGTCATTGTAAGACAGAATTGACTTTAGGTGCGTTCGAGCGCTCTACAGTGAACCAAAGCGTACCATACCGAACTGTGCCAGATTTGAAGCGTTCGAGTGCTCGGTCAAGAAAGCGAACCTCACGAGTTATTTTTAGAAAAGGTCATGCATTATTGTTGCAAGAATGTCATCCACCTGGCGCTTGAACTACTAACAGCTGTCCCGAACAAAGAGAATGATGTCTTTGCATTACGATGTATGCGCATAATGCGCGCATGCTTTACAGCGAACTTTGGGTACGCTTTTGGTGCGCTTTTGGAGCACATCGGGAAGTGGTCCACTTTTGACTCGATACAGTACGGTACGGTATGGTACACTTTAGGAGGGTTCGAGCGCTCCTCTGGCACGGGTACAGTACGGTACAGTTCGCGTTAGGAGAGCACTCGAACGCACCCCAAGACATAATATGGAGAGGCCACACACTGTGTAAGACTTGGTGCCTACGTGTATGCAATGCGACTGACCATATTACAAGATATTCAAATTTTTTGCATCAAACCTTTATAACAAGTTTGTTCCTGATAACCAGAAAGTCTGTTCGGTTCCTGCGTAACAAAGCAACAACTAATGCAGGCAAACCTGATTCCATGTGTTGAAATTCACTAATGTTGTAATGGTGGATTCGATAGCTTGTCTTGTAGTCCTTCGAGGAAATCTATTCATGAATAACAATGATGGAATACGGCAGTAAATCAGCATATACTTGTTGGATGCAAGAAATCATTTTGTGTCCAGTTTGAGAACCTGTGAGGCCATGTGCCTCACTCCAAGTGATGGTAGGAAAAGAAATCTCACACTAATAGACAGGAGCCATGGAGTCTAAAGTGTTCCATGGCATGCTAGTGGATCTTGCTGAATGCTACACTTGTAGGCTAACTCAGGGAGTTCTGAGACATACACGCTGTATGGAGAGATAAAGTTGGACATTGGTGCTCCCATACAATGTAGTTCCACCAATTAATGGTGATTTGTATCATCATACACCGTACTTGGTAATACAACATTCGGGTGTATAATTGTACGTACTGTAGATTATGCAGTACAGCTGTACATGTATTCTGTTTATTATATAATTTTGTCTTGAACAAAGGTATGGATGGAAGTCAAGGAAATTGATAAGATGGTAAACTAGAAGGAACTTGTATGTCAGATATTGATATTTCATTTTTTTTTAAAATTAAAAATCCATGATGGTTATTCATCTTGTCTGTCTGTTGTAAAATCAGTTTAGGGAAGTTTTCAACTAAATTCATTGTCACTATTTCTCTTCTCTCAGTCTGAAACTTTCCACAATATCTTCATTACACTAAATTTCTCCTGTGCTTGATATGTCTCTTGTCTGCAGGGTTCTTGTGATAAAATCCAGTTTGTACAAATGCAGTGCATAATCCCACAATACAGTGATTGTGTTTTGTTTTTATGCTCCTGTCCAGGTATTACAGAGGGACGCACGGTGTCATAGTGGTGTATGACGTCACAAGCGCAGAATCATTTGTAAATGTCAAGAGATGGCTGCATGAAATTGAACAGAACTGTGAGGTGGTCAGTAGGATATTAGGTGAGTAGTCTAGAGAGCTTTCCAGGTTTCTATCCTCGTACGTAATGGTCCCATATGCAACATCTGACAATAACTTTCTCATGTGGTATACCAGTTTGGTTATGTTCGTCATACTTTGTCGAATTTTAGCTGCCTTTTGTCTGTGCCCCCCCCCCTCCCCCCCCCCCCCCCCAAAAAAAAAAAAAATAAATTACTTCATCTGTGACATGCATGCTGTTCAGCTATCAAAGGACTATTGAAACAATATGCTCTCCTTGACAAAAAAATAGCACAAACATTGATGCATTTCCCCTGGGAAGTACAATTGTCAGATATGATACACCATTGCAAAATCTTAGCTTTTCTTGTGTTCTCATGAAAATGAAAGTATTGCAAAAGTGGACATTTTTCCAGTGTTGAAATTATTGCACTTTTCTCTCAACTGGAAACTAGTGCGAAAATAAAAACATGTATTTTGCTGTCTCCTCGTGGACAAAATAACATCAGGGAAGCAAGTTGCTTAGATATATGTAAAACAACAACAAAAAGCACACACACACACATACATACTTATGGGTAATTCCATGAAGTTGGGGCAGTGTCCATGTAGCATCGTGATATTTGAAAAATACATTTCAGCATAGCTCAATATTAATTATGCTATACATTTATTGTTTGTAGGCTTTACATTTGCATTGAGGCCACACATTTTCCTGGAAATTTTGTGCCATTCAGGCTCAATTTTGATGAAGTTATTAAACAATATGTAACGGTGTCCTGTAGCATCGTGACGTGTCCATGTAGCATCGTGAAATTTTAAAATTTGGTCCTTAGAGACAAATTATGGCAATTAGCTTGACCAAAATTTGATGCAATATGCATATTTACTAGATTAGTCAGATAGCTAAATATCCCAAATTTCCTGTACACAGTTTTAATTTTAAAAGAAAATTACAAAATGTATCACGATGCTACGCAGTGTCCTTTTTTGTTACATTTGGTGGACACCGTGTAGCATAGTGACACATTGTGTAATTTTCTTGTAAAAGTAAAACTGTGGAAAGGAGAGTTAAGATGTTTAGCTATCTGACTAATCTAGTAATTATGCATATTATATCAAATTTTGGTCAAGCTTATCGCATTAATTTGTCTTTTAAAACCAGATTTTAACTATCACGATGCTACATGGACACGTCACGATGCTACAGGACACCGTTACTTTTTTTTTAAATAACTTCATCAAAATTGAGTCTGAATGAAACAAAATTTCCAGGAAAATGTATGGTCTCAATACAAATGTAAAGCCTATAAAGAATATATGTATAGCATAATTAGTATTGAGTTATGCTAAAATGTAACACTTTGTGCCCCAACTTCATGGAATTACCCTTATACAAACACAAGTAAGCTCTCTTGTGAAAGAGAAAGACAGTGAGAGAAAACAAACAGAGTGAAAGAAAAGAAGGACTAGGATTCATTCACGACGATGATGAAGTATTAAGTTAATATGCAAATGAATGTTGCCTTCTCTGAATGTTTACTGTGTGGTCCACCATCTTCAGGTATATTGTATCCTGAATCCTAGTACATAGGTCCTTTTGAGACACAGTTGGAATTAATTACCATGCACACATGCATGAATGACATCCAGTAGCCGGAATGATATCAATACTTCATTTTGATAGTGTTCTTACCCAACCAGTGCTAGATGGGATGGTCAACAATCAGCCACCACACACTAAGAGTCACATGCCATGCTCTACCAGTAATATTTCACTTTTACTTTCTATCGTGAAATGTGATACTTGGTATAATAGTAATTGTCTTTTTGGTGGCAGTGTGTACTGCGAAACATCTCATACAGCTTTCTCGTGCATTCATTATGATGATTTTACCTGAAAGACTATGTCCTCAATGACTTGTTGAGCCTGCTTGCTTTGAATAAAATGTTCAGGAAATTCTAATTAAAGATGTGTTCATTGCATATTATCAACTTCTATGAGTATACAAAATGTGCAGTATGGCTCTTGGCACAGTTCACACAAAGAAGAATTGGTTCTCAGCCAGCTTGTACTTTAACATGTTTGAGCCAAATGCCCTTGTACAACGTTTAAAACGGCACCCCATTATATAATGTCGAGATGTGTTTCATATGATTGTATTTGACAAGTAGTTGAAAAGAGATCCCTAAATCCCTATAGTTCAATGAAACAATTTTGTGTCAGACACACACACACCACAAACCTTTTTCTCATGATAATTTTCCCCAAATATTCACATTTGTTTCCTCAGATCTTGGAGAGTATCATTGTTCAGCAAGGTTGTGAACACATGTATCTAGGATGCATTTTGTTCCCCTTTTGCTAGTACATGCATCTATGCAATACCTCATCATCTAGTGGTAGTCCTACAGGTGCAACTTAACACTTTTTTTTTTCATCAGCTGCTGTGATCATCCCCAATCCTCATTCTAGTGGTATCTGCTAGGAACAGATTAAACTCCACCTGTATGAAACGGCATTGTTTGTCTCTGTAAAGACTCACCATGATTGCCCTTCGCTTCTTTGTGTAGTGGGAAACAAGAACGACTCACCGGAGAGGAAGGTGGTGGAGACAGATGATGCACAAAAGTTTGCAGAACAAATGGGTATTCAACTCTACGAGACAAGCGCGAAAGAAAATATAAATGTAGAAGAGGTAAGTATCCTACTGCATTGTACTCTGTGTCTTTTACCCTTGGGAGTATTTACATTCACAATTTCAAACAGTTATGTAGTATAGGTATGGGATTAGTATTACTTTGAATGGTTGATGCACTGCTTTTGTTGTGAAGACAAAGGGGAAATGTAAAGGTGATTTTTTTTTTTTTTATTCATGGTAGGCATTTGAACATATATTTATACACTTATAATACCAGAGGGCGTAACATTATCAAGGCATGCTCTAGAGCCTGCTAGCAGGTATGTGTGCTAAGGAAGGAATTGACTTTGAAAGAAATGAAGGTAGTGGATGGAACTGCTATAGGAAGGCAGGATGCCATGTCTGTAGATACTGTATACACCATATATTTCGCGAGCCTAAATTTTCGCAAATCGGAACTTCCCGACGATTTCGCGAGTGGTTAAATTCGTGATCGTGGAGTCCTGTACTGAATGGAGAAATGTTTTCGCGTACGTCACATTCATAGCAAAGATAGTAGAGTTAACAAGATAGGAAGGCGCGTGATAAAAATGGAAACAAAACAAAATGGCTACCCTACATGACGATACAAAAGAGAGCTAAGTACAAACTCAGTACGCCTAGACACATCATTCATTTCCAAAGGTAGTCGTATTTCTATTATCTTAAAAAGATTTAGAAATTATAGTCTGAGCTTTTTTTCGATTTAGGGGATTATTTTGAAGAACGAGATTTTAAAGTAATAAGGATTATTTCACAGAGGTAAAAATTTGGCAACAACACGATCTAAAAACAATCATAGACACTTGATAAACAACAACTTCAAAGACAGCGCATCTCAAGTGATGTGCGTAATACGCTTGAGGACCGCACGCTGTCCATTTGTTTTGTACAGGATTAGCACGCACTTTCCTGTCTTTTCGGTTAAGCGTCTTTGATTCATAGCTTGATTAGAGTCAATATTTTCGCATGTCTTTAATTTTGTGAATAGCACCTGACTCGCGAAATTCGCGATAATAAAAACCTCGCGAAATATTCGGCTTATACAGTATATCAGGGCCCATATTGATCTAAAGCAAGTGAAGAATCTGTTCATCGTCAACTGAGTAGCATAATTCTCAGGGACATGCTTTAATTGTTTAGATTGACTGCTGTATACTCAGTGACTTCATGCTCCATTTTTCCTTAAATTTCAAATAAAACTTGTTTGAGCTTTAGCGTGCATCACTTGCTTTAACTTTGGGGGGAGAAAAATGAAAAACAAAGAAGGAAAAGCTTGAGTTTCAAATTTTGGGAGGGGAAAATTATGTAGTATCAAATGAATTTCATTCAAAGAAAGTGTTGATTCAAAATATTATATATACCATTTGTGTGCTGTACAATTTAGCTTGCTACAAACATATATAAACATGTTGAATGGTTATTAGTGCTCTCTTTCTTTGTCATGTGGTGGGATGTATTCTTTGTGAAGCAATCAATTTATACAAGGTAGTTTGCCATTTTCTTACTGTGGGTTTCACTGTCCATGTATGATAGTCCAAGTAGGCCATATTGCAGAGTGTGGGATGCTTGAGGGTTTGTTTACATGTTTGTATAAATTCACTGACATCAGTTTCTTTTGCAGACATCAGGTCGCTTTTGTTCCTGTCATATTATTCCTCATCTTCACTCAGAGAAGGATAAGAATACTGTAAAAAGAAAGGGAAAAGGGAAAAAATTGTTTCTTTACACACTGGGTGCATAATAGAAGAAGTATGTTTTCAGTTTCATGTACATAAGCCTGCTTATGTGCAGTGCCATTAGTTTACAAACACAATTTCCGTTGTATATATCAGGCTCATTAGATGTGTATAATCATAAAGCAGAATTTCCAATAAGCAAGTGATGGTATATCCTGAAGTGCTCTTACCTTTTTATGTTGTTTGGTTATTGGTATTTACAACTGAAAATACAAAACCAAGGCATAGCAAGTTACCACTTACTGAATTCCATAGCATTGTGCCATAGTGGGGTCTGTGAATAGTCTCCGGTTTATTATACTGTATAAGGGAGGGTTCACAAATCATTATCCCTTTTATAGTTTCATGTAGATTGCCGGAACATTTATGGCTTTTACTGGAGCAAGTATATAGAGAAGGTAGCATTAGTGATATTGAAGTATTCAAAGGATGATCATTTGTCATCCAGGTGTAGTGTTCTGCGTAGTTTTGCTTTCAGCCAGGGTGATTTATTCAGTATTAACAAGTCTCAATGACACAGGACTATATAATGATGAAGGTATAGAGAGTTTGAAATAACTGGTGAGCTATTTTTGGTTGTTTTTGTTTTTATTAACTTTTGTTCTTGTTGGGTGGATATCCTACTTTTGCAGCACTTTCAGTTTCATCAGTGCTGTGCACAAAATAAGAAGAAGAAAGGATTTGTTTGTAGTCGAATACATGTTTGGGATTATATCAATTTGCCTGTGTTTGTCCCATACACTGCAATATGGTCTATTTGTTGTGATCTGCGGAGGGATATTTTAATTATTCATGGTGACACGCAAAGATGTATCCTCAACTGTTGATAACAGTGTGTTATGTGTTCTTCATCTTCCAGCTACTGCTGAAATTGCAATGTTAATCCATGTGGCAATGACCATTTCATTTTATTTTGATAGCTTCTGGATCTTGTAAAATCACTTTCATCCAAAATGCTTGTTATGGATCTGTTAATTTGCATGCTCATGTTTATTCAAGAAACTGATCATTATTAATCTCAATATCATACAAACATATGGTATTAAATATCTTGGCCTCTTTAACCAAAGGTTTCAACTTGAAAAAACATTAAATTTTCCTAACACATTTGCATCGTATGATTTGAGTTTATCATGTTTTTTAACTTCAAGCAACAACAGAAACATTTATAGGCAGTGAATGAAGTCAAGGAGATCAAGTTTGCCAATAAGGGTTTCCCTGTTGCCAGTAATGCCTTGTAGAAATGTTTGAAAACTTTAATTGAAATTATGACATTTATCCTGGATTTGTTCCCTCCTCTCCACTTCTCCACCCCATATTTTTTCTCCCCCGTTCCTCTTTCTCACCATACTCCAGATGTTTAATGGGATCACTGCACTAGTCCTAAAGCAAAAACTCGAAAATCAAGCAAAGCTGAACGCACCCAACGATAACGGCAAGATCAATCTAGAAAAGAAAGGAAAGGGAAAGAAGGGAAAATGCTGCAGTAAATGATTGTCTCTCCGACTAGTTCATCTTCCCTGTCATCCAGATTACGTTTTTTCTCTCTCCTTTTTTTTTTTAATGCTTGAATGCAATCGAGTTGTCCCTTCATGCCCATGAGATGCTCCACGTCAAGAGAACTAAAAATGGCCGCATGTAAAGACTTCGCTAGTAATCAGAATGACCGGTTTTTGTTTTTGTTGCAATCACAAACAATTCATGGAGAAAAACCGCGAACGTGGAAGTCTGTCACCTGCAGAGGGCAGCATTCATGATGTGACTGCTGATTGTATAGTGCTGGAGCTAGCCGCAAGGATGGGAGCAAAAGAAGGAAGAACACAGCAGGGAAGGCTGTCCTGCCCAAAGTGTGTAGACAGCGTTCTAGTATCTTGGGAGTGAGTGACATGCTCGGCAGTGGTCAGCTACTGACAAGGAAGTAATAATGGCATCTGGGCGTTGAAATAAACAGATTGGATTTGTCCAGTGTTTGGAACTGGTGCTTATCAACAATGTGATGAGAAACAGTTGTGCTCTGTCACCTAATAGCTGCCATTGGAAAAGGCAGATTGTAGTCACTGATGACACAAAAAGCGTGGTCTTTGTTTGTTTTTCTGTTATGATCTTGCAGCCATGGATATCTTAGCTTCCGTGTTGAGATTTAATAACTTTGTTTCGATCGCAGCTTGGTTAATGTGCGGGGACTGTAGAAGGGTACCTATCTTTGTAATGTGGGAAATACTCTCCATGGCACATGTACACACACTAACCGTTTGTAACCAATAACTTTTTGCCATGCTTCATGTAGCTGATCTTCATTCATGCCATAGACAGTTTTAACTACCATCTACATAGTAACAGATATATCAGTTTTACATGAAATGAGTCACTTTTGCAGTAACATTTCCATCAACTCTGTCAATGTAAATCATTTCAGTTTAACTTGATGCAAAAGAAAACGAAAAAAAAAGAAGCTTCTATTAACACTTTGTTATCCCATGCATTCAAGTGATGTTCCAATTTTCTTTGCATTTGAAGTGAATGAGATATACATGTAGTACAGTAATTTTGAAATGTTAGGAGCGGTGTTGCTCTGGCTGAATATTTAGATCTTGATGAAAGGAACTTCTGTTTCTTTTATCGCTACAAAGGGAATCCAACAGCCTCTATTGCATGGACATTTCACATTTTGAATATAGTGGCTTGGTTTTCAATGCCTTTGAAGACATGAAATGATTGCTAGTGATTTTATGAAGATCTGGTTCAAAACTTGAATGCATGTGAGAAAATGGTACAATACACATTTGTGGATAAAGCATGCTGCAAGGTGCATACCTGCTTATCAAAGTTTTCACCACATAGCAGCAAAGTACAGATCAGATATAAGTATTGTGAGAGCCTCATGTGTACCGTAGAAGACATAGATAGACCAAAAATAATCTTTCTGCTCTGCGTCCCAATCTTCCCTGCTGCACCAACGTTGCCGCACCAGATGTTCAACGCTGTCACGGCAGACGTTCTGGAGCAGAAACGAGCGAATGTGGCCCGCATTAACTCGCAGCACGACAGCGAGGGTTTCAAGATTAAGAAAGAAGGTGGAGGCAAGCAAAAAAAATCCTGCTGTAAATGATCTAACCTTTTATGTTTTCATCCAATCCACTGTGAGATGACAGTGGTAGTAGAGTAAAGTAACAAGGTGAAGAGAAGATTATGTTCCATTGTTCTTTTGTTCTGTTCCATTGTTGAAGAGGTTTTCTTTTTTTTTTCTTCCTGTCTCACTTAGGTCTCTCAGTCCATCTCTCTCTATCTACAGTAAACATTGATATTTTCGCACGATTAATAAGCGGCTCAAAAACATATTTGCGGGTTCTTGAATTCACGCTGCACAATTGTCAACCTATTCAAAATGTGCAGACAAAATTGTCGAAAGATATTTTTGCGTGCTTTAGAGTTCACGTTAGCCAAATGTAATACCACAAAATTAATGTACCGCGAAAATTTCTGCGTTTACAATATTTCTTGACCAGTATCTTTCTCTCTCTGTTTCAGCACTTCCTGTGTTAAGTCTTTGATGTGGATCTGATGTTGATAATGTCACATGAAATTTCCATTGAGCTTATTCTCTGACAAATTGGCTATCATCTTGTCACACTTGGGAGCTCAGGTACATTGTTTATTAATCGAATCCATTTTACATGTTTTGCCCTTGCAATCATTGCGTTCATGACTGGCAGTGCCAATATAATAGTGCTCTCTAATCTTCTTCTTTGACAAAAACAAAGAACATCAGCTGTGTTAATCTAAGAGGAAGAACAAGTTTTATGGTCATTTGGAATCAGATTTTATATATGTTTGATAACTTACATTACATCTTGGGACTTTTCTTTGTTGTTGTTGTCACTGGCATATCACAATGCAGTGGATTCACAGTTCTTTGCACTTATATTGTTCTGGTGTCCATGAAAAGTGAGCATGCGTCTCTCTATTACAATCACATGCGCAATAACCAGGGAGCGACAAAGTAGGCCTACTGACCCAGGGTTATGGTTTCATAACTTCTTTCTTGAGGCTACAAATGAAGGGGGGGGGGGGGTGGGGGCTACAATTGTAGGATGAAGTCACTACCATTTTCACCTTTAATAGTATATATGGTAATTACTATTCTGTCTGCAAAACCCCTTTGCCTTGCAATTATTGAAAGAGATTCAGAAAAGTAACCCATAGTGAGAGTAAGAGGGAGTGAATGCAAGACCACAAAGTTAGTGCCATGCTACCTAGGAGATGACTTGTGTTTGAAATTGACCAGTTGGACCTGAGGTGAAGGATTGAAACTGAACTCTATGAAAGCTCTTGATTGTGGTAAACCCTCTTTTGTCATCACAGAGTGCACATGGTTGGAATTTCTGTGGCATTATCAACATCAATGACCTCAGTAAAAGTGTACAGTATATCTTGTAATATAGATATATTTCCGAGAAACACACAGTGGGAATTCATGTCAACTATAATTGCACTTCATGCAAAAAGGCGTCACTGTAAATGATACAAGTGTGTAATCTCGACGAATCTTTTTATAACAGAAAGATTGTTGATGACATTGGTGTTTAATTTGCTAATGCCCTTCTTGTAGTACTGTGATGGAAAGTTTGTCTTATTTGCTGTTTTCTGCTATTAAACAAATATTTGCAGTAGGAGTAAACATGCAATGTAGCATTGCTATTCATTTGGTAAGCTCCATAGCAGTAGAGAGGTTTGACCCACATGTTCTTCTTGCATCAGACAGATAGTGGGGCTTAGAAACCAAGCCTTTGCTATTAAAGGTGTCCAGCAATTCTTAATAGTTGGCTGGCTTTGTATAATTGGTTACGTGTTTCGCTAGTGTCAGAGTTCACAGACTCCCCTCGACAGATGTTTCATCCATTGTCTTACAAATTGGTCCATTTGAGGAATGTCCAAATGCACTCTTCATATACAGAGCAATTTTAGGCCAACTGCCTCTTCAAAATGATGACGTGATTCATAAGGAAGGATAAAATTAATACAAAATATCAGATCAAAAAGTTTTTTGAGAAGTGCTTTTCATCATTATGTGATACCAGATAGCAAATATCAAGCTGGTAATATTTGACTGGGGACTGCAATGTAATTTGAGAGAATTAAAAGCAAAATCCTCCTACAAATGCTCAAATCATTGGATTAGTTGCCAGTGAACAATACTACATTCTGTTCTGTAAGTTTTTGGACCAACAAGATATCATTCCTCTGCATGCTCATTTAGCCACAGCTCCCCCTGTTCCCTTTATATTATGCAGTCTTGAATTTCAAGTCTTGTCCAGGTCAGAGAAATACAACAAATAGCTCTAGTTGCATTACATCTACAATGGCTAGCAAGTGTGTAATTTTTTGTAGGCTTTGCCTGACTTATTCAAGACTTCAAGATGTATAAAGGATGACCTGGCGTGTGGGGCAAGTGTTGCCAAGCAGTGGCAAACCACAGGGTTGTATAAATTGTTCTTTGCTGTTTTTATGCAATTCTTCACTTACCAGCCACTGCTTATTATGCCATCAATGTGATTTGTGGCATGTTTGTAATCACATAGAATGTACTATCAATGTTATGTCAGATTCCAATGTGATTACATTGACTTAGTGTTAGATATCATTCAGAATTGAATCACTTGCTGTGCTTGTCTGATTGAAGGCTTTGTGACACAGAAAACTAATCCAGGAATATTTTTCATAATCTTATATCATCACACAACATTGTGGATGTGATGGACTTCTTGAGGTGATGCAAACACTACACATCATATTTTTTATCACAGGAAGTGTCCTTAAATGCTATTTGACAGTGAAGATAGAGAGGGATGTTGCAGAAGTATCTTTATATTAGTCTAATGATGACTGAATCCGGCAGATAAAAACCTTTCCCTTATACCATTAACCTGGAAAATGTTTTTAGCTGATCTTCTGCTCCCCCCCATGCCATCAAACCCTTCGTCTATCATGCTTGTTTGTAGTGCTCTCCAATGACATTGTAAGTACTAATTGCGGCTCATATGTGTATATGTTTGTTTTAACTTGGGTATTTATTTCATGGCCATTTTGTGTTGGCCTCGCGAGTAATTGGTTCCTATGCTTGACCCTTGTAGAGAGTACATAGTCATCATGCACCATCTGCATTTTTTTCTCTTTTTGTATGCACATTTAAATGGTACATGTGTCATGGAATACTGTCATGTATCCTGTGGTTGTATTCAACATACATTGTGAACTTTCAGCAGTGATTTTGAGTCAAAGGTATTAAATTATTGTTTGATATTTCTCTGAACAGAGAATCATTTACATCAAGTTTTAGGTGAAAATACAGGAAGGGATTAGCAATTAAGGTGGCATGATTATCGTGATAGCAAAAGAAATATGCAAATCAATAAAAACTAGAGATAACACAACCATTTAGGACAAGGTCTTTTTTTCTGTGAGGTTTTAAAATGTGCAAAAAGTGTTCCACTACAATAAAGAACTTGCAATGCCTTTTTCCTGAATTTTAGCACATTTTTCTGGGAGCCGAGAGCAAGAGCCCACTTCAAAGAATTCAAAATTACACCAAAATGCTTCAGATTTCCCAGTTGCTTTTTGTTGTTCGTACAGGAGACATCAAATATAAATTGTGTCAAGGCTACTGTTTTAAACATTACTTTTGCTCAAATCACTGAATGATTTAAATACATATTATATGTAGAATATAATTTCTTGAAATTCGCTGTCCCACATATTGATTTCTGTGTTAGTTAACTGACACAGTGGTTTTCAGCTGGCTCTCTGGCATTTTTTTTTCTGTGTATGTGTGTGTGTTTTTATATTGCGGGCTTCCTATGCTATGCTGTGCTATGATTTATTCTTGACACATAAGTAATCACTAATGTATGGTTAGGACTTTAATAAAGTTAGGGCTAGGTCTGTATTAGTTGAATGATTAATATACTGAAGAGTTGCTTCGCATAAAATAAGCAGTGAAATTATAGTTGCACAGATGGTATGGCAGTTTGACCTCAAAATGAATGACAAAATTTGGGGGTTTTTTATGCAAAGTGTGAAGACTGTAAATGACAAGACCTAGCCTTTGATGTTCTTGTGCATGTGAAGGCTCTGAATGGGAATTGTCAAATTCACACCATCTAAAGTTCATTGTTTCCATGGGAACTCTTGAAATCTGTATTCTACCAGGTCAAAGACTATACTACGAGAAATGTTTAATGCAGATTCACGCCATGCTCGTAGTTCAACAGCATTGTGGAGCCAGATGTTTGTTAGATTATATTTGTGCTTCATTACCATGATGATTGTTTAGTTTATGTGTGTGTTTGAGTGTATGTAGACCCTTATTGAGTTTCCCACTGTGTGTTTCAACTTCTTACGGTATCACATCTGCTGTATACATGTATCTCGTATGTAGTAATGATGTATGTATTATGTAGGATTACTGTGTGTATTATCTGACAAGATATTTTGTAAGATTTATCATTGGAACAACAAGTCTGCTTGTGAATGGAATGTCACTGTGATAATCATGTTTTGAGACAGGAGTGGAAAACTAAACAAAAATAATAAAGAGAGTATTTTGCAAGTAATTCTGAATTTGTACAATGCACAATAGATGCCATTTGATACTTTGTAAATGTACAATAAGTGTTTATATATATATTACAAGTGTATGATATATATTATGTTGGAAGTTGAGAAAGAACAATGTTTGATTCATCATTTTATACTAAAATGCATTTATATAGCTTGAGACATCAGCCCCCGTTTTTGTTTAGAAAGAGATTATAGATTTAGTTTGCCGAAGTTGGTCTGTCACAAAAAGATGTTGAATGTATCCAGACATGGTACCACCCAATGATCTCTATAGGATGTATCTAGATATCTCATTGACCAATCACTTTGAAGCCACTGTGCTGCCATCTTACCACCGACATATTGACCATACATGTTGCACTTTTGTGTGTGTGCATGTAGCTCACGATATCACAAGATCCTATAGTGACAGTCTCTGCTGGAAAATGTGTGCATCTCCACATAGTGTGCTTAGTATTATCAGTAATATGGCGGCGCAGCAACATCAGTTGTTTGTACAGCATAAATCGGCAAATGAGATATCCAGATACTTCCTATAGAGATCAGTGGGTACGCACCTCACGATGTAGCCTCTGCCTAGATCACTCATTTATACACCGACACTTGGTGTATGACAGCTGCACAGAAAGTGGGAAAGCATTGAATCAAGTCTAGCACCTACAACGTAGTCTTACCTGCAGACTGTAGGCCAGAATGTTTCACACTGTCTTTTAGGTTCTATGAAAAATCCTTGCTTGACATCACTTGCAGATAGCCTACCTTTGTTTCGTTTTTGAAAGAATAGATTATGCAGACATTTTATGTGTATTTGTGCTGCATACAGGCCCACACAGTGTGAGCCACGGCCACCTGTAATTTCCCACCTGAGGCTGAATGATGTATCTGCATTATGACATTCTCAATGAGAACATGATCCCCAATGTCATTGCATCTCTGGCCTGGCACAAAATTCTGAGAAAACACTGCACAAGATCTCACGCCAGGACTTGTAGTCTGTACCACCAGACATTGACGAGGCAATTGTGCCCATGAAATGAATTTCTGTATCTAAATATTGCATGCTATTTTTCGTCTCCAGAATTCATGATGACCAGCCAACGTCACTAGTGTTTGAATAAATTACAGATAACATGATCATCTGTTTTGTCAATTTCCAAACAGATAAATATGATGCACTGGAATTAGAATGGAGAATTTTCTTTGTATTTTACTCCAAACTCTCTCCTGCACTGATAGTTGTCAGTTTGCATCCACACTCGTCAGCCTCATCAGCATGTACTTGGTCCACAAGTAGTTTTCTTGTGACAAATCACTGGTAAACTTGCAGTTCAAACTATTTCTGGCCTTGTCTGGATTACTGATGGTGGTGGTGATGATTTATCTGATGCCTGGAATTTGAAACAATTTACTTCCTAATTTTTTGTTTTTGTTTTATTTTTGTCATTCAATCAACTCCTTTACACACAAAGTGTGGTAAAATTCACATGTAAATTGGTAATCTATAGTCGAGATATTTCCTTGTATTGAGACACCTGCATATCACATTCATTTCCCACTTGATTTTTCTGTGTGTTCCATGTACAGAATATGGTGTATCGTGATTGCCATCTTTGGTATGGTAGACATATTTTTTATGCTGTACAGAAAATAAAAAAATGACGGGGCAGGGTCAACTGTATCATAGGACTAGATGTGAACATTTTGACAGACTGTAATTGCTGTATGTGACTTTGTACAGTCCCGATGAATTCACCCTCACTGCAATTGATTTGGAAAGTTTAGATACTCTTTGGTGTATTTTTGTCACTCACTTTCACAGTGTTTTCCTTTAGTTCTTATGCATATGGCAATGTTTTCAAAATATTTTTTGAGCTTTCAGACTTGTGGCAAGAATGTAATCGTTGAGGTTATGTATTGACATTGTGTGTTATGAATTTACATTGTCCATCACAAGTGCGGACAGAAGTTACCACTAACTCATTTCTGATTTCCTAGGTACAGTATTGTGAGGGAACAGTGGTGTTTTTTATGTAGACAATGGTTTGGGCTTGATCTGCAAGTACAAAGACAGAAAAGTGAAATGCAGTTCTAGCAAATTATATTACTAAAACCAGCTTTCTGCTATTGCAACTGATTGACAAATTGCCGTACATCACCATTATAATTTACATCAATGTACAATGTAGGACAATTTGACTGTCAGTTGTCATTAAAAAAAAAGAAAAATGATGCAAGAATTCATTAATTTGAAGTCTTGTCACAATTCTTGAATGACTTGTGCAAGTTACATAGGAATGTTAATAAAGGAAGATTCGGAATATCAATAATTGTGCTCTTGTGCATTTCAATCTCTTTCTGATCCATCCATTAGCTGAGATAACTATAAAGTATATTGGTACTCTCCCAACTCACTGATAAGACTATGAAAATTCCACTTTACATTGTATTCACATTTTGGTGATGAAGAATACAATTTTAGAAGAGCGTGTCGAGAAAGGAAAGCTACTTCAGTGAATAAGTGGAGTAAAAATGTGATCACCCACGTACGACAATCCCATGATGTCTTTTCTGCCCACTGATATCACCAAACATAGAATGAATGCTACTGTGATGCATTCAGCGTGAAAGCAGACAGGATTCTCGTGATACATGTGAAGATCCTCACAAATCACTGATTGGAACATTGCTAGAAGGCAGTTTTATGCAGGGCATACTTTTTGATTGTGTGACATTGTAAAAGTGAAAGTTGGTAGGAACTGTCAATGTCAGAAGGAAGATGTACTGTACATGTCCTGCAATATATTGAAAGAGCATTGTCATACCTTTTTGAGAATGCACTTTATGATTTGGGAAATGCAGGATGAATGTGATTTGAATATGCTGTTAGCGTCCAACAAAAAAGACAACAAAAGTTAAATTGATGTGTTTAAAAAAAGTATAGAATGTTATTTTTTCTTTAATATTTCATTTTTTGTTCTATTTATGAAAACACAGCAGTGACATTGAAAGTTCAGAGGGAAATACCTCTGTTTGCATGAAGGCAGAAAATATGACATGGAGATTCTATTGCTGACACATACTATGTTTATAGAAGAATTTACTATTTTTCTGTCACCAAGGCAGTGAAATGGAATGCTATCATCATTTTTATTTAATAAATTAATTTTCATCTTGTGTCTTGGTAGTACTGAGAACAGAAGCTGAGTTATGAAACCAGCCATGGATGGTTTAGGATGTGTTGCAATAATCTTGTGAGCTTCTTGCATTGATTGTGGGTAGACAAGGCAAGGATGATGTACACAAATGGCCTGTATTCACACAATGCATAGAAGTTCTCAGGGTGGCAATCTTAAATTACGGCATAGGATCGTCCATTGATTGGTATCACTACCACTGATTTGGATACTCAAAAGGACCCACATTGATATTCTGTTTCCTCTTCACTCTGTCATTTCAGAGTGATTCAAATTGAAACTAATCTATATTCTGTCCATGACATCAAACATTTTCCTGTTCCATCTAATTCTGCAGATGCTGTGGTTGTAAGCAGAATGGTGACCCCCACAATCTCTGTGTTACAAGTTTAAGTTACCTTGTCCAAGGTTTATTACATGAAAGCAATCTCGTGTCAAATCTATGAATTGGAAATTTGCCTTGGGTGTAGAGAGGTTTGCCTAATAGATTATACTATTTCATTATTCTTATGTGCAAAGTTAACATGTGTACAGTGTCATATTTCTCTCTGTTATTGTAGTTCATTTCGACTGTACTTGCCTTGTGAAAATAAATATGAATAATACTTCCAAAATGTGAATACCTTGTGTTGATTTCTTCTTGTTTTAGACAGAGGATTCCATTTACATACATGTACATACATAGCAACATGCTGGCCAGTCAGTCAGTGCATGAGAGCTGCTACTTATACTGGACAAAAATTGGATTCCAAGAAATTACACATGTGAAGGATACACCACTGGTAAAATGTCTGCAGTGAATATGAATGTGACAACATAGACCACATTTATACAAGAATTTTCTGTTAATGCAATGTAGAGTTATTTTATTGCCACACAGTTTCAATTGATGTACATTTAAATTACCCAGTACTTACTCTCCACAAACTTACAAATCTGCACATTGAATGATGATGCAACATTTATAAGCCTTCTGAATATACATACAGACAAAATCACTCTGGACTTTGTTTTATGTATCAGCATATCACAAATTCTGAACAACCCAGTAGTCATTCTAATCAGTACAAATTCATCATTTATCACTCACACATACATGTTTATGAAATACAAGATTGCTAAATGCACTAGTGTTTAAGAATTGTGACAAGGTGCGCTCTTGGTTTTACTAGAAAATCCATATACAAAGTATCTGGTAAACATTTACAATGCACAGTACATAGTCACTTTATATTGGAAACCGAGGAATGTCAAAACTGTCACAGACAGTTGAAGTTGGCTCAAAATGTACAACAAAATCAGTGCTCTATTAACATAAGGCTATCAGAAATGTCCTTTTCAATTATTTCAATACTATGCTGTACAATTTACTTGAGAATCCCTCTTCTTTGAAGTATATTCAACTACATTACCGTATGTCCAAAAAAAAATTACAACGGGGCCCTCCGCAGTGATATCTTTAAAAATATAGCGTCAATCTAAATACAAATTGAGGGTATGAAACTATAACTCATTGCCCACATCTTACAGAAAACCCCATTCAATTTGCTTTGGTGGTCAAAGAGAAATGAGGAATTTTGTAAAGGATGTCGGGAATCTCTTCCCTCCAAGTTCTGTCTATTATTCACACACAAGATCATCGAAGTGCTAACCTTGGAAGAACCAGACTCATGACATGCTTTGCAACAATCCACATTTCTCTGTGACTGCTTAACCAAATCTAATGGGGATTTCTGCAAAATAGAGCTAAAATGTTACATTTTAAGACCCTGAAGTAGCATTCAAAAAATTTAATCAAATTGGGTGTTATCAATGCGAAAATCTGATTGTAATTTTTTGAAGGACATACTGCAGTATGTCCCCCAAAATTACAATCAGATTTTCGAACTGATAACACCCAATATGATCGACCTGTCTAAGTGCGACTTCAGGGTCCTAGAATATAACATCTTCGCTGTATTTTGCAGAAAACCCCATTCATTTCATACCCTAAATTTGTAATTAGATTGATACACTATTTTTAAAGATATCATTGCGAAGGGTCCCGTTGTAATTTTTTGGGGGGACATACTGTACATGAGTTAGTGTGATATGCTACACTTCAGAATTTGGCGACAAGAAAGCAAACAATCTACATTACCTATTGGCTTGCTCCCTGAGTTTGGACCATTATAAGGTCTATTAAGAACTATTAAAAATGATTAAGAAGGATTAAAAACGATTTGCTCGGAATAATAAATTTGCTGATCATTAAAGTATTTTGCCCTACCAGGCAAACATCAACAAAAGATGTTGACACGTGTATGACATCTGTTGCAATATTCAGTGTGTAAGCAGAGGTACTTGTATCTACGTTTTAACATGAGCATGCAAACAGAAAAATTTCATGATTGTACAGCGTAATTTCACATGACAAAAGCTCACTTGTGTGCCACTGTGAATGTTTGTGGTATACATGTCATAAACTAGGAATATAACAGGACTTCCATTACTGCTATTTACCACCTTTCCATAGCATATCAAACAAATTCTCTGCAACGTTGCAGTGCCATGACTTCTCTCTCAAATCATTTACATGTTCACCTGGCCTAGGACATACACAATCTTAGTGATTGCACGTACAGGGTTTACATTTAATACGCGAGAGAAAATGATTTGTACATAAATAACACCATGGATATAATACCCAGTTTCTTACAAGGCTGGATGACCAATACCATCCTCCTTCTTGTAAGGCCATCAAACATTTTAAAGAACACTGTTATAAAGTTCATTTTTTGCACTTTTCATTACGTAAGTCTCCGATCGAGACTGCATGTCTGATAGGGTGTAAAATGAGATCCCGCTGGTCACGTGCATGGCAATTCATAGCAGTGTATTGTGTTGAGTGTGAAAAGGATTTTCACAACCTCCGATACTTTCAAGAATTTCATGGAAATTCTTCCTTTCAGACTTACAAGTGTATATCATAATTATGAAAGAACAGAAGGATAGATGATCTGCTGGTGTGGCTGCGGAAAAGGAGAATAAAGAGAAGAAACTGACCATGTGGCAGCAGAATCTTCGGGCGAAAAAAAAACAACGAAGTCACATCAGGCGGTGAGAGTTAGCGAAGCTGACTGCGCAACGGCAGCGACAGGGATGGCTGCCAACATGGATCGTGGCCGGGGAGTACCGGCGATGCTGGAGGCTGCCGACCACTCGGTGGCCTCGGATTACTACAAAATTCAGCTCATCAAAGTTGAAAAATGAAAACTTTGGGACAGTAACAGTCGGCTTGATAGAATCAAAGGCTTGCTCTGTCAATTCATGGAGGCCCTTCCCAGTAAAAGGGATGGGGTGGCAGGCAGGCAGGCATGGGACATGCACAGCCAGACCGACATCTTGATCGCAGTCGAAGTGATTCAGCCTCTGCTTCAACTTCTAGTGCAGATTATGACATGGCACGAATAATCAGGAGATTCGGTGTGCCTGAAATTGACATGTTTGCCTCCCGCCTAAATAAGCAGGTAGACCGATATATTTCTTGGAGGCCTGAACTGGAGGCCTGGGCAGTAGATGCCTTCACAGTTGATTGGAGCCAATGGGATTTTCATGCCTTTCCCCCATTCAATCAAGTGCCAATGTGCTTGCAGAAAATTCAAACGGATAGGCATGTGGGATTTTTGTGGTGCCCAGTTGGCCAATACAGGTTTGGTACCCTATTCTTAGCAGTATGCTGCTGGAGGAACCCATCTTAAAGGCATAATTTACCATTTGCAGATGAAACAAAATCCCAGCACTAGAGCTTCAAAATAGTTCTAAAATGTGAGTTAGGATAGAAACAACCAATATAAAGATCTGAACCAGTATAACTGATGTTAAGTAGTGTTAAATATACAAAATGTGAACAACAGTTATAATAAAAATGTTTCCAGACTAAACCATCTACAGTTATGGTTTAACGAGAAACATAGCGATATCTCCTTATATTTTAGGTTCTAATGCAAAATTCTTACATGATATGATGTTTTGCGTTACAACTGACCTACACATATGCATCAAATGTGATATCTCGAACATTTTTTAAAATCACTGCTCCCAAAGGTAGACAGGACCGTTAATTCGAAAGAGTAAGACATTATTATGTCAACCAGTTTCAGGCACCCAACATCCTTTGAATAATCACCTATCACTATTATGTCGCAGGCTTGGAAGGGACTTTAGGTAGAGCAAGGCCTCACACGAAGAACAACAGACATCAAAGCGGCTTCATGTAAAGGATCCACTAAAGCACAGTACCAGGTGTACATTGGAAAATGGAAACGATTTTGCGCAGAGAGACATCAATTATTTGCAAGCCCAAGTTTGTGATGTCCTTGCATTCCTTACAAAATATGTTGGACAAAGCAAAAGTTGGATACAGTAGGCTGAATACAGCCAGGAGTGCCCTTTCCACATTTCTCATAGTTGATGATGTATGACAGCCTCTTGGGTCACATCCACTTCTAAATAGGTTTATGAAAGGAGTTTTTCACTTAAAGCCGCCTGCCCCTTGTTACTCTTCTATCTGGGATGTTAAAGTGGTCTCGGACTACGTCAGAAAGCTATCTCCAGCCAAGGCACTTAATCTGAAGCAACTTACTCAGAAATCGACTATGCTGATAGCACTTGTTTCTGCACAAAGGGTGCAGTCTCTTCATGTTATCCACCTGGACAGGATGAGGTGGAAAAAATCATCTGTTGAGATTTCTTTTGAGAATACACTGAGACAAAACAAGTCTGGGAATACAGGATTCAAAGTAACACTAAATGCACACCCTCTGGATAGGAGACAGGGCTTTGAAATCTCATTTTACACCCTATCAGATATGTAGTCTCAATCGGAGACTTACTTAATAAAATAGGAAGATTAAATGAGAACTTACCTGTTTGAAAGTGAATCTTGATTTTATAAGTAAGTCGTAGAGAAGAGACTACATCACTCCTCTACCCCCACCCCCCTGCAACTTACGTAGCCTTATGCAGGCAAGTTCTCAACATCTTCATCTTCCAATTAATATATCCTGCAGTCTCGTACAGCTTTAAAAATTGCCACACACGTGACCAGTGGGATCTCATTTTACACCTGATCAGACATGTAGTCTCTTCTCTATTTACTTATAAAATTAGGATTAAATTTCAAACAGGTAATTTCTCATTTAATCTTCCTGATATGAAATCATGTATGCTGCATAAATGCTGATTACTTCAAATTTCTTTGAATTTCAACTCCTCCCTACACTAATAAGTTAAACATAAAGTATTGCGTTGTTTTCATTTTCACAATGACAGTTACAATTCATGAAATATTCAAATTTTAGTAGCCATAGAACTGCCATGCAAAACTTGTATATTACCTTGCATACTTTTTTTGTTCTTTATGACAAAAGAGATCATACTTCTTTTATTTTTAATCCTGTATCTCCTTACCCTATATTGGTATCATGTGGAAATAAGACAAAGATACTAATTTCATTTGTGAATTTAACTCTTGAAATAAAGTGGAAAGACCACAGAAGTTTTTATATAGGTGAAAGATGTGATGCTTGATTGTACTCTCCAAAGCAAAACATGAGTTGACAGAAAGCACTTGCATTCCACCATTCTGTTTTACTGTGCATGCCAAAGAGCAGAGAGTTGACTGTCTCACAGATATTTCTAGTTCTGGATGAAGAGCTCACGAAGAAAAATATCTTGAGGAAAACTGTCTGTTCTTTTTTTTCTTTCTTTCTTTCTTTTTTTTTTTTTGGGGGGGGGGGGGGGGGTGGATAATATGAATGTTACAGACAGCCTAGCCTCTAGTCTGGCCAAGCCTCACATCTGAAAATATATCCAGAAATACAATGTAGTATGTTATTAGATGTGCCTGCCATCTGTTACACTGTAGCTGCTGAGAAGGCTGAACAAGAGCTATCAGTTCATGTCAAAGAAACTTTGATTGACATTATTATTTCCATCTACAGAAAAGCAGCAAATGAAAGGTCATCCTTGAAAGACTTTCAGTGTCTGCATAACACAGATATTAGGAAGATCCTTAAAACATGCTAACACAAGGCAGTCATCTCTAAAGATGTGTGTTAACAGGCTTCATATGTGGCCAGCATTAACATGCTTTTTTCAATAAAAAATTACAGCAGGGTAGTGAAAAGCAAACGGCACAGAAGAAGAAAGCTGGTGAAGATGCTCTGGTTGTGCAGATGTGCATAAAAATGAGACAGGCTACCATTACGACAACATTTAGAAGCCAAACTCAAATAGCAGTTGCATTGAAGCCATCAGTCACACAGTCTGCTCTGAACACAAAATCTTCAGCAGCAGGACAGAAAAGCAATGGCTCCACCTCAAAAGTGTCACAGAAAAGTAATATCGCAAGTTCTAAGACAGCTTTTCCATCTGAGATTTAACCAAACCTGATGAGTGGATCTTAAATCTTCTTAAATTTCTTGCTTAAATTTCTTTCTACTGATCATCCTCTGATTTCTGCCAAATTTCTACTGACACTGTAGAACAATAGAACACACAAAGAAACATTTGCGTGGGACTGCATAAGAGGTCTAAAAACATGACAGGGTGTAAGTTACTTAATAAAACAAGAGCATCACTGTGCATTACTCCCAGGCTGGGATAGGACCAGGTCTGCGCCAACCACCAGGTGGAGCTCCAGGTGCTGGACTTGGTCCTGGTCTTGGTCCAGGCCTCGAACCAGGTCTGGCACCGGGCCTCGATCCTGGTCTGGAGGTGGGTATGGTAGATCCTGGTCTTGACGACATTGGAACAGTTGATTCAGGTCTACTGGTCAGTCTGGACCCGCTGCGAGGATAGTACTGAGGGCCAAGAGAAGGAACAGTTTGCTTGAGATCAGTAGGTCCACAAAACCATGCACACTTTGTACAATCATATAACATTAGTTATCAACAGCTTTTCAGTGCACTGCAACAATTGTCTTTACATCACAGAATAATAACACTTTTACAAAGCATGTTACGCTAATGATCATAAAACAAAGTATTGCCAAGTTGAAACACTAGTATGTAACCCATCCCATTTCTTGAAATTTTGTCTCTTCATGGCACTATGCCATCAGGCTTCCAAGTTGTTGAGTAGAGTATTTCAGAGTAATAAGAATGGAATGATTATATGCTGAAGAAATTATAGCAGGAGGTGCATCATCCAGATTTGGATTCAACACCTTCGAAATAGGGTAAAAACAGTAAGAAACAAAACAAAAAACCTTTGGGTGGATGGTAAAACACGTTAGGCACAATATCTGAATTTGGTACCCAGACTAATAAATAATCTAAGTTTTGTGGTAGTCTATTTGACAGTAGTTTATTGGATAGTACTTTTTTTGAGGACTTTACTTGATGGTATATCAGTTGTAGTTTATTTGATGGAAGTTTGTGCATTCACTGTAAGCAAGAGTTCACTAACCAGCTGTTAAACCCTTGTTTATAGGACTTCTCATTAAAACATCAATCCAAAGATATGGGGGGGGGGGGGGGGGGGGGGGGGAGAGAAATCTTTGTAATGATGTATGACAAGACAGATCAGGGCAACTACCTCCCGAGGACAACTACCCCTCGGCTAAATATTGGTTAGTGATAAGGACAGAGTAAAGATTCAGGTTAGAGTGAGGTGTAGGGTTAGACTTTGGGTTAGGGTTAGGTTTAGGATTAGGATTAGGGTTATGGTCAGGGGAAGGGTCTGGTGTAATTGTCTGGAGGGTAATTGCCCTAGAACCATGGCAAGGATTTACCTTGGGTTCATAATCTTCTAGGGCCATCCTGGAAGCCTCCTCTCTGAGCATTTCCTCGTAATCCCTCTCTGCCTGGTTCTCAGCCTCAAGCTCATGTTGGAGCCTCACTCTGGCTTCTTTCTTCCTCTCTCTTCTCTCCGTCATCTGTAAGAAAAACGTTTGACCATTGGTCATTCAGTCATGTAGTTACAATAAACACTCTCCTCCATCAGAGGCTGTTTATGTCTGACAGAGGAAGTAAGTCCTTAATGCATTAATTTTGAGACAAACCTTATTCACCCACTGAATCACAGATGCATTTAATGAAATTGCAATGCATCATGAAAGATTCAGAATTGAAAAGCTTGATTACAGCATATGACTCTCATCTACTGTATACGGCATATATTTTAGTGAGTGTCAATTTTTCACAAATCGGGATTTCTCAACAATTTCACGGGTGGTTAAATTCGCGATTGTAGATTACAGCACTGAACAGAAAAATGTGAGTGTGCAAGTCACATTCATGTCGAGATCAGAGTTGCTAGTTTCACAATTTTTAAATTCGTGAGTAGCACCCGACTCGCAAAATTCAGGAAAATAAAAACCTCAAGAAATATTTGGCATACATGTATACAATAGTCTACATACTAATGTACAGAAACATCAAACTCATGGCCGAAAAGTTCCGGTCAGATATCAATAACATCATTTTGTCATGAGTCAAAGGGAAGGTTCTAGAGGCACTGATAAAAGGACTGTGACAAAGTGGTAAAACCTTTTAAATACAGTCAAACTCGGATACCTCGAATTCGTCGGGACTGAAGAAAATGGTTCGACGTACGCGAATTTCGAGGTACGCGTACGTCGAATTTTCTTCGACTTATCCGATGTTTATCGATGTTCAACGTTTATCGATGTTCAACATGGTGTCTGTTATATTGCCTACTGATTGTTTGCATGCTTGTCAATTTGAATTGAATCAACTTTTATATGAATGAATTGAGTGAAAATCGGAAATGAAATCAAAATTTCAGAAATAAAGATTTTGGTGGCCCGATCGCGCCACCAAAAAAAAAAAAAAAAAGTCGGATGTTTGCCTTTACTTTTCAAAATGAACAGCAGTAACAACCGGCTACGTAAGATGCTAAAATAAATGTCAGAGTTTCGCGTTTACTTGTGGAAATGAATGACGGTAATATTCGACTCGGTATGATACTAAAATAAATGTCGGATGTTTGCTCATACTTTTGGAAATGAATAACGATAAGACTCAGCTCCGTATGGTGCTAAAACTAATGTTAGATATTTGATTTTGCGTTTGGAAATGAATAAGGATAACATTCGGCTCCGGAAGACGCTGAAATAAATGTCGAATTTTTCCTATGACGTTCGGAAATGAAAAACAATAACATTCAACTCCGTACAATGGTTAAATAAATGTCGGATGTTTCCTTATACTTTTGAAAGTAAATAGCAATGGCATTCGGCTCCGGAAGATGCTAAAATAAATGTCAGATGATCGTTTTTATGTTCGGAAGAAAATAGCAGTAATATTCTGCTCCATCATGTCCATATGATGCTAAAATAACTGTCTGATGTTTGCTTTTAAATTTCGAAATGAATAACAGTAACATTCAGCTGCGTTTAATGGTAAAATCAATGTTTGATGTTTGCTTTGACGTTCGGAAAAGAGTAACAATAACATTCAACTCCTGACAATGATGAAATAAATGCTGGATGTTTGCTTTTTTGTTCGAAAGTAAATTGCAATAACATTTAGCTCCGGAAGATGCTAAAATAAATGTCGAATGTTTGCTTTGATGTTCTGAAGTGAATAACAATAATATTCAACTCCGTACGCTGATAAAATAAATGCCGGATGTGTGCTTTTACGTTCGAAAGTAAATGTCAATAGCATTCAGCTCCGGAAGATGCTGAAATACATGTCGAATGATTGCTTTTACGTTTGGCATGTTTGGAAGTGAACAGCAGTAACATTCTGCCCCATACGATGATAAAAAAAAAATATTGGATATTTGCTACGGTACATTTCATAATAAATATCAGTAACATTCAGCTATACGTTTCATAGTCCAAAATGTCTGATATCTGCCTTGACGTTCAAAAATGAAAAACAGTAACATTCGGCTCCGTGCGATGATAAAATAATTGTCAGATGATTCATTTCACTTTCGGAAGTGGACAGCAGTAACATTCCGCTCCGTTCGATAATGAAATAAATGTTGGATGTTTGAAATGAATAACGGTAATATTCTGCTCCGTACGATGCAAAAATAAATAACAGATTGTTGCTTTAACATTTGGAAATGATTAATGGTATTAATCCGCTCAGTTAGATGCTAAAACAAATAGCGGATGTTTGCTTTCACGTTTGGAAAAATGGATTAGGATAGTATTCAGCTCCGTAAGATTCTAAAATGAATGTCGGTTGTTTGCTTTTACATTTAAAAATGAATAACGGTATCTTTCGGCTTTTTACAATGCTAAAACAAATGTCGGATGCTAACAAATGTCAGCAAATGCTCCCATTTTCTCATTTCAAACGTAAGTTTTGACCTCCTCAATATATGGGCATCAACTTTTATAATAATATCTACGCCTATTTGTCAAGTCTTTAAACACAGAGTAAGATGATTGAATTTTCTATTCATTTGTTTTAGACATGGACATCTGCATCACTTCAATAATGCTTAATATTAATTTGTCTATGTTTAGTAGGACCGATTTAGTTTTTCTAATGTTTTTCCTGATTTTTTTTTTTTGTCACCAGATTTTACTTTCGACCACCAGAAAATAAAAATCAATGATATTGGTGGCCCAATAAAACTTAGTGCGGAGCCCTGTGTATTCTATTCTTCATTGTGATCGGCCTATACTTCCAGATTTTCATAATCGCATTGCTGGAAAAAAAAAAAGTTCAGTGCTTGCGTTCTCGGGGAAGTAAACTTCGTGAAAGGCAAAAAAAAAAATAGTTAAAAAAAAGGCACTACGAGGTAGATTGATGTTTTGACAGTGGAGCGTGATTACTGGCAAAGATATAACTGTCAACGTAAGCAGGTGCGCCCCGACGGTTGAGAAATCTACGCGCACGGTATGACTGTCTCGATCAAAAATCAAAACACAGTGGTTAAAGAAAAGCAAATGATGGGGCTGCGCGTAGTGCTATCGTAAAGCACTCCATTGGCACGGGTGCTATGTGCATACCATGTACGTGTGTTGGTAGGTGTTGGGGATTTTCCTTGTCAGCTGTGTATCGGGTGTTTCTTCTTGGGCGCGCGATTGTTCTGGTCTCAGAATATTTACAATCGAGTGTGAAAACATGTGACATGTCTTCGCTGTCCACGCGCGCTTAATCGGAGATGCTGAGTGATGTTTACCATTTCGATTCGAGCAACATGCTGGGAAAAACAATAAGTTAATTAAGATCGGGACATTAGATTTCCCTTCGAGGTAACCGAACTTCGAGTTATCTTTTTCGAGCTACGCGAATTTTAATACACGGAAACTCCATAGGAACAATCCGGACTTTCATTTTGCCCCCGAGGTAAGTGATATTCGGCTTATCCGACGTCGAGGTATCCGAGTTTGACTGTACTTCTAAGTTTCCCTTCAAACATAGCTCTTTGCACTGAAGATATGTTCCTCTGGGGGCTCATCACTACAGCATGTGGTCCATCAGAGCATCCTTCTAACCAGTCACGCAATATTTGGAGCATCCCAGGTATGTATTGCATGTTTGCATGGACTTGGCAACCATATGAACAAAGAAACTATACAAACACCAATAACAGAAATGTCCTTTGTGCAACCGCATAGACATCTCTCTTCTGTTATTTAGTTTAACATTTCCTCATCTAAATACCACAATTATTATGAGGTAATCCACAAGTAGAAAGCAGTCGTACAGCAGAACAAATTTGTGTCAGATTTCCTTCACTAAAAAGTTCCAGACTCACTCCACCACATGACCTCAGAAGTTCCCTTTGTCTCACCTGTGCCTTAAGCTGTCGCCGGGTGTCGACTTTCTGCTGCTCTTGATCCTCCTTTTCCCTCTGGGTTAGCTGCTGTGCCACCTCCATCTCCCTCAGGAGTGCCTCCCGTCGCCGTAGCGACTCTTCCTGCCTCTGTTTGTTCTCCTCCATACGGTCTTGTAGCTGCTCCTGCCGACCTTGCAGCACCTTGGAGGAATGATGCGCATTGTGCATTATAATTTCAAATCATGTACATCAACATTTGAAGAAGAAGAAATATCTGTCTTGAGAGGAAATTAGAGCTTGAATTCAAATATGCAGGAAATGAAAGATAAAGCCCATAGGTTTTGCTGATTTATTTTCTCGTACATAAAGCCTTGTGTTATGGATGGAGTAAGGTTTCAGTTACATGGACATGGTGTAATGCATTGACTAAAAGCTAAAGGCTGTGCAGACCTTCAAAATTACAGTGTAATGGAGCCACTACCAAGAGAGCAAAGATGAAATTCTACTGTTTTAGACTTGCCATATCTCATCTGTTGAAGATCAGTACTGGCAAACTTCACAACAAACTATGTCATCTTATGCATACTATGACTCTGAACACACAGAATGTTGGCATACATGACGTGCACCTAGCATTTAGCATAACTTTTGAAGCATCATATGATACCGAGTTTGATCTATGAATAATTGTCATCAAATCCTACTATTCCACTGCAGCTTCTTCCCAATGAGTATTTCCTTCATATTCTTTCACACATTTAAGCTGCTTCAGTCCTTGCCATACACAACCTCTCTGGGAAAAAAATCCTATTTAGCTACTGATCTTTCCCATGTCTCAATTACAGTGTGAAATTATGTGACAAGATAGCAAATTTACTCAGCATACTGCAGCGAGTAGGAACAGTGAAACAAGTTCTGTCAGTGACTGTCATGAGGAGGAATACAGCTATCGAAGAAGTATGATCTAATGTGATTTGATGAGGGCAAGAAGAATACATTCTGTGTGGGTATTCTCAACACAGAAAGAGGAGAATTAGGAGTTTGGTCTATGCCTGTACACTGTATTAACTTCAGTTTGGTGTGTACTGCATAGATAAACATCTCATTGGCGCATGTTTTACAGTTACACTGATACAAGACTGCACCCTTAACAGGAAATGCTGATATTACAAAATTTACCACTAATATCTTATGCCATGGTCAGATACAGATTGAGTGACCACCTTACCTCTCCCATTAGTCTTTCCCTTGCCAACCTCTCTTTCTCCCATTCTGCCTCTCTCTTGGACCACTGCCTTGCTGCCTCTTCTCTGTTGAAATTTGGAAGAAACAAAATATATCTGATATGCACAAAAATTCTTCTACACATGTGCCTCTCAATCATGAAGTCAATTATAACAATGCGGAAACAGCTTACCATCTACTTTGGCTTCATACTGCTATGTTATACCGCAACAATTTCATCAGCATTTTGCCTTGATATACAGATTACACAATTCCCATTGTAAACAAGAATACACTTCCATGAAATTGAAAAAAAAAAAAAGAATAACAGGAAAACACTGAGAGCACAGAGGTAATCTTAGATGACTATTTAACACATCTTTTACACTATGTATTTTGCCACACAAACACAACTCTTCATGGGAGTTGGGAAAGCTTGTGAATGAGGATACTGCAAGTCACAAGCCACATAGAACTTTGAGCAATCCAAAGGTCCAAAGACAGTAAAGACATAAACAAGGTGATAAGGAATTGAGGGTGACGTACTGGAAGAGGGTGTCGAGTTCTGCCTCCCTCGCCTTCTCCAGCTTGAGCTGCTCCTCAATGACCTGCTTCATCCAGGCGGCATCAGCCTGGGCCTTTTGCCTCCTGGCTGATTGGAGGTCTTTCTCCTCAGCCTCCTTCTCTGCCAGTGACTCCAAGATCTTACGATCCAATTCCTAGAGATGCACATTATTCATGGTGGAAGCTCTCTTGAGACCTGAATCATTTCAATCTTAGAACTTTTCACAGCGTTTAATGAAACCAGTGGGACCATTTGATTCATTTCAATTTGGGAGTCAAAAAGGGGCCTGAGCTTTTGATCCTAGCAGAAGCTTTGTCAGAGGCAAAATGACCAACTGTCAGGGAAAGCAACCATGGGTATAAGGACTTCACACAACAAGAACAGTCACAGGAGGGTTAGGGACACAGAACAAAGAAAACAAAAGGGATGGGTATCATGGGCAAGGAGCCCAACAAGTAAGGGAGGGGATTAAAGCAGGAGGGTGGACAGACAAAAGGCAGAGGAGGGTCAGTAATAATCTCAAGGATCATAGGGGGCAACCTGTGAAGGATAAGGATGAATAGAGAGGCAACATCAAACAAGATAAGGAACAACAGAGGTTAAAAATAGGACAAGAGTGAAATAGCAACAGCATGAGTGGGGGGTGGGGGGCTGAACAATCAGTGAGCCCTAACTTGGTGTGCCAAGAAGAGGCAACAAAATGAAAGTGAGAGTCAACCAACAAATGCAAGTTACCAAACACATCAAAGTATGAAAAAATGACAATGATGATGACAATCATTTCAATTTTAGAACTTGTCACAGGGATTGATGAAAGCCAGTGAAACCCTTGGATTAATAAGGCAAAAGCCTGCTTTTGATTAACAGCAGATTTAAGAATCTGAATACAACATTGTAATACATTGGACTGACTGACCCCTCTTTAATAGGTATTTCCAAAGGCACTTTCCTCCAGGTAAGGCTGGGTTATATTCAAGAAGAAATATGTGATCATATTAAACATTATTGTACCCTCACTGTTTTATTCCGCAAGCGTTCTTTTGATGGTAAATATTTCAGAGCTGTGATGTACAGGACAAGAGTTTGGTCAAGTATCCCAGTAATGTACAAATTAAGTTCAAGGATGGGTGAATGTGAAAGAAACCTGGATATTGCTTGGCTGTAAAATTGTTGCCTACAGCAAGACTAAGCTCAGTAAAGTGAAAATTTGACTTTCAACATGCAAGAAGATGAGTCCATCCTTTCTTCTCAAGACCTACATTCGAATGTCAGATTTAAAAATAATGTACCTCCTGTGCTCTCCAGATCTTTGCATCATATCATATATCATGAGACATTATTTCTATTCATGTCAATATTGGAAAAATCTCTGCTGAGAAATTTGCTAACCAGTGCTTCTTGGACCTGCCGTGCCCGTCTCCTTAGCTTGGCCTTGTACTGGCTGACAAGGACACGCCCAAACTCTGCCTTCCTCCGCTGCTCCTCCAGCTCCTTCCTCTCCTCCTCCAGTTTTTCCAGCTCCCACTGCTCCTGGACCAAGTCATCCTGCTCTGTCTTGAGCCGCGCAGCCTGAGATCATGATGAAATAAGCATTGATGGCAAAACTTGAATAAATCTTCAACGAATGTTAAAAGCAAGACACCTATTGAACATTAAAGAAACACTCCATCAAAAGAAATAAGTAGAAATACTTTGTAATATTCTCAGCCTGTACCTTACTGTTGCAATGTCAATCAGGTTTTAGGAAACAAAATGTCTCTATTAGTACATGAACGGCTTGTTTTATGACTGTTCTTCGCTTCGTCAATTCACTGTATCAGTAAATGAGGGTTATTCTGTCTGGTACAAACTTAAATCCTTACAGAGGATATCAAAAAACCTGAAGCACACAAAATACACAAAAGATTTGTCTGCTAGCTAATAGGAGAAATCAGGATAGTGTATGTCAATAACAAATTACATGTACACTCTCACAAAAATTGTGCCATTGTTCAGTTTCTCAACATGCAATAAATGTAATTGAACACACACATACACACACACACACACACACACACACACACACACACACACACACACACTTTTGCTGCAGTGACTGACCAATGTTGAACATGTGTACTCTGACTGTTATTGACACCTTTTCTAAATTGTGTCCAAAACATTTGCTACATTCAATATTGCTATCAACATCAGTATATCCTTTGGATGATGAAAACAATCCATGATATCACATTCTAAGCTACCACGCTCTCACAGGACGTACAGTGTGTCTGAGAACAAACTGTGTCGTCAGCCGGTACCTCTAGCCTTTTGACAAGACCTCGTGGACAAGGCTTGAAAAAGAGACTAACTACGAGGGAACGAGTGAAGAAAGAGTGGCACAGCCATGAGGCCTTTTGGAACCTGACATGAATTTCTTATTTTGAATCTTGTTTCTTGTTGTTTTTGCCACTAAAATGATAGTAACCAATCAGCGACCTCATTGCTCGCAATGACATCAGCATATAATCAATATACATTAGTATGCATAGCGGCTTGCTCATCCAGGCTGTGCTGCCTGCCTTGAGATGTGATTCATTAGCATACCAACTGCAGATTGATTCATGAATACATGAATAATTTATGCATTGCATATGTTGCAAAGTGGCAGGAAAAAACCAACAACAACCACGTTTCAAAAGGCCTTGTGGCTGTCTGTGCTACTCGGTCTCGCATTTCACCCGTTTCCAAAATGCTCATTGTGGCAAGTTAATCTCATTCCTCAGCCAGGAGGCCTTGTCAAAAGGCTACTCACCTCTTGTTCCCGATCCTTGAGTTCCTTGACCTGGTCCTGGAGCTGGGCGGCCAGGGCCTTCTCCTCCTCCAGCCGAGACTCGGCCCTCTGACGGTCCAACTCCAGCCCAGCCAGCCGTTCTCGTTCCATGGCCTCATCAAGGAGTTGCTCGTGTGCCCTGGCCGAGGCTAGCTGCTCCTCTCTCTCATCTCTCTGGTCCTGCCAGGCATTGGTGACGTAGCGCTGGTGCATGTCCGACTCCAGCTATATAGATGGGAGAAACAAGTGCAGCACTAAAACACAACCACAGCAACAAACAAAAACAGTGATAACAACCTGACATCATACCATTAGAATATCTAATGCAAAGGAAAAATAAATACTTTGCAAGATATTTGACTTATTTCTTACAGTTCTATACTTCCAGGAGAGATGAAACCCTTCTGATTCAACATGTTCTCTTCCATTTAGCACTTGACAAACGAAGCTGTTTTGGGATGTAGGAAGTGGAATATTGTTTTCATGAGAACTTCTGTCATTTAGTCATTTAGTCAGAGATTTCATAATTACTATGACTATAGCCCATAGTCAACAATGATACTGAAAATCAACAGTTGCTTAATTGCAGCAGGTTCAAGAACATGCATGTTCCTGACTCATCCCTTACTTACATTTGAAGTCATTCTCCTTCTCAGTGAAAAGGTGGAAGCAATAAACCTTATCCATCTGAGTAGATAATAGATTTATATGCCATAACTTGGTAATTTAAATCTTTTTCATGCTTTTTGGGAAGGCTGCCTCTCTTTCCTTACCTTTCTCAAGTCTGGATTATTCTTTTTCCAGTGGTCATACAAGCGTTCATCTGCTATCTGCCAAACAACACAAGAAAGACAGATTTCATTGTGATACATATCATTTTACTTTAACACAGTCATACAGGCCTGTTAAAGAAAAGTCATGTTCACCTAAATTCAAGTGGAACAAACTGACATTATCAATAGATATATATCGCTATAGGTCAATTCCATTGTGACTTATGGGACAAAGTGACAATTTTCGGCAATTTCAAACCAATATTTTGAGAAAATAGTTGCATCAAATGCATTTTTCTCACTTCATGGTTAGATCCATCATATCACAGTTTATGAAAACGCCATACTTAGTTTGAAAAGTATCATTGCATTACGTACAGCAACGAAAAATTGCTGTCGTGACTTATGGGACATTTGAGGACCACCGTTTTTCACATGGGAAAGTAAGTTCTGAAATATTCTTACACACAGAGTCTCTGGAAAGATATTTTCTTTCCTGAATGTAGCAAAGGGTTGATGATTACCCTGAGCCAAGTGGTATGAATATCTACTCATTGGTACAGTAGCAGGATAGGGAAAACCAGTGTGACTGATGGGACACAAATATGTGACTTATGGGACGCTATCAACTACCACATTTTGAGATTGAGAGAATAATATTTACTGATGCCGGAACAAGTTCTAGAACATCATAAAACCAATCTATGACCAAAGAACATTCAGAAAATAAGCCATCTGAGAATTACACAAGCTGTATTATGGTCATAATAGTGTATCAGAAATGATACATAAATTTTTGCAAAAATTCGCAATTTTCATGAAAAATGAAGGTTTCTCGGACATAACTCCACTCCACGTTCACCGATGTTCACAAATGAGGTATCAAAATATCCGTTGTGAAAGGCTGCTTTGAGTAAACAATACCAGATCATCCAATTAAGCTTCATTAATCATCTATACTCAATAGTTTGATTTTCATAAAATGCAACCTTTCCGTGGAATTGACCTATATAGAGTTGGAGTCTACTTTTGATTTGTTTGATGCTAGATTTCATTGCTCATTCACAAACATGAGTCAATATAACAATGCTCTTTGAAAAATGTATCTTTATCATCATATAGCAAATCATGTAAGTCAAGAGTTTAAAAAACACCAAACAAAACAAAAACAAAAGCATAGACAATTACTTGTGGCTTTATGAATTCCATTAATCATGAATTATGACTTCTTTTCTCAAGATGAAGAACAATATTGTGCCTATATTCAACTCTTCCTGTAATTATGGATGACATGTTTTTCATCAATTATGCAAATGTGAATTGAAATGTGGCTTGATTATGCTTCATAAGTCTATCTTCCTAAAAATGTTATTTTGTTGTGAGTAATAAAATCCCGAATGTCAACACTACACATAATCTTAACCTGCCCTTACCTGCTTTCGATGGGTTTCTCTACTAGTCTTCAACTCCTCACTGCGATCTTTCATCTCACTGAGTCTCTTGTAGTTGTCTCCTGACAAGCCACGGAGCTCAGCCTCGTACGCATTACGTTCCTCTGTCAGCATGCGCCGCAGCCTTTGGCGCCTACCCTGCAGCTCCTTGGCTTTCATTTCTCTCTCAAATTTACTCTTGAATGCATCCATACTGCAATGAACATAAAAGCAGGATTGTAGAAGGCAGCAAACAAACAAATGACGTGTCAAACTCTCACAAAATCATGTCTGTGCAGAGTCAGGGCATTATCACAAATAATCCCCCCCCCCCCTCAATTACCAATCCAATTATTTGGATATGGTAAAAATTATCAAAGATTATGTGTTTATAGTACCAGACAACAAACATTAAGGAGTCTCACCTGTCATGGAAACTCTGATCTGATGTCCATGCATTCTGTTTGACCATTTGGACGTCACTTGTCTTGAAATACTCGGCTCGGTGTGACCACTGTTCCCGGAAGTCTTCCTCATGGTTACGTCTCTGCACCATTGCCTTTTCGTGTATGTTCTTGTACCGTGACGTCCAGTAGGATGGCAATGTGGGAAGCGCCATGACACTGCTTGTATGTTGTACTGCCTGTAGTGATTTTTCAGAAGCAGTTCAAGTAGGGTGATGATACAGTGAACAGACTTGAATTTGACACATAATATACAAACTTTGTAAACACATGGAATTTGAAATGATTTGGATCATGGCATGGCATTTTACCAGGTTCAAAAGGAGTGTCATTGTTATAGAAGATCCAGTCAATAGGTGGCATACAATATGTAAAACTGATATGATGACAGTACCCGTATTCAAGATGACTAACAGTCTAGATGGAATTCCTGTGAATTTGGGCAATATGGCCATCGATGGGACTCATCAAGCATTTTGCCAGATTTTTTTTTCTGAAAAACAGTTTAAGCTCCTCAAATTCTTGCATTTGATTGGCTAAGAGCAAATTTGACAAAATGCTTCATGAATTTCTGAACTGCCCCCCCCCCCCCCCCCCCCCCGTCATTGGTGAATGAACACATTAGCGGTTTAGTAAATAGCCAATCACATTGGTTTCCATGCTACACCCGACACCATCCTCCCTACAGTACTATTGGCTATCGGACTCAGAGCCTCCAGTCTGTAAATTTTAGGTGAGGGATTCCATGAAGAGTGAAGCCAGATGTAGTCTTTGTGGAACATATCTCCCACGAATACCGTTACAGCCTGATCTTTTGGTGTAACCTAGCCGTATCAGCGACCCTGTACAGCGCCCCGAGTGGGGTCAGGTCTATTAAACCCTGATCAATGACACTGCCCACTGCTGCACTGGCGATGGTATGATGATGTGGTCCCATCTAGTAGCAACTTTCTAGCACTATTGTGACAATGTCTTGCAGCTGCAGTAAAAAAATCTTGAACAAATGCCACCACCACGTTCCAGCCTGTTGACACCAAAATCTACCGGATTCCTTGTCTTATAACTCTTCCCGGGCAATTCTGGACAATGGAAAGAAAGATACAGATGTAAGCCTACGTCATAAAATGGTCTATCTAGAGCCAGGTTTCTTTAAGTCATGTTACACAGAGTTACCTAAGATCTATATCTACACACTATAGAGACACAAGTCTAACAATACATATAGACTCTACTCTAGTCTGGCAGAGCACTGAGACGGTGTGAGAGTGAGAGCTTGCATGAAATTGTGCAAAATGGGAACTCAGCAATCAGTTTTGATTCAGAGAGATTGCTATCTAAATACAAGAACTTAAAAGTAAAAGTATATTCATTCCGCCTACATCTTCGTTGGTGTTAGAAAGGACATGACATCTGAAAGCCAGCCGTCACTTACAACGGAATGCGAGGTAGTTTGGACCAAAGCCAAGTTTCAAGGGAGCAGGGACCGCTACATTGCATCTTTCTACATGCCACATAGACACTTGGACAGCATCCGCAAATTAGGAGACTCACTGCAAAAATTGCTGTCCCAGCCCAAGGAGAAGCATATAGTGCTAGCGGGGGATTTCAACTGCCCCGACATAGACTGGGAGCATCTGACAGTGAGGAAAAGAGCACAGGATAGGGAGGTACAACAAGCGCTCATTGACATTGCCACTTACTATGGACTGACACAAATCCATGATCAGCCCACCAGGTTAGAGAACATTTTGGACCTGGTCCTCACCAATAATCCATCTTTGGTGAAAACTTCCACAAGTATCCCTGGAATCAGTGATCATGCGATGGTGGTGACCGACTTCTGTATCTTGCCTCAACTCATCACACAAAATGCTAGACGTCTTTATATTTTCTCCAAAGCAGACTGGAAGAAAATTCATTCTGAAGCGACCTCATCAACCTGGGGAAGTGGGCTGAAACATGGGGCATGACATTCAACACCAGTAAATGTAAGATAATGAGCATCAACTCAAAGTCCACCCACTTTTACAGGCTACAGGATCAGATCCTAAAGCAAGTATCTGAACACCCTTACCTCGGAGTTACCCGGTACTCTAAATGAGAAGCTGAGTTGGAGCCCACATGTTGCCAAGACAGCTCGCAAAGCAAATGCAGTACTTGCACTTCTGAGGCATAATCTGGGGTTCTGTCCAAAGAACTGCAAGAGAACAGCGTACACAGCACTCGTCAGATCCATCATGGAATACAGTGCCATAGTATGGGATCCATACTTAATGAAGGACATAGACTCCCTTGAAAAAATCCAACGAAGAGGAGCCCGTTTCATCACTGGAGACTACCACTAGTACCAGTCAAGAGACCCAGGAAGTATGATGCCAGTCCGGGAAACCCGCTCATGAGGACCGCCCCCGCGTACGAGGATGGTCCCTCCTCATGAGGACCTCCCCCCGCCTCATGAGGCCCCCCGGGGAACGCCTCATGAGGCCCCCCATTCACTTCTTATTCATCTCACATCTGACGTATAAATTGTCGCAACTTTGTACGGTGATTTTTTGTTACACACACATGTCCACTATCCATGATGAAAAGAAGAAAAAATCCTGTCTGTTTTTTTTTTTTAAATCGAGTTTTAATCACCCGATGCAGAGCGCCCATCAAAACACGGGCGCCAGCGCGTTCGCACAATGTAAGACTGCCGCACCTAGCGGCCTGATCCGACTAAATATTTTCGATGCTTTTTTCTGCGGCTCTCACCTCTCCGCGCACGAATCAGCCTCGTGAAGCTGAAGTCTGACATCTTTTTACACAAATTCGTAACGAGAAAAATTAAATCAGTACTAACCTGATCTTGTCCATATATTCCAAGTTACTATTCCACACTGATAGAGTAGGTGGGTAGATGACATACTCCAGTTTGTTAGCAAAATAATCACTTTGTAGGTATGACGAGTTCACTTTCTTCGTCAATTCCGCCCACGATTCCGCCGTTTGGGCGCTTTTTCTGGAATCATCCCGCGACGCGACGTACGTCGCATCACATCACGCATCCAGCACATACTAAGTACCAGACTGGTATGTGCTGGATGCGTGATGTGATGCGACGTACGTCGCGTCGCGGGATGATTCCAGAGAAAGCGCCCAAACGGTAAGCGGGCGGCGGAATCGTGGGCGGAATTGACGAAGAAAGTGAACTCGTCATACCTACAAAGTGATTATTTTGCTAACAAACTGGAGTATGTCATCTACCCACCTACTCTATCAGTGTGGAATAGTAATTTGGAATATATGATGGACAAGATCAGGTTAGTACTGATTTAATTTTTCTCGTTACGAATTTGTGTAAAAAGATGTCAGACTTCAGCTTCACGAGGCTAATTCGTGCTCGGAGAGGCGAGAGCCGCAGAAAAAAGCATCGAAAATATTTAGTCGGATCAGGCCGCTAGGTGCGGCAGTCTTGCATTGTGCGAACGCGCTGGCGCCCGTGTTTTGATGGGCGCTCTGCATCGGGTGATTAAAACTCGATTAAAAAAAAAAAAAAACAGACAGGATTTTTTCTTCTTTTCATCATGGATAGTGGACATGTGTGTGTAACAAAAAAATCACCGTGCAAAGTTGCGACAATTTATACGTCAGATGTGAGATGAATATTAAAGAAGTGAATGGGGGGCCTCATGAGGCGTTCCCCGGGGGGCCTCATGAGGCGGGGGGAGGTCCTCATGAGGAGGGACCATCCTCGTACGCGGGGGCGGTCCTCATGAGCGGGTTTCCCGGACTGATGCAGATGCTGACCAATCTTGACCTTCACACATTAAGCATCGAGGCGCAGATGCGCAAGACTATCTTCCTACTTCAAAGTGGTCGGGGGGTTGGTACCAGCCCTCCCTGTAAATGATTTTCTCAGACCTATACGACTAAAAAGACAAATCAAAGCAAAGAAATTTACTGGGTTTGAGGCAGACAACCTAGTAGAAAGGCAAGTCACAAATCATAGTAAGTGTTTTGTTGTTGAAAGTTCAAATACAGATCAATATAAGAACTCTTTTTTTGTTAAGACAATGGTGGACTGGAATCATCTTCCAGACACCATAGCAACTTCCCAAACAGTAACAATTTTCAAGGCTGCAGTTGGAGACCAGTTTCTTCAAGTACCAGTAATCTTCATCAGCCCTCTCTCTCTCCGGTGCACTAGCTATACCACAACGGTCCTGCACTGTACACATCCAGATCCAGATCCAGATCTAGGCGTAGGGTTAAAGCCTATGCTAAAGTCGAAGAGTAACTTTTAGCTTAGGTATATTGTGAACACATAGACATTGAACCGAAGCCAGCACTAGCAGCAGCAGAGCCGAGGCCGAGGTGCAGGGACTGCGACTGTAGCTGCCTGTATCGTAGGTAGCTGAGCGGCATAGAATCTAGTAGTAGAGTCTCTGGAGTTTTTAAATGAACAACCCCGCAGAGCTGAGCATGCATAACTGGATTGTAAGGAGTTAAATTTAGTTGTAACGAGGCGGGGGTAATTCAGCTCAGTAACGGGTACCTACAGGCTACAACCATCAACTCCACAATGGCATGCAACTGTACAGAAATCATTGTCATTACTAAGACTAGTAAGAGAAGTAGTTATCGAGCATACAGTTCAGTTGTATATCAATATCACCGCAGGCGCAGCGGCACCGCGTACGTACATCCACTGAGAAGCGTCGGGTCGCCAACGGGTTGCTACCCTCAAATCAACAAGCCCAGCAGTTTAGGGGCGGAAACAAGCAACGATCTGTTGCTTGTTGCACACTCCATGAATTTCATGAGCGTATTTACTGTGATATTCGATAATATTCATAATACCACGGCTTTCTGCTGCAGAATTGAATCAAATCCGTATGAATAATTCACAGAATTGAAATACGAATGACTACATACCTTTTTACAACACCTCAAAACTCACGGACCAGAACCTGGGTTCCGTTCAGCTGTGGAATGCTATTTACGTTTCAAATATGTATGTTGCCGATTGCATTGCCTGCTCATTATAAGAAACGACTTTCTTATTGTTTATTAAAATCAATACATTTTGATGTAAAAATTAATATAATACTAAATTTTATATTTATTATCATTTTCATTCGAAAATATGTTGATTAATTTATCAATAAATAAAGGCATTTTTTTAATAATCAGTTGGTCGATTCTGGAGGATCAGTGGATAAGTTTACTCACAAAACAACACAGGGACAATATTCTGTGGATGAAAGCAGGAGCATACAGTAATATCATCGAGCGAACTGAATTGTTGCCGAAATGTGCTATTGTCACAACAGTTTATAAACTTAGCAATTCATTGTTTTTATCTACACGTAAAGGGCCTTCAACAACAAGAGTTCTTAAAAAAAAAAACAACAACAATGCCAATGTTTGGGTCATGTCAGGGTATGTCTCATATAAATTATACTAAACACAGATAGGCGGCCGGTATAAACTGAAAAACTATTAAAACTATATAGAAGATAATCACAGGACCATCCATCTTGTGAGCCTTAATTTTAAGTCCTTTTTCATCATACATAATATTATTGTTTATCGTCTTTAATAAAATCTCTGTAACCTTGCTGATCCCTTGCATCTCGTGCCTCTATAACGTGGGCTAAGTTGGTTATTGACCTGCCCTCCATAACTCCTCTTCCTTCGCCGCTTTTCCCTGTTATGTCCTCTTCAGTCTCTTCCTGTGTGTTTTTCCTATCACATGCTTGTCTTTTTTTTTTTTCACGAGAGAGCTGCCTTGTGTTTGTTTGTGTGTGTGTGTATTTCTTCTTGTCTTTCTTTTCTTTAAGGCAATCTGCCTCGTTCGTTCGTTCAGCAATTAGTTACATCCGTCCTTGTTTATGAGGAGATTGGAAACAAAATAAAATATAGGGTCCTACAAGCTCTGATTTTTAGCAGTCCCCTTGCTCCACTTCCAACAATTTGATTCGGTATTTGTCAAAGAAGTCAAAACATCCATATATTGCACTTCAGTTCACATTATTTTAATGGTTCGATGTTGTACTGGTTTTGTACAGTACTTGTATTCAAGTGTCTAATTGCAATATCATTTATCTTAATGCAATAAATGAAATTAAAATGTAATGAATGATTGATAATTATTAATTATGATATCAATAAAACTATTGAATGACAGAAAAGCAGTGAGAGCCTGTAGTATGAATCACTTAAGTGATATTAATGAAAAACTGAAATTATGGTAAAAAGCGGGTGATTCAAAGGTTCAGGGTTTCCATATTAACCAAAGCCCAAGGGGGAGGGCGCATTGTGCCCCCCTACCATAATAGATTATTTTCATTTGCCACAACTACGCCCTTAACCCAATTTCAACCAAATTTGGTGACTTTTTGTAAAAACTTTATTGCAAACATTACGATATATAATTCATCTATGTTTGATATTGCTGGTTGTCATGGCAACCATAAGCTGACAACCCTGTCCGCCGGATCTTGCATGTTTTTTCTGTTCCAAAGAACATAATAGTTGATGAAATGTACATGTACATATTAGATTTTATCTATATAATTATTGTAGCGAATATCACCCCCATGTGTTAAAATTGAGAAACTTCAACCATAACAAATAGTGAAGTTTGACTTGCTCTGTGGCAAATGTGAAAATGATTGGTCTAAAACAAGGACATAACTGAGATGGGGGTGGGGAAAGAAATTATAAAGAAAAAACATAATTTCATAGCACATCTCTTATTTATTTCTTTATATTTTGGTGAATAGCCCCATCAGTGGGTGACCTTGAGAAATTTCAGCAAGTATTGAATCATGTAGAGTATCATGAGTTGCTCTACCCATGTGCCAAAGATGACGGTGATATCTAGGATTCATAAACTTCATATAGAATCAAGGGTCTATACTACTATTGAACCTTTCAGATGCTAGCGTTCTGAGAAGAGGATATGATAAATTGTGGCGTTATATTAGTGTATCTCAATATAATCTGACCACTCAAGCGCGGTCTCGGGGTGTCTGTGGGGGAGGGGGGAGGGAAACATTATTATTTTGCCCCCCCCCCCCCCCCATAATGCGGGGGATACACACGCTGGGACAGCCGAAATGTAGATAATACAAGGCAAATTGTAAACAAGCGATAATTAATGCATTTAGATATTGAAACATTATCAAAATTGTGGTGGTTTTTTTTATGATTCGCACAAATCCATCCTCCAGTGTTTAGTGGCGAGCGAGCAGTTACTATAGACCTGTAGACCGAAAGATCACTGAGCTATCCATTATTGTATGCGCGGAGACTTTGTCTGGCTTCAAGGAATCCCTCTCCTATACAGGAGAACTGCCATAGCAAAAAAAAAAAAAAAAAAAAAAAGACACACACACACAAAAAAAAGGGTCATAAAACTCCTCCAAACAGACGGATTTTTCTGTCTCAATTTGTCATAGCGAGCAGCTGGTGGAGTTGATCAGAATTAGCATGTATAGAGGCTTGCGGGCGCGGTTCTACCCCTCCCCTTAATGATAGTAGAATTACTTTCAAATTGCTCAATGCAAAAAAGCCCAGATTTTTTTTAATGTAAATGGGCAATCTTAGCTGTATAATGTCAACATCCTCGTATCAAACTACACTGCCTAAGATCTTGATCCCTAATAATTCAACAGAATTATTATAAATCCAGCTGGCAACGGATCAACGCCCTGCATTATACAGGATATTTCGAATACCGTTATCAATTTCCTGTTGACATCTGGTAATGTTGACTATTTTGCCAGTTTGACAACATCGTTGCGTTACTTGTCATGATAACCCCTCCTTTATTTCTGTATTTTATTGTATCTTAGTGGATTTATCGCTGAAACAGCTGAGAGTGCTTGATTATTACATCATTGTGCATGGATGAAGTGATGATGCAGGAAAGGATAATAATTTTTAATCACAATTGTAAACAAAACTGCAATTGCAAGATGACTTTGTTAAAAATATGCAAATAGTTAGACCTGAATAATACACATTTACACCCACAAAAGACGAAAGTCGTGACATTAAGTTGGTAATAAAAAAAAAGGGATATGATATTTTGTTCATAAAATTTGGAACTTACCTTTAGGAAATGAAAAGAAGATCATTAATATTTGGCTGTCTGGAGACCCGGTTTGACGTGGTGTGAACATTTTTCTGCTATTGTTTGTATAAAATATCTCGTTCAATATAGGTTGTATACACAGGATTAAACATTTTTGCTGTCATTCAAATTAAGGAAGAATCTATATTTTGCTATGATTTTACCTCATTTTTAATATTGATCATTGTAGTGCATCTTGGGGAAACTGTGCAAAAATCCATGGGGAAAAGATACAAAAACTCCTGATAAATATGCCGGAATGATGTTGAATGCTGATTATTATATGCATCTCAAACTTCCTTGTTACTAACGCTGGAATATCAGTATAATGAGCAACGTATAAAATATCAATATTGTGTTCTTGTTCTTTTAAGATTCAAAATAATCTATAGTACCGACTCATTTAGAATCATTGATATTTAAACGAACTGAAACGTATACATATATACGACACGTTATTCTTTGAAATGCCCCTTCAACTTTCCCGCCCAAGGACATAATAAGCAGGGGCGGATCCAGGAATTCCGTATAATCGAGGGGGCGCCTTTACAAAATAAACGTTTATTAAAGGGGGGGGCACGCACATCTGTCCCAATTTTTTTCTTTTTATTTCTTTTGTTTTAACAAAAAATGCGGGGGGCGTCCGGTGCGCTCCTCCTTGTTATGGATCCGCCACTGATAAGGAATTCTCTCGTGCATAATCATTTCGAAGCCATTTTGTTTAATGCCCTCTGCAGTGTAAATGTTGCATATCCTTTTATGGACAAAAAACAAACAAACAAACAATGATGCCAAGCCATACTGAAAAAGTGCAAATTTTCGCGGTGCTGGCATTTTCGCGGTGCTGAAATTTTCACGCCTTTCGCGCAACCAGAAACTATAGCGCGAAAATAAAAGCACGCGAATATTTTTGCTTGCCTTATGCTCCAGTGCATGGATATCTTGATTCCGCGAAATAAAAAAACACACGAAACTCTTCTTGCCCTGCCGAGCGCGAAGAATATCCACTTTCATACAGTAGTGATTCAAAACAGTGCTACATATACATGTCATGTGTATCCATATATCTACATAATATCTTATCTATCATTAATCCACTCCAATGTTTATTTATTTTTCTTTATCCTCCTTCGAGGGACTTTATTTCATTTCAAATATCTAAAAAAGTTCACAAAGACATATAGAGAGCAGGATGTACGAACATAGAAAATAGGGGTGCGAACAATTAATTGTCAAAATCATATCGTCACATAAATTGATACTTCAAATAGATTATATCCAAAATTTTCCCTGAATGTACCTCAGCATATCAATTTGTGCATCCACAGGTAATCAAATATAATTCTTATGATCCAACTTTTGCTGTAATTCACAAAGTTGCCTTTCTGTGAAATTAAGTAGCTTTTAAACCAAAAATTTCAAATTCATAATGAGCTCTGTTCTAAAATCTGTCAATAGTGCGTAAACATTCGTTGCCACTCCAATGTTTATAGTTTGTTTTTATAATGTTTTGTATTTTCATGCTGTAGAATGATGTTTGGTATAACTGCAGGGTACATACCTTTTGAAAGCAGTTTTACAAAACTGACAAGCCACCCTGCAGTATAAAGTAAATAAAACAAAATGAATATGAATAAATGTTAATGAACATAAATTATTATCCATTAGTTGAATAATTGTAGAAAAAAAATGATATAGTTTTTGTTTTTGTTTTAGTTGTAACTTATGATGTCGGGTTAATCATCTATTTTGTTATGGCGTATGTGTTGTTTCAGTTACAGTAATTTGCACCCTTGTATGTTGATAGGCCTACTTCATGTTTATTTTGTGGTAATGTACGAAGAATTTCCATTGCTGACAATAAAGTAATCAATCAATCAATCAATCAATCAATCAATCAATCAATCAAAACCGCAATCTATAGAGGAGTACTCTTCATAGAGGGTAGTACCATGAAGCTCAGTGGCGGATCTACGGAGAGGGGGAAGGAAAGAGGTTCTCCCCTCCCCTGGAGGTCCATGTTTGTTTGGTTGTTTGTTTTTATTTTTTTTTTTGTATGTCTGCCGATTTGGGAGAGAGACCCAATGGGAGAGAGAGTTGGCAGCAAAAAATATGAAGACTTTTTCCCCCTTTCTTTCTTTCTTTCTTTCTTTCTTTCTTTCTTTCTCTTTGCTTTATGACCCATCGTCCCTGGAGCTACAACAGATTTCACCAAATAGAATCTGTTTTTGTATCCTCTATTCATTCTTGTCTTCGAGGTTTGAGGAATTTTTGTGCCTCTCATAACTCCCCCCCCCCCCCCCCCCCCCCTTCCATACACATCGTCACATACTAGTACTAGTAGTATAGCATCAACACTGCATACAGTAGGCCCTACATCGCAGCACCTTGCCCGATCGACCATGGCATGCAGCAGCCGTGCGCCGTAGTGCCAGTGCAACACTTTTGTATAGTCACGCAGCACTGTGATTTCAGCAAGGATCTCAAGCTGAGCCCGAGCTCCCGATCCCCCCCTCTAACATCAGCTCCATTGACTACTACAGGCGCAGAGAGGAAACGCTGATGGTATTGGTGTGTAGCATTTATTCAGAATTTTTGTTTTCATGTTATCATGTTGACTTGCTATGTTTTCTCTTGTCGAATGCGCCGAATGTTCACTGGTAGTGAGGCCAGAGTCATAGTTAAGACGCTTTCATGACTTGCGAAGAAAAAGTTCAAGATGCAGCATGCAGCTCATCGAATTGTTGACACCACTCCAGCGGGACGGAGCCCCACCTTCGACCGCGAGCGAGCGCTTGATTCCAGCTGCACTGCTGGGTGTAATTTTTACGTGTCTTGCATTACATTAGACCGATAAATCTGCCTCTTGTTCGGTGGCCTCTGCTCTGGTCGGTAGTATGGTTGGCTATATCACGATTATGCCTGGTTTTGCCTTACTTCGGGTGAGGTAGTACTGAATTATCAAGGAATCAAGCCATATCGAATAAAACGAAGAAATTTGTGCAAATTGCCAGTCCACTGTATTTAGTTCAAACTAGTTAGTCTACATTGTATATTTTAATCTTTAAGAAGTGTTTAGTGTCTGTGTTTGTAAGATTCAGACAGGACTCAATCTACAACTTACAAGTCAAGTGGAATGTTCTCAATATGCTTGCTCTCTAAACGTTATGTTGTGGTAAGTTCAAACTGAGAACTGTCAATAGCAATATATTAGTTCTTGCAAACATGTTATGCATAAGTTTTAAAATTCTACCTTTTTTATCTACTGTTCATATTGTGGTCAGTTTTGCAGTAATATGGAAATATGGGTGACATCAATCAGGGTGCTACATAACTTTATTTTACCACTTGCCCAGTCGGGCAAGCAGATTTTCAAATTTGCTGCAAAACACTTGCCTAATATTCAATATACTTGCCAAAAAGAAATTCCAGAACATAAGGAAATAATATAGAAAATCATGTGTTTATAGTCAAGGGCTTGATGAAACACAGTCATTTGAATAAACAGCATACATTGATTCACATGCTTAAACACAATGGAGTACCAAACTTGGTCTGATCAAGTATTGCTGTTGCATTGCATTGGGGCTTCTTCATGTAAGTGTTGGAAAGTTGCTGAAATGAAATATAAAGTATGTTACATCACTATACAGCCATTATCTTTGGGCTTCTGTATGGTTGACTTTATGGGTTTGTTGGGGGAGGGGGGAATAAGTGGAAAAAAAATGGCTTCAAAACTTTTTGCTTGCCCAATTCGGGCAAGCATTTGTTCTCATTCAAAAACACGTGCCCGAATTTGATTTTCACTTGCCCCGGGCAATTGGGCAAGTGCGTATGTAGCACCCTGCATCAATAACTTTTTAAAAAAAGAAAATTATATTCATAATCCTTGATTAAAAATATTCGCTCCTATTCATTGAGGACGACTCCCGAGTATACTCGGGCAGGTGTCTATGGAAAATGTGTGTTATAGCAAAATCAGTCCGTCCTCAACAGGTTAAGTTGATAAATAATTATGCATACAGTACAAAATAGATCCAGTATTTCAAAGATTTGTGAGTAAATATGGTCTTATGTGAGTTTTTGTCATCTGTCTAAACACGTGTAAGTAGGCTAAAAGATAGAGGTATAAAAGGAAAATATAGTTCATATTGTCCTGATGTAGCTACTATAGAAACTCAAGCTGGGAAAACTAGAAAGAGATCTACTGTAAACCTTTGTATGCTTTTGGAACAACTTGAATGTAAATCAAAGAGGAGGCTTTTAGCACACATATTATCAACTGTCTGTATAATACTGTCATGATTGTCTTTATGAATGTAATTTGCTTCAACCCTGCCATAAGTATCATGCAGATCATATGATCATATGTGTCACACTACTCACAGCTCATTAATTTTTTACTATATGAAAGTCCATTATTAGCTGTTTGCGAATTATTGTTCTTCCACAAGTTACAGTTAGAGTTAAAAGAATAGCTAGAAGGGGGAAAATATAGGGATTACCCAGTATGTTATTTATAGGTGGTGCTCACAATGGCCTATGAATGAATGTAAATGGGAAAACTCTTGGCACTAATGGCAGTTTGTACTAAAGCATGCTATCCAATACTAGTACTTACTCAGAAGATGCACACACCCAGCAAAACAAACACATTACCAGCTTGTACGAATTAGCTGAGCGTGTTTGCATAGACTAGATTGTATGCTTTGTTCTTTCTAGGGTAATCTCTTGTGAGGGATGCTTTAATTATTTGAAGAATGTACTAGTAGGGTTATGTTTCAATCATTTATAAATTTCATGTGACCAAATGTTGCCAATATTTTGTTGCTGCTGTATGCATGCTGGTTTAGTGACCGCTGTATGCATGCTGGTTTAGTGACCATGAGTTTAATGACTCCTTCATTGTAATCTGTCAATCATTAACTATAATGTGTGGTGCATGCTTAAGTGGCAAACAATTTATACTAGTTATACTAGTTAGCTCTCCTTCCGTTTAAAGTTCTCCATGGGCTCATTGAAGACACTGACACCAAAGACACTGTATTTAGGGTATGACATGTAAATATGCAATCTAGTTTTACCCTTTTCAGTAACTCCTCTGGCTTGGGCCAGGCCCGAGCTTAGTCGTAAAAAATAATTTTGAGTTTAAGAATGGGTCGGGCCAAAGTGGCCCATGCCAGGAGCGGGCTATTTTGGCACTGCTGAAGCTAGCACCAGGTGTGGGCCAGGCTCGGACCAGGCTCGTGCCTGGTGCCGATCAAGGAGTTTATGAATGATAGCAACGCCAGGCCCGGGCCAAAATTCCTTGCACGGTCAAAGGCACAATTACCTGGCTGTGCCTTCCACCAGAGCGTGTGTGCAGTTAACGTACCATGATAGTTATCCCTTACGTGGCTGAATTCGTAAATGGGTCATCGTAAAAGTAGCCCGGCTCTGCTGTAGGTACTGAATGCAATTTTTACCGCTTGGCGCGAGCCAAATTAGCCCGGGCCAGGAGCTGGCCAAAAATGCATTCACGTTACTGAAAGGGGTAATGTTTAACCAAACAAGTATAGTTTTCATGAGTGGGAAGACTGATATCATTTTTTTTTTTTTTTAATGCAGACTTAGTAATCTGAGCTTTTAGAGTTTTGATACATTTACATGTATTATAGAAATATATTCTTTTTTCACAATCACGAAAATTATTTTGTATCTTAGTGAGTAGCATCATACTGCCATCTATGATGCAGTGTGAAGAAGCTGCCAGTTGAAGGCGAAAGTACTCACTAAGGTACAAAATGATTTTCGTGATTATGAAAAAAGAACATATTTCTATGAAATCACCAATCAGATGAAACTCATTCATGTTTTAATACATTAATGTACTAGTAAAATGTATCAAATTCCAACCTAAATTCAATTCACTACATGCTTGAATTCGTTATAAAATCAACTTGTAAACAGTGTGCTTTTATCAGTCCTGTGCATAGGCAAAATAGCATTAACATAGAGCATTTTGACTTTTGATAGAGAGTAACCTTTTTTATGGGTTCAGTTATATTTATAGATTAAGTTTGCCAGATCTCATGTGATAATTGTTAATAATCTAAAACATTGAAAGTGGGCTTTGCCCACTGCTAAGGTTGGTGATTGCAAATTGTACATGCTGAAATGTGAACTTCATGATCTTGAAATAGATAACAAGATAACAATACTGTTTACAGAGTGTTAAGGTCTCATCTGCCATTTCCTCATTAACGTCTCTCCTCCACTTATAATCACTGTTTTCTTTTGCAATAAATGTATCGCCTTACATGATTTTGCTTTCTCTCGTGCAGGTCTGAGATTATTATTGCATCCTTCCGTCTTCCTCTGTGGTTATCTTGCTCTGGACTCTCACTGGGACGTTAAGTTCTTGGTCTCATCATCTTGACATTGCACTCAGCAGCAGGATGTCTTTCTACCAGAGGCTGGAGACTCGCTTCAGGGACGTGCCGGCTGATGGAATCATTGAGACTGACAATTTTCTGGAGGCCAGCAGAGTATCCATTATTCCTCTACTTGGTCAGTAAATTTCTCCTAATCATGACACTGCCCTTTGTATCATCACCCTATCATCATTCTTGTTTTTTGGGGGTTTTTTTTAAATTCTCTGAGCTAGAAAATGCATGTGAAGGCTAGCATTGTCTGGATGGTTTCAAACGTCACACTTGCCAGGTTATCATGTCTATAGTAGATCATGCTATCTTCAGTGTTGTGTCCATGAAGTAGCCAGTTTCTCTGATATTGCTGTCATTCTTTTTTTTTAGTACACAAAATTTGTACAAATTGTCTTTTGTTTGAAACCTAAACATGTCATGATTCTGATTTTGTATGTTGCACATTGCAGTATTGAAAAGAGTGATTGTTGGTCTCTGAACTGAGCGCAGAGTAAAACTTAGATATTTTATAGACCAATTCCCTGTGAACAGAATGGCAAACTGATATCAACTCCAATAGATAAGGAAGGAACTTAGTTTTATAACATTTTGAACTGTAAGTGAATCTTATTTGGATATCAAATACTGTAGATAAGCTCACAGTAGTTTACGTACAGACTATGTTTGAAGATTGCTAAGTGTTAGTGTATCATTTCTGTTCCTAACAATGGACTCCCATTGTAACAAATTCCTTGGGGCAAGAATTTTTCTTCTGTTATATATCAAAATTTTGTTATAACTGAACAAATGAGTGATAAAATATAAAAAGCATACAGCAGATAATGTTGCAGCCTGAATTTTTATTTCGTTTTAACCAGAATTTCATTATAACCATGTTCGTTATAATGGGAGTGCGCTCTAACTGAAAATTTGGTTTCAAGGTATTTTGTTCTTTTTTTCAAAAGTACCGTAGTGCAAAAGTTTGAAGACAAGATCACAGTTGTGTACGTTCAGGCCACATCAAGCACTAAGTTTTGCAATTCAATTGTTGCTTTAAATGTGAAGATGGCATACTGAAGACACTAGGTGCAACAAGTATCATGTTGATATAATGCTGCTGTGTATTCAGAAATCATGTGTGATGCACAGCAGTTGACGATGACAATACATTACTGTATACGCTAAATATTTCGCAAGTCTAAATTTTTGCGAATCGGGAATTCCCGACGATTTTGCAAGTGGTTAAATTTGCGATCGTAGAGTCCTGTACTGAATGGAGAATATGCATACGTCACATTCACATCGGGATCAGAGTCAGTATTTTTGTATGTCTTTAATTTCACGAATAGCACCCGACTTGCGAAATTCGCAAAAATTAAATATTCGGCGTATACAGTAATCCACAAATGACAGCTCGCATTTCATGGACAAAGCCTGACTGACACATCATTAGCTAATATTTACTGTTTTCTGCCAATCTCATGTGAAAAGTACAATTCAGTTTACAGTTTAAGGATGCATAACTTTGCACAGTACATGGATGGTTTCCACTACTAATCATGATAGTAGAAACAGTGTACACCTGAATGTATTGATATATACTGCTGAGTGCATAGTTTGGATATTATGTGATCTCAGTGTTATTGATTTGTAGACCTACTTTTGATGACACATAAACAGAACTCTGGGCAGTTGAGTCATTGTTCAGGTGACCGTACATGTGTTGCTTTCATGGGATATATATTTTATTGTTCAAGTTGATGATAAGCTATGCTTTCTACCCTCGAGTACCCTCTATATGACTACCATTTCAAAAACAATCTCAGATGGTGTGATCGTGCGATGTATGACATCATATTTGTAGAGGGTCAGACTTTGTACCAGACTCCCTTCTAACAAATAATGATTGAATTGTCACGGTGTGAAACTCTATAAATAGAAAATGAGCAAATGGTCACTGATATTAGCAGGTAAATATTGATAAGAGTCCATTAACATAAAGTATTCTACATTTTGTTGAATAATGCTTACCTGTCTTTAAAGCTTGAAGTGGGGTTGAGTGGTAAATTGAAATTCCTGTGTTGCGGACTGATCAAAAATGGTACAGTGGTATCTGTGATCTATATATCACTTTTATTCCTCCTGTTGAAGTAGAGAAGATAAGAGGGAAATACAGTAACCTTATGTACAGCATACCTGACTACGTGATTACATGATACAGCTCTATATGATATCTGCTCCATTCATAATGATCTTAGTAGCCGGTCATTTGTTGATTTTCTAACCTCTCAAGAGGAGACATACATGTATTCTTTGCTCATGCACAGTAGAACAATCACTACTCCTTGTGGACAGGGTAAGACAAAGGGGCTAAGGGGCCTTGATTGTTATTTATTCAGCATCTTGTGGACTTTATGAACAGATCCATCTAAAAGAACATTGTAATTAAAGGAAGCATTTGCCCTGTTGCACTAAGTTTCATAAAATATTTCAGCAAAGGAACTTAGAAAGTTGATCTGCCAATAAATAGATTTCAAAGAAAGTCCTAGATGAATTCATCAGCAAGAAGAAGAATGGAAAAAATGTATGTGTTCAAAAATAAAATAAAACATATTTCTTTCTAGGTTTAAGCACAGTTGCCACAGTAATAAGCAGCTGCCCATTAACTTTATATGTAAAACCAGCTGTGATGTGCATTTGCAAGAAAAACAAGCCTTTCCAGAGGATTGTAGGGGTTTGTCTTTTGAAGTATGTATATGTTGATAGTAATAATACTGTATGTGATATTCAAAATTTGGGTATTGTATGTTGCTTCAAATAAGAAAGTAACTATTTTTTGATATTTTGTATTAAAAAGCCTTCATGCCATAGACTTTGAAATTTTGATTTTTGTTTTTCAGATATTTTGGGGTCCACAGCATTCGGCTTTGTGAAGAAAGATGTCAATGGAAATATTGAGGTGAGAGACAATAGGTGTCACAGTATTTATTGCATAAAAAGTGTCCTCCCCCCCCCCCCCCCCCAAAAAAAAATGTATCAATGGGTGAGAATTTTGAACGATGTACAATTGCCAATTTTCGCACCTTATGACATTCTTTCCCTTAGAACACGCCAGGATGATCTAAGAAACCGGATTTTTTCATGTCATCTCAAAGATTGGTAAATTTCCTTTCAGGAAATATATGGTTTGGTTGACTTTTGCCTGATATTTTTCATTTGACAAGGACTTAAATCGTAAAAATACGGTAAAAACGCTATTTTCACAATAATTTTTGTTTTTCAAACTAATGATGTGCATTTTTAAGCGTACGTGGCATCTGATATCTGACCATGTTCTAGATCTGACATATCATGGGTATAAACCACAAGATTATAAGAACTTTATGAGCACGTATAAAATCACAGAGAACAATTGAAATATCAAAGTCCTAAACAGACGAATGTCCGTGGTGCTTTTATTTCTATCGCTGCTGCAAATTCTACTTTGTTGTCCCAAATGTAATGTATACGAAAATTTGGTGTTCCACCTAATGAACATATCCTGCAAAAATTGTACGTCTCCTGGCTGTACATGGGACGTAATATTCTTTTATGCAAAATTATACTCAGTTTTCGTCACGGACGTGCTTCCACTATTTTCTAATAAAAATCGTATCACATTAAACGCTATTGGTGATATTGTTCTGAGTCGTAATCAACTAAGATCTAGCCACACGATAATATGCTTGTTTTGAGTTTCTGTCCATCCTTTGTCAAATAGGAACCGAAATTATATTTTTAGACGAACCTCCGAGAAAAAAAGAACGTCCGTGATGAATTAAACGTTTTCGAGTGGGACACCATCTTGCTTTGATGACGAAGGTGCATTTTACCTTTGGCTCTCTAGCCAAGGAGCTGTATGTTATTTTTGGAGCGGACTGAGGCTTGTCCGCAGTTTTTGGACAATGCAATTCACCGAAAACCAAGCAAATAATTAATATTTTCTCTAAAAATTCACCTCCTGATCCCCCTCTGAGCAATACATATGTTGTAAGGATGTCAAATTTCTTATAATTTGCAATGACAATACCTTTTCAAATTTTTGAAAGAGTTAGGAAGGCTAGGTACTCTCTGCCGATTAGTTATCCGTCCTGGAACATGACCCTATCAGTAGAACGAACGTCCGTGACAATTCCAGCGAACGTCCGTGACGTATGCAATCCCTTCGATAGGGATAACTTGTCCCGAAAGTGTCCTGTATTCTTTAAAACTTTTAGCTCCAATAGTCACAAATAAAGTTTTACAAAGCAAACAATGAGTTTAAGGCAGTAGTTTCAGAATTTTTAAGGCGTCATGTGATCATGATGAAGAAACAGTTGAAAATTTACTCACAATTTTACGCTTGTTTTCCCTCTAATTATACAAAAACAGCTAAACATTGAAAACAAAGTTGTAGGGAAATAGAATTTTGCGTAATCTGTAATTTCTGTGCATTTAAATTTCTTTCTAATGAGGATCTGGAGACAATTTGTACTGTTACAGGTTCTGAAAGTTTCGCTCACGGACGTTCTGTCCGAGAAAGGAAATTGCTGATAATTACAAATATATCACTGCACATAAAGTTAATGTTAGTTGAAAATATTACCAAATCACCGAGCCGCTCATACCCAAAAGTGAATAATGTTCAGCACTCAATTTACTTGTAATAACAAAAGGAAAACGTTTTGGTCACGGATGTTCGTTGGTAGAATAAGTCAATGGATTACATAGTAGGAGAAAGAGGATCAGTGCCACTTTTTAGTGACAGGTGCGCCAAGTGTTTATCTTTTGAGTATGGTAGCTGCCGTCTCAAACAGAACACGTCCAGTTTTGGCCTCCATAACGGACGTTCGCTGTAATTGTCATGATATTAAATGCCTTAATTCATTCTTATTTTTCTCTTCATGACGATTTTTCTCTCATTCTTTCAATAGCCTGGACATGCTGCGACCAAACAGAAAACAGAAACAAAACAAAACAAACCAAAATAAATCCGAAAAGTGCTACGTAATCACATGCAGGATAATGACGGAAGAAGTCTGTAATGGGCATGTGTTGAATAAAAAATGGAAAAGTTTCAAAAGTATATGGAAGCAGTTAAATAAAAGTGACTGAGAAATAGAGAAGGGATCGAGCTCCAACACACAGAGAAAAGAATTGCCAGTGCACTCCCGTTGTACCAAATTCCTCTGGAGAAGTTTTTGTTTGTTTGTTTATGTTTTTTATTTATCGAAATGTTGTCACAAGCGAACAAAAATAATGCAGTATACAATTATTGTATGATGAAAACAAACAAATCCTCCGCTTATCATCACATGGTGTTGTTTTATACTCATCAATGAAAAGCAATGTTCATTTGTAATTCTTTCCAAGATTTTTTTTTTCATTTTACATTTAAGAGACAGAGAGATCATCAATTTGTTTGTGCTTTTGTGCTTACTTTGAAAACACATGTTAAAAAAAGTAATGATTGAGAATAGGTTTAAGGTTGCACTTTGATACGTTCGCTCTTCCTAAGATTCGTTACTCTGATGTCCAAAGGTTTGTTATTCCGAAAATGAAAAAAAAAAAGTTTGTAGTTAATTAAGGAGGTTTGTTATTAACAATTTTCTTATTCCGAAAGTTTGTTAGTCCGAAAAATAAATATTAAGGATCATTATTTTTAGGTCCGTTCTTCTAAAAGTGGAAAGGGCCTGATATTCGTTTAGGTGAAAATGGTTATTATGAGGTTTTGAAATTTGGAGGATTTTAGTTGTTAACTTAATTGTTTCTCCACATTTGGATAAGCGAACATGATTTTTCATGTTCCAATTAATAAACCTTTCAATTAACCTTCGGAGATTCCTATTATTTACCGAATAAAAAAAAGCTTCATAATCATACGAACTCTATCAATTTTCGTATTGACAAACTGTATGAATAACGAGCCTCCGAAATGACGCGCTACAACATGTTTGTTATAACAAACCATATTGTATAATATCGAAGTCACAAACATCCATCCAAGTTATATGGACTTATTGTGTCTTGTTATAACGAAACTTCGTAGTATCGAACCTATTATCATTTCTGACTAATATAATAATACAAATTCTCCTCGGTAACTGTGTGTAGCACAAGGAGCAAACATTGGGGGATTTCTTCCCAACGTATTCGTTTGCCCTCCCCAGCTAAACTTCGTATTTCTATAACAGAGCACATTTCTGTTGTCTTTCTATGTTAATTCTTTGTCATAATTTTAGCTGTGACCATGTTCGTTATAAGCAAATTTTGCATTGTAGACTTTAGATAACAAATTTAGGACCTGAATCTTTACTTCATTATAAAGAAATTTTGATAAATATATTCGTTCTCAAGGATGGACTACGTCACTGAGATTACACGTACGGTTGTACGTTCATTTACGAGAGATGGAAAAATTGTTTTCTTTGATTCCTCAGTATGAGAAGATAAACAAGCTTATATAATTGAGAATTGGTAATATCTGTTCAGGATTTTGCAGAGGAGTTTGTTCTCGACATGAAATTGCTGTTTGTTGTGAGTAGAATGCGTTTCCAACTCAAGAGAGCTGCATCTTGTTTGTTCCGAACGTCCGTGAGCTACATGCGAACCTCCGTGATGAAAACTATGCTATGTTCGTTGGGTTATAGAGACTGCCTAGATCAGATACATCTTAAAAAGGTATGTTATTATTTGGGAGTGGGGATTGAAGTATGGGATAGTGAAATAAGAGGTCAAAATATTGAGTTTCAGTAAAATGCGCGTAAAGTGGAGAAAGTGTTTAGCGGAAGAGCAATATTTCAACAGAAACGACGAATTTAGTTAAATCATCAGTTGTCTACCATTACATACAGGTTAAGAGTACAAGCTTAATATTCTGCAAGCACGTTCACATGTCCCTTAAGATACTTTGTTAGGATTTTGAACTGAATCAGATCTTTGCAAACTATGTTATATGGTATTCAAGTGTATGTGCTGTACTATTCCTCACGGACGTTCGCTGCTCTGGACATGGTAAACTTCAGCGGTGAATAAAAACTTGTTCCTCTGGGAAAATCCTAGTATAATTGGGTTCATATTAAAGCTTGAGTTATACTCTTTCAGGTAAGATGAATAATTTGGAGAATTTCCTACTTTTTAAATTTTGCCTTGTTTTGGCTCAATTGTACATCGTTCAAAATTCTGACCCATATATATATATATATATATATATATATATATAATTCATCACCCAAACAGTAAAATATAAGTATCTGACCTTGATCATTTACTTCGAGCTTCATTATACTATTTCCCTCTCTTACATCCTAATCAAGTTCTACACTTGTACCACATTTGAAGAAGCTGTATATATATATATATATATATATATATATATATATATATACAACTTCTTCAAATGTGGTACAAGTGTAGAACTTGATTAGGATGTAAGAGAGGGACACAGTATATATATAAATATATATATGAATATACAGCTTCTTCAGATGTGGTACAAGTGTAGAACGTGTTTAGGAAGTAAGAGAGGGACACTGTATAATGAAGCTCGAAGTAAATGATCAAGGTCAGATACTTATATTTTACTGTTTGGGCGATGAATTAAATGCCCTGCATGATTCCATTAGTATGTGGATGAGGTGTTGAAAATCAAGCCTGGAATAGATGATACAGAAAAATCTGTCAGTCTGGAGGAGTTTTTTTTTTTAAATCATTTTTTTACTTTTATGGCTCTCCTCTGTAAGGATTCCGTGAAGCTAGACATAGTCTCTGCAGAACATATCCCGATGAACGAGATACAGAACGATCTGTAGGTCAAGGAATAGATCTTGTACAAAGTATGGCCAGGATCTGTATAATCTGCATCTCAAACTACATTGGATGGTTGTAGCAAGGAAAACAAAACATATGTGGGATGAGTTCACCCTAAAAGTTTAAAGATGGACCTCTTTATAGAACAGACACTGTACTTATACACTTTTTTTTTTTCATGCCCTGATGCTTGCTGGTAGGAAGCCTGATATGTGTGCTGGTATGAAGAATTCATGAAAATGGATACCAGCACTTTCACTGTATTCTCCCAAGAACTTCTATATGGTTGTTTCAAATGTTGTTATAAATGGATCTTTTAACTCGTACTGTATGTCTGTAGTTTCCAGTGGTACTGAAAATGTTGTTGGTATATTTACTATTATTATTATTATTATTATTATTATTATTATTATTATTATTATTATCATCATCATCATTATCATCATTATTATCATTATTATCATTGTTATCATTATTATCATTTGCTACTTCATGTGTCTTTTGCAGAAGCTGAAGAGAAAATATGATGAGGACCCAGAGGAATTCAGGACCCTGCAGGCCATTGTTGATCATGAGGTCAACCAAGGGACGACATTAGCCACAAACTCAGCGACAGATGCTCTCATGTGGCTCACAAGGTGCCATTTGCTTGCTGCCAATTTGAAGAAATAAGGTGTTGCCTGCCCGGCAGAAGGGCACTAGTAGTATGAAATTTTGGTATGTGGCTTAAATCGACAAAGGCCTAACCATTATTTTATTGTGATTCTGCGAGGGCACAAGCCGTAGGGCCCTTCTGCTGGGCAGGCAATGAAGTGATGATGTGATAATTACATTTTTGTCCCCGCCGAACGAGTTAGAGCAGGGGACTATGAAATGGGCTCCGTATGTGTGTGTGTCCGTGTGTCCGTCTGTGCGTCCGTGTGTGATCAAAATGTTCAATTTGCTACTTCTCTGTCAAATATGAGCCAATTTTGATTCTGTTTGCTTTATATGATAGCACTACATGGGAGCTTTGAAACTTCTACGCAGAATTTCAGTTGTGACCTTTGACCTTGACCTTTGACCTATATTGTACATTTTGCTTCAAAATGCTACTCCTTCGCCATTTCTAACCCGATTTTGATTCTGTTTGCTTTATGTGATAGCACTAGGTGAGGGCTTCAAAACTTCTACACAGAATTTTGACCTTTGACTTCTTTGACCTTTGACCTTGATTTTTGACCTATATTGTACATTGGCTACAAAATGCTACTCCTTCGCCATTTCTAACCCGATTTCGATTCCGTTTGCTTTATGTGATGGCACTAGGTGAGGGCTTCAAAACTTCTACACAGAATTTTGACCTTTGACTTCTTTGACCTTTGACCTTGATTTTTGACCTATATTGTACATTGGCTACAAAATGCTACTCCTTCGCCATTTCTAACCCGATTTCGATTCCGTTTGCTTTATGTGATGGCACTAGGTGAGGGCTTCAAAACTTCTACACAGAATTTTGACCTTTGACTTCTTTGACCTTTGACCTTGATTTTTGACCTATATTGTACATTTTGCTACAAAATGCTACTCCTTCGCCATTTCTAACCCGATTTCGATTCCGTTTGCTTTATGTGATGGCATTAGGTGAGGGCTTCAAAATTTCTACACAGAATTTTGACCTTTGACTTCTTTGACCTTTGACCTTGATTTTTGACCTGTATTGTACATTTTGCTAACCCGATTTCGATTCCGTTTGCTTTATGTGATGGCACTAGGTGAGGGCTTTAAAACTTCTACACAGAATTTTGACCTTTGACTTCTTTGACCTTTGACCTTGATTTTTGACCTATATTGTACATTGGCTACAAAATGCTACTCCTTCGCCATTTCTAACCTGATTTCGATTCCGTTTGCTTTATGTGATGGCACTAGGTGAGGGCTTCAAAACTTCTACACAGAATTTTGACCTTTGACTTCTTTGACCTTTGACCTTGATTTTTGACCTATATTGTACATTGGCTACAAAATGCTACTCTTCGCCATTTCTAACCCGATTTTGATTCCGTTTGCTTTATGTGATGGCACTAGGTGAGGGCTTCAAAACTTCTACACAGAATTTTGACCTTTGACTTCTTGACCTTTGACCTTGATCTTTTTACCTATATGGTACATTTTGCTACTAAATGCTACTTCTGGCGGGGACATATATTACACACCGCGTAATTTCTACTTTTCCTTGTTAGCTTTGCATCAGGAGTGATGTGGTGTGTCGAAACCATTGTCATGATCCAATGCAAGTATTCAACTTTGATCCATGCCTTCATAATTTACATTGTTAAATAACTGCACAGCTTTTCAAAGAATTCCACAGATTTTTTGTTTTTTGTATTTTTTCCCAAATCCAGTTGTCCTTAAACCAAGCACTATCTTGATAGAATTTTGCTGTTATCTTATGTAAAAACAAAAGTGTGTACACTGGTAGCCAGTGGGAGATCTATCTAAGATTCAAAAATTTGTTATCAAGGCAGTTAATGGAGGAAGTCTCAAACTGACATTACTATATCTGCTCCAAACTAGAAGAATAAACTTACACAGTACTACTATTATACAACTATGGTTATGGTATTTTGTAATCACACTGAAGAAAATTAACAATATACTTGCTTTTGTAACATCAACACCACAAAATGACTTCGGTGAGTTCTGCCTGTCATTTATCTGGCAATTACATTCCAGGTAAACTGAGCCTACAGATGGGTGGAACCTCCTTAAAGTTTTGCCTAATGATGTACAGTATGTCCCAAAATAAATTACAATCGGGTTTTTGCATTGATAACACCCAATATGATTGAACTGTCTTAATGCTACTTTAGGGTCTTAAAGCAGAATGCTAAAGGAAACGCATATTTTGTTGGATTATTCCCCCATTTCATGCTTAGAGCATGTTAAACACAGCGGCCTTTCATTCATCCATTTAGAAAATTGCGTTTGGAGAACGGCTGCTTAGAAAAATTGTATCCTGAATCATGCTCAATCGGAAGATCCGTGGTTATTTTGGGGGCGTGTCCATGACGTCATGGGCTGAAGGGCAAACCCGGAAGTATCACACAACAGCCTAAGCTTACCTATGTATGCTCTCGATGAGAGCGTGATGTCGAGGCTCATACCCCGAAATCCCAAGACATTTTTTATCCGAATGTCACAAAAAATGAAATAAAATTGCTTTCTACTTCAAGTCTCCTGTGAAATCACACATTTCCTTGTTTAAATAGAGTCTGTTACGTGTTATTTAGGCCACGAATACAGAAGTTGTCAGGCCTAGTGCCTGTAATGGTGCTTCGTAGTCGATCAGTCACATGCATGCGCCCATCACAGGCCGCGTATGTTGCAGTGCAGTAGCCTCCGTGTATCAAAGAGCGGAGAAGCCTTGGCTTCGTACCTCTTTGGTACGTACAAAATGTACTACTGTATATCAGCAGTTCCTTGGTAGTACTCAGGGAGGTGACTGTGTACGCCATATACATGTATTTAGCGAGTCTTTTTTTCGTCAATCGGGACTTACCAATAATTTCGCGAGTGCTTAAATTCGTGGTCGTGGAGTACACTACGGAAGGGGGAAATATATACGGAAAGAGAGTTAATATTTTCTTATGTTTTTAAATTCGCAGAAAGCACCAGGTTCGCGAAATTGGCGAAAATAAAAAAAAAACCCTCGCGAAACATTCGGCGTACGTGGATCGCTAATACTAGATACCACGCATGCAATCAATGCGTGGGCATCAGCTAAGTTAGCCCGACCAGACGCTGTAAGTACGCTGTCGCGACGTACCTACGTACAGCGACTGGGCTGTGTATAGTTACGGCTAAGTCGAAGTCTTGACTAGGCCGGCCGGCCTATCTGGTGATAAAATAAACGATAGAGAGCACTGCGATTTTCATCGATAGTGATAAAACTTTGATGGACTCAGTGAAGTAATGAATGGATCGTGCAGTGAATTTGTGAGGGTACCTAGCTCTAGCTAGATAGAATGCTGATGAGCTGTGAACGGGAGTACGGAGTGAGTGTGATGTGATAAGATACGATAATACGTAGCCCGACCAGACGCTGCGCTACTTACAACGACTGGGCTGTGTTCAGTTAGGCCTACTGCTGCTCTAAAGTACGAGTTCAAGTCAGCACTAAGCTCGGTTCATTTTCAGTTCAGAATAAAAACAACTCTTACCAATCTAAATTTTGAAGTCTATCTGGCATTGGTCCTGAGTCACCAACATTGTCCTCTGGCCTGCCGTGTGGCAAGGGCTCGTACTGCCAATCTCCACTAAGTCCGTCCGTTTCAACCGGACCGCCCTGGGCCTTCCCCACTAGCTCGCCCGTAGCATCTCCCTCCTGCGCCCCGCCGTTCGGCTTGTCATCTATCTCTCCATCTTTACCAGGGTCATCATCACTAGTGTGTACTGTATCACTCAGTTCATCATCGCTCCCACATTCAAATTCCACCAAGAAATCATCCCGATCATCACTTCATGGCCTTAGGGTACGATGTCGCGCATTATCGAAAAACAAACTTTCAAAACTTTATATGTAAATACTAGCTACAACAACTTGTATGATACAATGCGTGCATTATGCGCGCGGGGGCCTGCGGCGCTCGAGACCTTGCGCGATGTCCTTCAGCCCATGACGTCATTGGCAAAGCCTTGAAATTTACGCTGTGACCTAGATTTTAGGGGGGTGACAGGTGTAAATCTTCAATATACTCTAACTTCACTTCAAAAAGGCCATTTTAAACGATGTAAACGACAAATTGTTCTATGTGTCCCACTCTTTGACTTCATATATAATTTTATTTCTTCAGTATTTCCCCTTTAAAACATAACATCTTAGCTCTATTTTGAAGAAAACCCCATTCAATTTGGTGAAGCGGTCACAGAGAAATGTGGATTGTTGTAAAGCATATCATGAGTCTGATTCTTCCAAGTTTATCACTTGGATGCTTTTGGATCTGCAATGTGTGAACACAATAGACAGAACTTGGAGGGAAGGGATTCCTGACATGCTTAACAAAAATCCTAATTTCTCTTTAACCACTGAAGCAAACTGAATGGGGTCTTCTGTAAGATGTGGGCAATGAGTTATAGTTTCATACCCTGAAATTGTGTTTGGATTGATTACTATTTTTAGCTATTGTGATCGCCCTTCGTCCGGCGTCCGTTGTCCGTCGTCCGGCGTGCGTAAACTTTTTACATTTTCATCTTCTTTTCAAAAACCCCAAGACCGATTTTCACCAAACTTGGTAGGTAGCATCCCTAGGGGGTTAGGAACTCAATTTGTGAAAATGGGCACCATGCTCCGCCCAGGGAGCCCCAGGGGGCCCAAACCTCCCAAAATGAAGGAATCTTTAAAAATCTTCTTCTCTAGAACCAGAAGTAATAGAGCTAAGTTAATACTATGAACTAGTACATTGATGACTGTAGTTTCAAGTTTGTTCATGGCGGAATCAGGGGTGCCCCCCTTGGGACCCAGGGGACGGAGGTGGGGAGAGGTCCTAATGTGGCCTAAATTGTACATTTTCATCTTCTTCTTGAGAACCCCAAGACCGATTTTCACCAAACTTGGCAGGTATCATCCCTAGGGGGTTAGGAACTCAATTTGTTAAAATGGGCACCATGCCCCACCCGGGGGACCCCCAGGGGGGCCCAAACCCCCCAAAATGAAGAAATCTTTAAAAATCTTCTTCTCTAGAACCAGAAGTGATAGAGCTAAGTTAATACCATGAATTAGTACATTGATAACTGTAATTTCAAGTTTATTCATGGCCGAATCAGGGGTGCCCCCCCCCCTTGGGACACAGGAGAGGGGGTGGGGAGGGGTCCTAATGTGGCCTAAATTGTACATTTTCATCTTCTTCTTGAGAACCCTATGACCGATTTTCACCAAACTTGGCAGGTAGTATCCTTACGGGCATAGGATATCAATCTGTTCAAATTGGCACCATATCCCACCTGGAGGGCCCCAAGGGGCCCAAACCTCCTAAAATGAAGGAATCTTTAAAGATCTTCTCTAGAATCAGGAGTGATAGAGCTAAGTTAATACTATTTATGACTGTATGTATCAAGTTTGTTCATAGCAGATCCAGGGGTGCCCCTCTTGGGGGCAGGGGGGACTGATGGGGAGGTCCAAATGGGGGCCTAAATTGTACATTTTCTTCTTCCTGAAAACCTCATGATGGATTTTTATCAAACTTGGCAGGTAGTATCCCTAGGGGGTTAGGATCTCAATTTATCAACATGGGCACCATGCCCCACCCAGAGGGCCCCAGGGGCCCCCCAATCCCCTCAAAATTAAGGAATCTTTAAAAATTTGGGCCCTTATTGTACATTTTCATCTTCTATAAGAATGCCTGGTCAAATTTTGGTAGAGCTGTGAATAATTTAGATTAGTGACCGCGTGAAAGGTGAACTTGCGATACTCAGGTGAGCGCTAGACCCTTGGGTTTCTTGTTAAAGTTATCATTGCTGAGGGTACTGTTGTAATTTTGGGGGGGACATACGGTATAACGATAATATCAGTGATGATATTGAGTATTTGTCAATCGCCATTTCTACTGTACATAGATGCTCAAAGGTGTTGTACAATACATCTGTACAAAAACAAAGAAAAGACAAAGACCATGTTTAACCATACAATTACACAATATGTATTTTATTTACCATGTTTGATCAGGGGGCTGAACTTCATTTGTCTCTTCATCAAGAATGTGATAGACAGGAAGAATGATGGAGAGGACATCAAACCCTGCATCTTTTCTGCCTATGACAACTCACTGAAGGAACACCACAATTGGATTGTGAGGAAAGCAGCTGGGGTAAGATTATACAGGCTTCAAGAGACCTTTTTTTCTTTGGAGGGGGGGGGGGGGGGGGGGGGGGGGGAGTTGAACAAGTGTGCATTCCTAGCCATATACTTTAATGTGTATGTGTGTGTGTGTGTGTGCATAATATACAGTCAAATTTGTCTACAGTGACGTCTAAATTGAGACATTAAATGTCATTGTAGACAGGCTCATTGGTGGAAGCCATCGTTACATAAATTATGTTAGTGGCCAACAAAGCTGGAGTAATCTGACCACTCTGCCATCAGATGGTTATCATGCACAGTCATTAATCGTCGAACAGAAACCAACTTTGTGCTCACTGGTAGCATTAGGCAGGTGGTCACTATACACAGGTTCTGAATTATACATGCTTTCCTATTGAGGAATTTTTATGTACTGGTAACCACTTGTGAACAGGAAGTCGTTATAAACTAGTGGTTGTTATAGATAAGATTGGTGGTCGCTAGGACAGATTTGACTGTATACATGGGTAAGGGAAGAAACTGAAGAGGAGCTCCTGGAAGGTACTTGTTAACATTTCTGCAAAAAAAAAAAGAAAAAAAAAAAGAAAAAGGAAAGGCCATCAATATTTTCCCCATGCCTGTGAATAATAAAATATAATTATAAAAGCATATATAGTTCCATGGCCCATGCTATATGCAGTGTTTTAAGTATAGGAGACATTTGAAAAGGGGATAATGCCCAAAGCTGTTGATGCTTATGTTCAGCTTATGATTCTAACGTGATATGTTAAAATAGTTGTGTGCTTGCTAAATATGGCTGGTGTGAAAGCAATCTGATATAAGATTTATTCTTAAAGGTAGTTTAAAATTAAATCCATGGTATGAATTTAGTCCATGGATTAAAACAAGGGCAAAATACTCAAGAGCAAATACCTTTCACATGCATTTGTCAGCATATGTTTATTATGGATGCCTCTTATTGTATGTGATATGTAATTTGCATGTATGCACTCAAAATTTGCATAATCCATAAAGGAGATTTAAAATACCTTTGTGAATTCCGTTCTTGGAATGCTTCTGTACAGCAGACATACACTTAAACACACATGTACACCCAATATGGTTTAAACAATTTTCCCATACTTTTCATGTTGATAATGATCTGGTATAGCTGTAAACAAGATGATCAGATGATGTGTATACTACCACTGTCCCTCCCAAACATAATGTGGCATACTTCTAGTATCAGTTTGGAACCAACAAAGTTTTATATCTTTTCTTTTGATTGACAGCTGGCGTTCATGGCCGCTCCATATTACAGTGACCTCATGGCGGCACTGAGAGGGGAATCTGACGAGGAAACACTGCGCAGGGAAGTAGAGGAATACCATAGGTTATTACAACAGCATGTGAACACCATCCAAGATATTTACATATCACGAAGTATTCAACCACGCCCCTTAACAACGTAGCATTCAGTGTGGTGTAAAAAGTTAGTGTTCATGTGTGTAAGTTTAGTGTACCAAGCCCTAATGAGGATTTATACTGCCTGGTTGCCTAGAGGGTCCGTAGAAGTTCTGACTCTGTGCAGATTCAATGTTAGAGTGTGTGTAGCTAGTTGCAGAAAACACAAATCTACACAATACAATCAATGTTATTTTAACGAATCACTTGAAGACGAATTAGACATAAATTCAGAGATTGAAGATAATTAGTCAACACTTAAAACAAGTCAGAACAGCGTAATGTACTCACAGAAATGTCAACATTTTGTGAGTTGTGTGTGTATACCAATTATCCACACACAGTCACAGACACATTATAAGTGAGTATTGAAGCGCAGTAATCCCTTCTCCAGTCCACCAGATCTTATTACTGAAAGTTTGAAATTGAATTCTGTCTTCAGCCAATCATTGATGCCTTTGACAATTAAGCAGTATTTATAATCAGATTCTATATTTTTATAATTTGTATGTTTGTGATTTGTCATGAATAGCCAGCAGATCTAAATGAATAACAGATTGCATTTGAGGCCAAGTAGACCAACTTTAGTGAGGACTTGCTCAGGTTATGTAAAAATACTCATTTGTAGTTCTGAATAGCAGTGGTAAGTTGGCAAAGAATCTGTGAATTCTTTACTCATATTTTGAAAATGTGATTATTTTTTTTCCAAAAAGGTTTTGAACTTAACTTATATGATAGGTAACTTTTAAATACATAGAGGCAGTTGGCTGCATATGTGAATTCAATGTGCTGTTACAGAAATAGAGTTTTGTGTTGTGTAATGTACATCAACATTGTGCTGGATATCATCGTAACATGTGTCAAAAAGACTGTTACAGTGGAGTGTTCAGCTCTCTGCCTCATTTTGAGAGGAGAAGTCATCAATCTATGAAAAACACTATAAATAGCAAGAAAAATGACAGCAACAACAACAAATTAATGTTGAAAACACCTAAAATATGGCAACTCATTAAAGAAGAATGACATTCAATTACAAGTGACCTTGTCAGAGACTCCAACCTGAAGCATCTCTTAAACTAGAGATTTCATGTAAGATAAATAGTAGTGTTCCAAGAAGCCAAATTGCAGATGATGTCCCCATTCTTCATGGAGAAAGAGGTGATGCAATATGTGCAGAAAACTTGAGCTGTCCCTTGTTAACTCCTTACCCCCATCTAGGGAGTCAAGTCACACAATCTGTCTCCTCTGAACTATTCCTGCTTCCATGAGCAAAAATAGTTCTTTTTGACTTCTCTTCTTGACCTCTCTATTTCAGTCAGTGTTACCTGCCGCTTCTTTTGCGTTTTTATGCTTGATGCCTTTGTAGACATCATGAACAAATATACAGAGTGCATGCTGTACTTAGTTTATGGTCTGCCGGCCAGCTGGCTGCGTAGCTGCAATGCAGTGATAGCTATCGCTATGTGCTCTTTAACAATCACTTTGCCAGTGCTGTTCATATTCTGTATTCAGATCTTTGGTAGATACACACGGTATCATGTAATTGCAATCTTTACGTTCTTAATGTATATTTGTATGCAGTTCCCTAATGCAGTTCACCCAAGCCAAGAGACCTATATTAACAGTTGAAGAGGTCTCTGTTTTTGTTTGAATTTAGTTTTATATTTTAAAGCTAGGTAGTTAGGCGGGGAATAGCTAAATTCTAAGCTGGAGAAAATACACTTCAAGTCAGATACACAAAGATGGAGCGGGAGAAATTCAAACTCAAGCAGGAGATTTTGCAAATATGGCCTCAAAGTGGAAGATCTTCTGAAAGATGGAGAGTTGGTATCTCTGCATGATCATATAAATTATGGAAATGATGCATTTCTTTCTACTGTATTGAAGGGAATTTGTGAAACAATGATAACAGCAACAACATGAAAAACAAAAAAGAGTACGAGCTAGGACCTGCTGTTGCTGTTGTGTATGTGGTTTGTTTTCTTTTTTTTTTTGCATGCACAACATGTATAAGAGACATCAAAAGAATTAAATATTAGCAGACACCTGTTGACAAGCAGCTATTATGGAATTCAGAACTTAGACCCCGTTTACAGTGCGAGGCTCGGCCGCGGCTCGGCCGCGGCCGTGCCCAGCCCCGCTTCAGTGTAAATGCGCAAAAGGCCAAATGCGAGGCCAAAATTGGCCTCGCATTTGGCCTCGCTCTGGAGGTGGTCTCGGCCGCAGCTCGGACGCGGCTGAGCCCGGCTTTTTCTTGGTGTAAACGCAAACTGGGCCAAATGCGCGGCCAATTGCGTGGCCAATTTTAGTCTGGCTTCCAAACCCTCCGAGCCGCGGCCGAGCCCGGCCCCGCACTGTAAACGGGGTCTTAGTTTCCTTTGTTTGGGGAGGGGGCTCTCAGGTAGTTTGGCCTTTATGTGAGCAGGAAATTATGTTCTGTGCCTTGAATAAGATAATGACTAATATTTTCATGAGCTTATTAGATCAGAACTTCTGTAGGACTCCTTCAAAATATTAGTTATATTTGTTGTGTTTGAATAATGCTAATGATAATAATGACAGCAATACATTTATATAGCACATATATATACTTTTATAAATGCGCTTTACAATGGTATCATTATTGAGACAGTAAAACGAACCAGGAGAGAGTTTTATTTTACACAACAGTGGCAACAACAACAGCAACCATAATAGCTCAATCAGGGTCTCAAAGTGCAGATGTTGAGAGAACTTGCACACAGTGGTCCTACCATTTTAAACAAACCACTGTAAAGAGTGTTTTGTAGATAGATATTACACTAGTCGAGTCTAAAGTAACCTATGCTATTAGAAAATGAAAAAAAAAAAACATGAAGGTGAATGGTGAGTGATCATCTGTCAAAAATATCATGGCATAATTTCATGAACAATATGTCAGCGCTGCTAAAATATTCTATGCTGGTGGATGAGAATAGTGGGATGGTACTTAGTATTAGCTCTTGCAGTGGTAGCTGCAGTAGGTGATAGTCACTTTTACAGTAGTCTTGCATGCATAAGTGCGTAGATGCTGCATGGCACATAATGAGGCAGTTTCTTACTTGGAAACTTGAGTTTCATCATGTGGTTGATCAATATTTTTATATGCTTGTTTCATGCAGCTGATCCCAGAGCTAGCTGAAGTGTCAATTATGCATGAACTACACTGTATTCCTATCCTCATACAAGCATACAGTTTGCAACAAGTTATTGACCTTTGAACGCCATCTTGCTTTTAGACAGCAAAAAGAACTCTGGTTGCTTCTGATCACCAACATGAAGATATTTATTTTTGTGATTCTGGCCATAGTGAGCAAGAGTTATATGAATAAAACTACAGGATCATCTGCATGTCTACACCTAATGTTAATAGCCCAGCACAATGAACACTGAAACAATAGCATCATGTCTGCTAGTAGGCATGATTCCCACGTACAGTGTATCTCAGGATATCAGAGACTCCAACCCCAAGCACCTTCTGATCTGGATATTCTCCCGCCCGAAACCCCTAGCAAACGGGAGACTCCAAGTTGATGTGTGCAAAGTGCGAAGTTCCTAGGGTTCTAGATGTTCTCTGGTGCTATCTAAGGCTAATTTTTTCAACATACGATAGCAATAAGTAAGAAATCCTTTCCACCGGGAGACACAGAGCCAGGGCAGGAGAAATCAAATCTTCAGCGGGAGAACGGGAGATTCTACAAAAGTGGGCTTTCGGTTGGAGATCTCCCGTCGAAAACGGGAGAGTTGGAGTCTCTGGGATATGTATACACATGTACATAAGGTATTAGGCACTAGGTACCAGTATATGTTTTGGTAAAAGAACTAAGGAAGAGTTATGTCTGGTAAGAGCATTTGAAATGTTATCCCCTGCTAGTGTGCAAGTCACTTTAGAGGGTTGGTTTCACTCTTTGATTGCACATACTTCCTTATGGTTTTATAATTTGTATACCTGCCTTCTCTTGATGAAAATGTGTTCCCGCAGTTATCTTATAAAGTAACACATCTGCATTGCAAAGCTATTTACTTTATTCTCCCAAAATGGAGTTTCTGTGATTAACACTTGTTTTTATGACCCATTAACACTGTATTGAAATCTTCAATGAGAATATTCTATGCATGTCCTTTGTTGTTGAAGGGGAATAATTAAATGTTACAGTGCTTTCTTAGTCTCAGAACTGCAGACCTTACTTTGTAATTTCATTACATGTCACTCAACAGAATGCTATTTTTCATATTGTGTGTTCATACCTCAGATTTGTTTTGTTTGCTTCTGGTGATCAGGAAACAGCATTGCATCTGTTTATATTTTACTCTTTTTATCTTGGTATATTTTACAATGATTCACCAATAACATTATATGATAATTCAATTCATTGAAAGTGTGTGACTTTTCTATTAATTTTTAGCAATCATGACATAAACAAAGATCAGTAGGTTTAGGTAGTGTTCTATAAAATTCTTTTGCATACCAATTTTAAGAATATTTAAAGACAGCTCACTTGTGCAGTAGCACACCAGCAGATAGTATGCCATGATGTAGGATTCTACTCAGACAATGTGCGACAGTACTATTAACTCTTGCCACATTTTGCACTGTCCCACTTTGAACAATGCTCCATTGTCAAAGCTAGCACTCACTTGCTGCATGTATGCACAGAGAAATTGTCACCTTTCTGTGAGTTGAGAGTCTAAATGAAGTTGAAATCTGCTTCCTCATAGATGAAGTCGTGAAATGTTGTTTAGGCTGTATCTATGCATTTTACAATAGCTTTGATCATAATGTGACCCGCTACAACAAAAGGATCCCAAAGTCGCTGACGAGTGAGCGGAGAAAATCGAGTTTGAAGTCAGATCATCAAAATCTGTCAAAACATTCGGATTTCTGTTTTTGACATAATTTTGTCATCTAATGTATCTTCTATCATCTGCCAAAATTTCGAAGCTAAATGATCAAAAGATAGGCAAGAAAATAGCATTTTTTCTGGGCCATGATTTTCCGACTTTCAACGGAACAGAAACGTGCCCGAAGATTTGGACTTAGCGCCGCAGCTAGACTCCTCCCCTAGCAACGAGGGAGTGATCTCATTGGTCAGTGCGTGGCATCCTGGTAACTGATTGGTCGTGTGTAGACCGCTGGCACTAAGCTTGAATGAACATCGCGGAGGTTGCTAGGAGCGTACCTTCTATAGTCAAACGTCAAAAACTGTCTTGCTTCCTTTTAATCATGATAGCGTTGGAAGGAAAACTATGAAGGCAGTTTTCTCGAAACGCTGATTTCTTAAACCACTCGACATGCGCTAATAAAATCATCCATATCTCCGCAACCAAGTACTTTCATGAGTCATGTTATATATGACATAAAAGTGAAAGAGTAAGGGAATAATGTCATGTCTTTTTCAGAAAATTGTCCTTCCCCGACTTTCGGATCCTTTTGTTGCAATGGGTCACATATAGTTTGAATGATCAAGGAGTGGAAATTTCATGAACTTCTAAGGATAACAATAATAGTAATTAGCAATGATCTGCTTTTGAATGTTTCTACAACAGATATATGGCGCTGTACAAATGCTATGGATCATCATCATGATGATCATCAATGCTCTGAAATATAGCATGTAAAACATAGTGTATAATGTCCCTTTGCACTCAAGAAAAGGAAAGAATGATAGAATATACCATTGCAATTGCAGTGATACTGAGTTTTATATTTGTTTAGACTGTAAAAAGATGCATTTTCAGTGTAGACTTTATGTGCATGCAAAGCACAGTTGGAGAGATGCTTTTTAAAAGACAAAGACACAATGCACATGATAACATTATGAAAGCGTAACAATGATTATGTGTGTACACACTATGATTATTATTCTCTAGTACATGCATGTACTGGAAAGCAAAAGTGATACATCGTACAGCATACTTTGCCACATTTGTATCTCATTTGACTAGTCTTTCCTTATTTTCTCTTATGAGTCTATCAGGGGTTGTGGAACAATTTTCACTGAAGTATGCATCTTCTATTGTGCAATGTATGAGTACACTTACCACCTGTAACTCTTAACAATTACATTATTGTGCGATATAGATATATCTCTGATTATTTTTGCTCCTGTCTTTCTCAGCATCAGCATTGTCTTAGGCGAACTGATGTTTAATATCGTATTGGGTATATTTAGTCGGGTCAATACTTGCATTTCAGGTATATAACAAGGTATGTTACTCAGTTATTGTGGGAAATTAAAACCAGTTCTCTAGGAAATACAAGGATTTTGTATGAAACTGTGTTTTCTTGCTTTCACCTTGAGTGCAATAAAGAATACACAACTCTACTGTACTCTATCTCTTCACTGTACGTGTATAATGGTCTTGTCTCTGCAAATCTGTCACCAGGGATAGTGCTTGTCGATTTTCACAGAGGACTGTCTTCTGTAAAGACTAGATGAGCCAGTGTTGTTGTGCTGTTTGGTGACTGTCATCAGCTTAAACCCAGAAGTGGCATCAGAAATATTTTTTAACGCCCCATTGTCATGGATATGATCCTTCTGAATTCCACAATTCCTGCACTAATACTGGTGATTTGAGAGAATGCCGGGGTATGCATAGGTAAAAAACAAGAAGAAGAAGAAGCTAAGGAAAAAGGGAAATTGTTGAGAGGAGAAACTGATTCTCTTATAGGTGATTGCAATTTAAAAAAAAAAAAATCAGTTAAATGCAGTTAGCATTAAGGGTCCCCTAGGACATTTTTATTATGTATTAGTGTAGAGCATGGCCAGACAGGTATTTTGTTTTTAAGTTTTAATGTATGTACTTCCTACTACTTTTCTAAGTTTAAATTTTGCTTGTAGGCCTATTCATAGTCCAAAGAGAAGGGGGGGGGGGGGAGAATGAGTATGGATTGTGACTGCAGGGAGATGGGGGCAATGTATATGTATGATCTGTATGTGTGTGTGTGTGTGTGGTGGGGGGGGGGGGGGGCTATGTAATTATTGTAATGTTAGTGTGCCGCCCCCCCCCCCCCCCCCCCCATCATGATGATGACAAAGTATTATGTGAGTGCAGTACCATCAAATCTTCCCTCTGAAAAATGTAAATCAATTATACTGTAACTAGATATACATAGAATACAAGAAGTACCAACAAGAAGCTAATTAACCCTCTGTATATGTGCTACGTGGATTTCCTGGCCATAGGTTTGTGAGAGAAATGTGTGCAAATTTGACTCGGCACAGAAAGGGTTAGAGTGTCATAGATAAACAAGAGACAAAAATCACTAACTGACATACATTTCAATGCGTGAGAGGAGTTAGAAATATTAACAACACCTCTTGCGTAAAACAAGGGTAAAGGAAATTGGAATGCAAAGTCCTTGTCACAGGAGTGGCACCAGTATTGTGAGCATGTTAATTATACCAGTAATGACTTTAGAAATGTAATGTAATATTATATATATATATATATATATATATATATATGTTGTATTTGCTCCGCGTATTGGCAGTACTAGAAATAGCAATAATAATGTCACAATAGAGGAATGCATTAATGCCAATTGCCTTGATTTTAATTCAAAATCCGAATTTTCGGGGGCCTCCCCCTTCGTCAGGGATGACAGTGCGAATGAATTTTCACAGTGATATTAACAGTTATATTATTCGCACTGTCATCCCTGACGAAGGGGGAGGCCCCCGAAAATTCGGATTTTGAATTAAAATCAAGGCAATTGGCATTAATGCATTCCTCTATTGTGACATTATTATTGCTATATATATATATATAAGTATATATATTGAGTAAGTTGTCCACGTGTTGGTGTGATAATATCATAAAAAAATAAAACTGAAACTAAGTTCATGCTGTATTCACCAACAGTTTATTTCGGCACAAATTTTCGAGCGATTCGCTCTTTCACTTGAGATATATTTATGTATATATATTATATATATATATATATATATATATATATATATATATATGTATATTATATATATATATATATATATATATATATATATATATATATATATATATATATATATATATATATATATATAGAGAGAGAGAGAGAGAGAGAGAGAGAGAGAGAGAGAGAGAGAGATGGAGAGATTATATGAACTTATACTCCGGTGAAAATAGTTGCGGTATAGAAACAGCATCAAGAGGTTCAAAGAGTGTGTCTCTTCACCCATTCACGATTTGAACCTATATACATCATTTTTCTATCCCAATATGTTACCACTCTTCCGATACGTGTAGGGATCTTTTTTATTCTTATTTTGTACGTTAAGATGACCTCATACATTTCTATGTTTGGCATGAGCTGTGATATCGATTTCAGGTCGTAATGTTTTCACGGAAGTAGGCAGCTTAATTTCCCGCGGTCTGCTACGTAAGGATGGTGCACAAAAGGCGGGCAGACGGCGTACCATGTAGTAATCTGAAGGTCGAGTTGAATGGCGGGAAGATCATGGTGAGTCGATGTCTTTGTCTCCTCCTAGCCACGCTGCAGGAGTTCACCGCATTCTGTACCATTATCAATGTGATTTTACTCGGGAGGAGAAACGGAGTGAAAAGCACGAAGCTTGCTCATTTTCTTTACTTACCATGACCGTTACATTTCTATCTCAATATTGCATCTGAGAGTGTTTCTTGGTCTTTTCGCTCATATTTATTCTCTGCCTAAAATCGTCGCACAACCCAGCGGTATCATTATAATGCCATGGTCGCATTAATGCTTTTTGCATTCGAGCTGGCGCACGCCTTCGTACTGTAGCCGATTTGCACAGGAGAATTGGGCGATGGACACAATGTCCCATCATGATTGATATTTAGCTGTTTTCTTCTCCATTTTCTCCTAGAGAACCCACCTATAGTGCATTTTACACTTTCTTCCACACACACGCAGCGATCAGCGATCATTGTAGCAGATAATAGGATTATATAGTGTAGTTACAATCATGATAATTCTAACCTGAAGCGACAAAATCATTTAGTGTAATCAATGCTGAAATGCACGACACAGTCCTGTATGCATCCACCTATCTTATTCTCCCTAACCATGTGGCTAGACGAATATGCAGCTCAATAATGTTGTACTTGTATTGAGGAAACACAAGTACGCCTTACAAGCGATATATTTATGTCTTGAGCAGCGCTTTAAATTGAAACGGTATCAAGCAGTGTGCATGCTTTTAAGAACGGCAACTTTGCTTGTGGCGCTTCATCACAAGAATTTTCTTCTTATAAGACGATGATGCAATGGGCCGTTAAGGTATACAGCGCTACTCATCGTCAAAGCTGACGTACTTTGCCAAATACAGTGAAATAAAACAACATTTTATTAAAATTGGACATAAACCAGTGTGTAAAAGAGAAGGTTGATTTAAAATCTAATAACCGCCACAATATTATTATGTATGAGATAGGTGATAATGTTATCTCACAACTGCCCCGTTGATTTTGGACACAAAGAGAAAAAAAATGATATTTTGGTCGATAATTCAGCAACTCAATTTCTCTCCCCCCCCCCCCCCTGTCCTTACAAGTCATCACGGCATGGTTATTACAGCAACACAATAATAATGAAACATATAAGTTATCGTATTTCTTATTTCGTTAAAAAATCAAATGTTAGGGCCCAAGTAATGAAGATGTGTATGCAATGAGTGTTTTGTTTTTGTTTGTTTGTTTGTTTGTTTTTTAAGATGATGATTATCATCACGTCATAATTAGGCATACGGCCTGCAATGCAGTTATGAATGATACCGCTGAGATGAAATCAAGCTAAACTTGTTTGATTACATTGAAGTCAACTTGAAAAAAGAGTCACATTGCATGCCTTTTGACTGTAATTATTCATATCTGTCTGTACCAAGCGACATCCTGTGGTCACTTTACTCATGAAAGACAACCTTGACCATGAATGTAGCTGTGTTTCTCACGCAAATTCCATGACCATGTCCATGAGGTGGTCAAAGTGACCATTTGGCAACATCTAAGGTAGTCAATACAATGTGTACACTGTTGATCACAAAGTTCTTTCACGACACCACAGCGACTGTCAAGATGTCTCCATGCAGTCCTTCGCTACGAGCGTACCTACTTCTCGTTCTTGGCGTGGTGGAGAATCTCCTGAATGGGGGACTCATATTCGGCTGGCCCTCCCTCGTTTTCGTCTTGAAGGAGAGTCACTACTACAGCCATCTTTGCATCAAGAACTCGTCATCGACAGATTTAGACGTCGACTATAATGATGGCGACGTCGTGAAAAGTGACGCCATAGGAAACTTTTCACCAATATTCAGCGAATGGGGCAGCTCAAATACCACCACTGATTCAGCCGCGGCGGTTTGTCCGGCGCAGGACGTCCAGCTTCAATTGGTCTTCTCTGTGTCGTCTGCTGTCTTGCCGCTCGCTATGTTGCCAGCTGGCGCCATGTTGGACCGATTTGGGACTAGATGGACACGAATTGCCATGAGGTTAGTGGCTATATGCATTGGCCATATTATGGTATTGTGCGATGGGAAGTATTTATTACGTACCATCGAGATGGGTTTGCATGGAAGGTCGCTTTCAAGTGGAGCACACGAAACTTCACTAGATACCAGAAACATTATAGCATTTTATCAAGACTTCTGGTGCGTTTTCTATCATCTCTGTGATAACCTCTCTGGACCTCTGTAATTAATCTCACCGTGCTTGGCTGGGTGTTGCTTCTCCATCTGATAGATCATTTTCCAAGCCTATATGGACCCTGTCCATTTGGGGGTAGGCCTGATTATTTCCTTAAACACTCGTGGTATATAGTAGCGCAATATTTCTCTTTCCGGTCAAGGTTGTGTGTAGCTGCTATGGACAACATGCAAAAGCGGGGGCTATCAGGAATTCATACCAACAAAAATCATAATTTACCTATTGTTATACTCGTGGCCAGCCTCTTTATTTCAATGATAGTCAGTTTTATTTCAATTCATACGGTGTTGTTGTATATAGACCAGTCTGGTGTCGTTGATAGTTGAGCTATATTAATGTTGCTGCAATGCCTGTCAGTATGTGAAGGTATTACAGTGCCTCTGTATAACATACCCATAATAGTCAAAGAATAATATTTATCCATTGTTATCCATGCACATTTTTTCAGTTTTATATTACTGACAGGTTACCTCTTCATGGGCTTCAGCTCACCCGGGAGGGCGTATTTTCTTTTTCTTGGAAGTATAGCATTTACCGTCGGTGGAACAATAGCTCTGTTTTCAACTTTGCAGGTGAATAAAAAGCATGCACATTAGAATCATGTAACACTTCGACAAAAATGTGATACTCCGTACAAAAGTCATGTGGTTGACAAAAACATGTCAAGTTTTGTCACGCACAGCACATTTAATAAACTCTATCAAACAAAAGACAGCTCTTTGCAATTTATTTCTACTCGTTTCGTAAAAGAATATTAAATCTTTCTCACAGTCGCAATAGGACAGAAACTAAACCTGGTCGTAGTTGATTTCGGGAAAGACACCACTTTTTAGTGATGAAGAGTTCGTAGAATTGTGTGTGTGTGTGTGTGTGTGTGTGTGTGTGTGTGCGCGCATTAAATATCAGCGCTTACTTTCGAAAGTATACTTGTTAGTGGAGTCTTATCTTGAACATTTTTTAAATCACTGCTCCCAAAGGTAAACAGGACCTTTAACTATGAGTAACAGTAGCAAATCATAAACAGCATCATTTTTTATGATAATGTGCAATGTATGAGGGGCTAGAACAGAATAATGATCGAATGATTTCGCATGATTTGCATTTCTACTCTGTTTGCAGATAGGAAATCTCTTCAAAGGTCATCGTTTTACAGTGATAAATCTGATGAATGGATCCTACAGTACCTCTCTGATCGTTTTCTTTATCATCAAGGTGAGAAAACGTTTTATGAATTTATGTCGGTTGAGAATTTACGTCGGCAACAAAGAAAAAGGACTGTAAAATATGTGTTTCTGGTTGAACTCAGGCCTGCTCGAATAGAGGACGTGTATCAAAAGTTGATAACGTCAATATGATATACAAATGTATTTTGTTGCTTCTGTTGTGTTGCAGATAGCTTACGAGTCTGGAATTTCTATGCAAACGTCCTTTTTCATCATGGCCGCATCTACCCCAGTGTTTACCATCACTACTTGCCTCCTGCCAAAAGACGGTATCAAGTGGCCCCCGTTACCGGACGAGAAATATGTCGAAGCATCGGACAGTATGTACCACATTCTATCATAACAGGCTGTATAGTAGTTGGTCAGTCAATAATTGGGCTTCAATACGTTATTGGAGGAGCTTAAACCTGGTTGTAGCTCATTTTTGCCAGGAGAAGACACTGATGCACATCTTCTTTGGTTGTATTTGCTTTGGTAGAGAATCGGCCAGAATCAGTAAAATGAGGCGATAAAGAAGCAATAGTTGCATAGGTGAATAGAAACAATGTGGAAGTAACACAATCCGAATCGTTAATGCAGTAATACCACCCCCCCCCCCCCCGCAAGCGGGAACCACAGCAAATACACTTAAGACAGGATCAATTTTTATTCAAGGGCATAGACATATAAAGTGTGATTAAGTACATCTCAAAATGTTATCAAATCATGCATTTCAGCTCTAAATGAGGTAGTTTGTAAATGGAAAATTAATCATTATTGTAACAGATGTGGATTATAAAGTGAGATGTTTATTCTTTTAACAATGTTTAATGATTTTCCTAGAGGCCGCAAACGGGCATCCTGCTGCACAAATTGCAATGGATATGCTGTCATGCGATTCGGATGTTGTTGATGGAGAGAGCGAATTTGCCCAAGCCGCTTACGAAGACAACGAATCGGTTGTCAACTGCGTGAAATCGACCACGTTCTGGCTGATCCTGGTGTGGATGACCATCCTCCAGCTCGACATGACTTTCGCCTTCGGAGCACTCAATCATATTCTATCGCGTCTCGCTGAATATAACAACGAAAAAGGTGCGGAAAATCTCCTAGTTTAATCAATGACGTTGTACAGTTGTAGCAAAGTGAGTCATCGACTCCAATAGGGGTCGGGCTTGACGTCATGTGTTAAGAAGTCACACTACGATATGTGAACCTTGTCACAGAATGAACAAAATGAAATACTTCATGAATATTCTGGAAGCGCAAATATTGGTCACATGACGCAAATCTCTCGTTTGAAGAGGCTACACCCCAGTAAATAATGCCAGTGCATATCTTGGCAATCAATGACTTAAAGTCAAAGATATAAAACACCTGTTTCTTGACCCTGGCCTAATCTAAGCATCAGTCATCGCCACAGCGCCACAGGAGGGGGGGGGGGGGCACCGCGAGAGGAGGAGATTGTTTTGGTTTTGGCATGGGCCATGTAGCTCCATGGTGCGTGTGTGTGTGAGTGTAGACATTCAGCGTATGCAGACAGAGCATGCCTGTACTGTAGTGACCGGAACTATTGTCATTCCATTTTGCTCTCCCCTTCTATCTCTCCCCCCTCTCCCTCCCTCTCTCTCCCTCGCTCTCCCTCTCTCTCTCTCTCTCTCTCTCCCTCTCTCTCTCTTTCTCAATGATCCAGTCAGCAGGCTGATTGTAACCAGGGAGGTAGTCTCACCTCCCCGTTGTAACTCACTGCCAAATAGCACATTGTCAGCACCGGCAAACTGGCAATGCTCTCCTTCTTATTCCTGTATTTTCGTTATTTATGGGTCGATTTTTTTCGTTCGAAATGTAAAATGGATGACCATAGAATTTCTCAATAGAATATAAAATTGAAAACTTTAGAAAGGATAGAGAAAATTGAGTTCACTTTGAATGGTCTGCCACAGGCAGATATCCTTATCATGCTCTTACGTAATACGACAGCTGCTTTCTCAATGATCCAGTCAGCAGGCTGATTGTAACCAGGGAGGTAGTCTCACCTCCCCGTTGTAACTCACTGCCAAATAGCACATTGTCAGCACCGGCAAACTGGCAATGCTCTCCTTCTTATTCCTGTATTTTCGTTATTTATGGGTCAATTTTTTTCGTTCGAAATGTAAAATGGATGACCATAGAATTTCTCAATAGAATATAAAATTGAAAACTTTAGAAAGGATAGAGAAAATTGAGTTCACTTTGAATGGTCTGCCACAGGCAGATATCCTTATCATGCTCTTACGTAATACGACAGCTGCTTTCTCAACCGATCCAGTCTGCAGGCTGATTGTAACCAGGGAGTAGTCTCACCTCCCCGTTGTAACTCACTGCCAAATAGCACCGGCAAACTGGCAATGCTCTCCTTCTTATTCCTGTATTTTCGTTATTTACGGGTCAATTTTTTTCGTTTGAAATGTAAAATGGATGACCATAGAATTTCTCAATAGAATATAAAATTGAAAACTTTAAAAAGGATAGAGAAAATTGAGTTCACTTTGAATGGTCTGCCACAGGCAGATATCCTTATCATGCTCTTACGTAATACGACAGCTGCTGGAGTCATCAAACCCTGGCTTGGCCTCCAGGTTTGTCACGCCTGAGCAGAAAGTTTATTTGCAATGAACAAGTACTTCGACTCCCAACTCCCAAACGACAAATATACGCACCCCACTTTGGGTAACCTCAGTTGGGGACTCGCCTCAAACGAGGGATTGACGGTGAAGATTGCATGTTTCACTACCATGTGTAATATTTTTTCCCTAAACAATAAGACTTTCACGTGAAATTCTCCAATGAAATTAAAGGGATGGTACAGTATTGGTGGAGATGAGAATTGGGCTTTTAACTTTTTTCGAGATACCAAGAAAACACTTATGATATAGTACAGAGCATTCCATTTTAAGAGGAATTCAAAGTTTATTTGATGAAAATTGACTTTGGAATGACTGAAACATCCAAAAACAAAGTAAAACAAAGCGATCGTAATAAAGTGTGGGTCCCACACTTAATTGGAATCGCCCTTTTTTTGGATATCTCAGCCATTTTAAAACCAATTTTCATCAAATAAATGTTGAATTCCTCACAGATTTACATGCTCTTTCATATTTCATAAGTGGTTTCTCATTATCTCACCAAAAAATGTTAGAAACCTGAAATTAGGTCTCAACCAAAACTGTACAAACGTTTAATCATTACTTCCAATGGAAATGACAGAGTATATGATTATATTATAATTTCATTACATTATATCATATCATATTATATATTATACTATATTATATTATATTATATTATATTATATTATATTATATTATATTATATTATATTATTTCATTTCATTTCAATTTATTTTCATATTTCTCACATATATCACAATAAAGTATATAAATACGAAAATTATACAAAACATAATTCAGATGAGACTTCATCAGAATGTACAGAAGTTTGATTTGGTATAAACACGAGGTCTGTATGCATGCGAATTACACTGTGGTTATAATGCGAAAAAAATATGATGGGGCCTGCGTAAAAGCATTAGCTTGTACAGCCGCAGGTCCCGTGAGTAATCAGATTAGGGGAAGTTTAAAGTACGGATGTTTTTTAAGACCAACTATATCTGGGGAAACCGATTAAAACAAACAAAACAAAAAATCCAATTAAATATATGTCACTAAATAAAAATACAGAAAAACAGAAAGCTAAAAGGTCACATGTTGCAGCAGTGAACAACAACTGCAGAGATTCAAGGGGTGTGTTGCAGAGTATAGAAAATGGCGTAACTGTATGTCATAAATACATAAGTAGAAGGTGGGATAATGAGATTTGTCGTGAATGTAAACAATACCGAAAGCTCAGGAGTAACATTCCAGCATGGGTCCTAAAACCAAGCATTCCGTGTGACCATAGTAACCGACAGCTGTCACGCGCGAGAGTTTCGATAACCGAGTGGAACAATAGGTGCATGAACAGCGCAATAGGCAGACTGTTCAAAAATAGTGTTCATGGTTAGGATCCCGCCGGACTAAGGTGGGATAGACAAGGGGTAACATGTAAAGAGCAACAAGAACTATACACTATGCATGCCGTACAATGTAGCTGCTAAGAAGATATTGCTTCAGTTTTCGTTTGAATGAGGTTACAGTACGGTGGTACAACTTACAAGTTCCATAGGGAGTTCGTTCCAATATTTGGGCCCAGCGAACATAATGGTTTTTTTTTTTGCGAAAATTGTTCGGGTACGTGGAAGGTGATATGCGTAACGTTGACGAGTTGGATAATCATGAACTGTATAATTTCTTGTAAACATTTGGGAAAATACGTCTGGTAATTGGCCAGTTGAAAATTGAAACATAAACAGGCCGACGTTGTAATAAAATAACTCGGGAATTTTCAAAATTTTATTACTTACAAAAAGTTCGTTCGTGTGGGATATTAAATATCCAGTGTGGTTAACAATTCTAACAGCTTGTTTTTGTACAAGAAATAACGAATCGATAAGGTTTTTAGAAGCATTTCCCCACGCCAGAATCCCATAGTTGAGATAGGGAGATATCAAAGTTGAATATATGCTCTGTAGAATATTACTTGGAAAATAATAGCTAAGTTTGTTAAGAACCCCGGTATTTCTAGCAATAATTCTGCTTACATAATTAACATGGGTTCTCCAAGATAAATCACTATCGATATGAAGACCCAAAAATTTTGTATTGTTGACCTGTGACAGATCAATGTTGTTTATCTTGACAGAGAGAGGTAACACAGGTAGCGAATTACTGAATAACATATACTGAGTTTTATCAATGTTTAAGGATAATTTGTTCGCAAAAATCCAAGATTGGACAGAAACAAGTTCTTTATTTATTATGTTTATAAGCGCATCAGGATTTTGATGAGAGAAGAACAAATTTGTATCATCTGCAAAGCAAACGAAGGAGAGAATCTTAGAGGAGTTCTGGATATCATTAATATATAAAATAAAGAGAAGTGGGCCTAACAAGGAACCCTGTGGAACACCACAAGAAATCAGTTTTGGTTGGGAATCGTGACCGTGAATACTTACAAATTGTTTTCTATTCGTTAAATAATCAGTGAACCATTCTAGCGCCCTTCCCCGAATTCCGTAATGATTTAACTTATAAAGTAAAATGTCATGGTCTATTGTATCAAACGCCTTGGAGAAGTCAAGGAAAACACCGACAGTGTGAGAAACATCATCTATAGCATGAGCTATCTTATCAATAAACTTGAGTAATGCGTGAGTTGTACTATGTTTTTTCCGAAATCCAAATTGAGATTCAGTAAATATTTTTGCCTGAAGAAAAAAATTAAGGGTGCGTTTATACACAAGTCTTTCGAGTATCTGTGAAAAAGAAGTTAAAAGAGAAATGGGGCGATAATTATTGACAAGGTCTTTTCGCCCTTTTTTAAAAATGGGAACAACTCTGGCTACTTTCATTTTTTGAGGAACTTTACCAGTAGACAAAGATTGATTGAAAATATAAGTAAGAGGCGAGATTATTTCATGAATCACATTTTTTACCAAGAAGTTTGTGATTCCATCATATCCCGAACTTTTTTTATTATTTAACTTATCAACAATCTTTATTATTTCATCTTCGACAATTGGGACAAAAAATAAAGATTCCATATTCCTACTACCCAGGAAAGAGTGAAATTCTCGCTGTGCTTCAGGAATTCTATCAGCCAAATTTGGCCCAATGTTTACAAAAAAATCATTAAAAACTTCAGCTATATCTATGGGGTCATCAATACGAACATCATCCTCTTGAATATAACTAGGCACGTTATTATCAGTATTACGTTTCAACGCTCGGTTTATCACCCTCCACGTACCCTTCACATCAAATTTACATTTGTCGAATTGATTCATAAAATACATCCGTTTGGCTGACCGTAATGCAGAAGTGAGGATATTACGATACTGAGTATATCTGGACTTGTTTGTAACTGTGGGTACTTTGCGATATTTATGATAAAGTTTATTTTTCTTATTGATTGATTTTAAAAGTGATTTTGTAACCCATGGCTGCCGGGGTACTTTTTTATGATTTGAGTTAGAGAATTTACGACAAGGGATAGCAATATTAAGCTGAGTTATCAAAATATCTATAAAAATATCAAAAGATAGATTTACGTCATTTTGATTATATACAATCGACCAATCAACGAGTTTCAACCTTTCTCTAAAACTATTCAGGTTCGAGTCTGACATAACACGAAAACCGGATTTTTTTTTGCACACTGTCAGCAAAAGGGTGGATACTACCAATAAGTGCATACACAGGAAAATGATCAGAGATATCCGTAACAACAATACCAGATGAAATATCAGAAAATGACTTGTTAACAAATATATTATCTATTAAAGTAGAAGAGAGGTCGGTGATTCTTGTAGGTCTTCTTATGAGAGGAATAAAAGACTTAGACAACAGTTGATTAAGAAACTCTTGGCAATTATGATTATCATAATTTAAAAGATTTAAATTAAAATCACCCATAAGAAAACATGATTTATTCTTGAAATAGTTATTCGACAAAATACCGTGGATTAATTCACCGAATTCAGTAAAATTAGAGTTTGGTGGCCTATAAATTTCTCCAACAATTACATTTCCTTAATTTGGTACTTTTATCTCAATGAAAATACTTTCAAAAAATTCTGTCATAAAACTGAACTCTTCTAATAACCGATGGTTTAAATTTTCTGTTACATAAAAACCAACTCCACCTCCTTTCTTGCACGGTCTATTATTTATAATCAGTTTGAATCTATCAATATGAAACAATGAAGAAGGAGACACCTCCTGTAACCATGTTTCACTGAGGCCGATGACACCAAATGTGAATCGTAATTCATCAATGAATAAGCGAAGTTATATTATATTATATTCCATTATATTATATCATTGTAATACATAGGCTTCCCAACATAACCTTTTTGTTTTCACGGAGCAGTCGGGAGCTACACGAATGTTTTCTCCATCATTCAGTCTTTCTCTCTCGTGGTTGGCGCCCTTGGGGGCGTGCTCATAGATAGGAAAGCGAGGAGCAAACCTCCTCATCCTGACTCGAGGAGAGGTGAGTTCAACACCAGTTCAACACTCATTTCATCTTGCATCATGGATTTTACAAGAGTGTTTTTTGAAGAAGCATTACAAGATGATATTCACGTAGTTTTCCATTATCACCCCGATAGTAACCTCACGCCAGTAATGCTCTATCTATGATTATTCTGTGCGTCTTACATCGTTTATTTACAGTTCATATACGCATGGGAAATGTTAATGCAGCTGACTTTGTATGAGTCTTCTTTAATAACACCTTTTACCACCCCCTTTTTTTCCAATACTGATTAAAATTCGGGATTTTTCTTCTTTAAGCTAAGGGGAATAATGTCTGTAAGCTCCTTCTTACAATGACGTCTATACCGCTTAATTTGTATCATGTATTCTTTGAATGGAAATAAATGAACTGTTGTATTGAATTGAATGAATCAAACTTTTACTCAAAACATGGACAAGTATAGGCCTACTTGCAAATCTTCGTGTCTTCTATCCAGAGAACAGTTTAGAACGTATTTCGGAGAACTTTGCGCGTCGTACATGCATGGGATTACAGCCAAATCATCCGTCTCGTATATGAATTGGTGTCAGATATCATGAACAGGATCACTCTCCTGCGATAAAACGACATGACAAACATTAACTTCACAGTCATAGAATGTTAATCTTGTCGCCCCAACATTTTGCAGGATGCCGTAGGAACACTTTTGCTGAACTGAGAACTAGTTTTCTACCTCTCGCCCTCATTACACTCCTGGCTGTTGGTTACTCCATCTGCCTTCTCGTGCCCAGTCTACCCATGCAGTATGTGACTGCCATTTTCATGCTCTTCATGCGATCCATGCTCTATGGAGTTGGCGCTGCTGTATCCGCCATCGCGTAAGGGAATCTTTGTATGTTTGTGTTGCTACCATTGATTTGTTGCAAACCAAAATATATACCTGTCTATCTCACAGCTATTGTCAATCATGCCTACGAAGTGGCAGTTTGATTGGGAAAAAATCCATATTTCTTCTGATTATCATCAGTGGTGACGACGACGTTTATTAAATATGCACAAGAGAAATAAAATGTATTATCATTATACGCTCTACCAAAAGTGAGACTCACTACACTCCAAAAGAACGACAGCCTGCTGTCTTTTGGAAATGCAATTGACAGGATCATCGCGGTGTAACATCACGGCATTAATTCTGCTAAATCATTGCTCAAGAAAACGCTCCATCGATGAACTCGTCAGAGATTGTACATGTAATTTTACTTTATTTTCATCGAACAAAATGAAACAAAACCATTAAGACCCCGAATGATTGATGTTTACACAAAGAATTCACCGTTAAATAATGCAAAACTGTTAAATATAATTATTCTCCACTTTTGAAAATGGGAATCATAATCAAATTATGCTTATCCAGGTGGACCTCCTTATCTTAACGATTCATCTTTGTAGATATTAGTAAAGACATGTCACAGAAAGATAAGGGTGTGGGTGGACGATGCCAATATTGACATAAATACGCCAGTTCCGCTGGAAGTGAAATCCCTTTGATGTCTTCTTTCTTATCCACATTTCAGTTTCCGTCATAACTTCGCCACTGTGTATGGACTTATCCGAGCACTAGGGGGCGTGTTTCTTCTCCTGCAATACCCTCTCTTCACCTTCATACAACATCTCCAAGGGGATCCTTTCTTCGTAAGAAAGCTTACTTCGAATATTATACTATGCTGTAAACAATGATTTAATGCAAGGAACGTGATCGCTACGTGTTTTTTTTTTACTTACTATTAAAAGGATCAAATTGAAAAGATTGAGTGCAGAGTTCTAGAGAATATTGAAATCTTGTCATTATTTTGCTTTTAAACTATTTTCCCTATTATTACAATAATCATTTGTTATTATTATCATTACCATCAATAACCTCTTTGGTTGTATTTCTTATTGAATTAGTTGGTGATGTACTGGTATCAATTCCACTGGAAGTTGCAAGAGGGGAATGAAAAAATTTTGATAGTCTCATACTGCAGCCTGAAGTAGCAATGGTTGGCATAATTATGATGGCATCGTAAAACATGATAATTTTTGAAAGTAAACACATATATGACTTTAGGATGTACTTGGTAGCAATATGCAAAAGGAGTTTGTCTCTATCAGTATATTAAAGGCATCATCTGACGTTCTCTACGTACTTTATTAAACACACAGGTAACAACTGGATTTATTGCAGCTGACCTCACAACACTGAGTCTGCCCTGTTATATTTTTTGGAAACAGAAGGACCTATCGCGTACACCAGACTTTGTATAATTCGTGCTGAGACACTATATAGCAAGTTATGTACATATATTCATGCCAAGAAACGAACAAGAGATATGCGTGGATATGATATTGTTGCGTTTCGAACAAGAGTCAATGAATCAATCACACCAACATAATCATTGCATTTACAGAGAGAACATTTATTGGCGTCTTGACTTCAGGAGGACCAAATTCAGACTCACTCCCAAACAGGAGTTTTAGCTTGGCATCATTCCCAGCCAAGTATACAAACAATTAACCAGTTGGCTACTTCCATAGTCATAGAAGAGATTAAATAAGAAACTAATACAGGTACAATCGGGCAATAGGGTGGTAATTGGAGGGAGGCATGGCTACAACAATAGGACAAAGAGACATAAAGTTGAGACTATTACAAAGGGGTGACATCAAACGTCTAGCTACTATGGGAGGACAAGGGATAGGTTCTTGCATGGTCAGTATAGTAGATGAGAAAAGGGCTACAATTACTGCTTCATTCTAGGCACCAACATTGAGCTTGTACGTGTGTGTCTTGGTTCAATTAACACATAGGGGCTAAGTAAGCCCTCCACTTTATGACTTTAGGACAAAGGATATTCAATCTGTACAAGATATACAATGTATGTGTGGGAGAATACTGATAAGAATTAGGACATTGACCCTGACTATGAAGTGTAACCAGTACACAGGACAAGTTACTGACCTTAACACTACTCCCCCCTTTGAAAAGAGGTATTGTCCTCAATACACAACCTACCACAGGATGAATTTAGCAGTACGGATACATGACATGGAAAGACAGAGAGAGAGAAGACACTTGACAGAAAGAGAAGAGAGAAACAGAATCAGGAGGTGTAACAGAATGATAGTGAAGATTTCGTACAAGGTGTTAGAGAGGTTGTCACATTTATCCAAACTATAATTAATAAATAGTCCAAATATTTTATAACTCCCAAATAGTGAACCCATCACAAAACAACTCAAAAATATATTACAACTGACAGCGATGTATAATCATGTACATGTATGTACAAAAAGTAATGACATGAACAAACAGCATGTAACAGAAATAACAGCCCAAATTTACATTGTTTACATTTCACTCTACGTCCATCTATCAACAAATAGCGCTTACCTTTAATCTTACATTATACAGTTACACTATAACATGCACGTTGAAAATCAGAATAAAGACATTGGTTATTGAAGCTTCGACAATCTAAGTTTTGTAAAATGAATGAAACATTGCAGAAGAAAAGATAACGAAGAAATAAGACAATTGTAAGAGAAGAAAGAGAAGAACAGACAGTATATCCTCATTCGAGGTAAACTATTAAACGGAAGAGATGCTACTTTGTAAACACATCGAGATCATGAGTAAAACGACATGTACAGTGTACATACAATGTGGTCGCCATTGACAAGAAAATTAAAGGTTAACCACGAACAGGAGTTAAGAACAGATCAGTACTGTAGGATATTAATTCATTTTAGAAACTTTTGCAACATAAGAGCATGGGTAGTACACCAATTCCTGTTCATAATGCATAGGTGTAAACATTCTGGTCTCTCAGTGTAATGAAATCAGATAGAAAACTAGAGTGAGGGATGGAATAAACAGAGACAACAAACCCTAATGTGAAACTTGGATCCTATGCAAATTAAATACCAGCATCAACTGAACAATTAATCACAGTGTAAAACCTAAATTGGGTGACAAGTGGTGACGCAAATCTTGATACCCTTAAGTCTACTTCAACATTCTATGAAACAACTACATGCAAAACTCTACAGGAATTTCTCTGCGGCCCGGATATATCCGGCTAAGGCATCTTTGTATAGATGCAGGGCAGATTGTTCCTTAGCCTCAACACAAGCTTGTACACTCTACAAACCTTGGAGCTTAACCTCTACAACACTGGCATGTATCATTTGTACACAACTAGTCAACTCAACTAAAGTGGTACTATAATTGCATTCACTTGACATATCCAACTAAATTCTATCACATGTATAAAAGTTCACCTACACTGGTATGCCAAGCCAGGAAAGATGCAGATGCTGTCATAATTTTCCATACGGTTTATTGGTACAACTGTATCTATAAATATTTTTAACTACCAGCGACCCTTCGGAGAAATCCTCTTGTTATGTTTTCAATAAACTGTAGCTTTATTCACATACGTGTGCTATTACAAGTTGGATCATTGCTGCCTGAAATTTCAGCTAAGGCAACTTTGTATAGTTGCAGGGCAATTCACCAGTAAAAACACCCATATACGAACAACAATGCACATTACTGAATTATCTCTATAATTCTCTAAATCTAGCCACCTTTACTCATTATCTATTTGACAACCCCAGGGTTTCAATTTCATCTGTCGTCTTCATTTTCGTGCCAATGATAAAATTTCATCACACATTTCTCATTGTGTGTGCATTCTCTATAGAATATCGAAACAAAACACATTACTTGCAAGATTTAGTTGTGGAACTAACTGAATTTCACGAATGTCTTCTAACAATGAAATTTATTACAAATTAAAAAACCAAAGACCATGTGTAGTTATGAAAAACGTACCGGGAAGAAGGAGAAACACTAATTTGTCGATCACTGCACTCATGTTGTGGTGTGGTCAAAGTCTCTTCGTTGTCACTGTGATATTGTATGTGCCGGGTTTATCTACCTAACGATGTGCTTCCCGTCCAGCCAAGACGTCTCAACGGTCGTGCTCTTACTCATGGAGAACAGCAATCCGCTCACGTTCCTGCCAGCGTTTGTCATGCTCATCCAGCCAGGTCCATGGTAGTTTGGCTTTAAAGTTGTCAACATCAGTCCTGTCGTCCTCCGTGTCATCTTGCCTCCAGTGTCATCTCCACGAGGAAAGTCCCCGCCCTGGATCATGACGAGATGGAACTTGCTACCTTGGTATCCGCATACTTTCAAATGAATTGCAAGTGCAGCAAAGTTCTTTGTTGGCTTTGGCATCGATTTCAGAAGCAAATCAGAAACATTTCTCCTCACTTCCTTGTCGCTGGTCACGGGGTAAAAGAAACCATTTTCAGTGATCACTGTGTCTACCGATGATTCGATCCCCCTTTTGACATCTGATGATGTAACAAAGTAGACCAGAGCTACTGATGCCAACAACAGAAGAGTAAGGACCTTCATTGTCCTTGTGGTGACGGTTGTCATGCAGACTTTACAGCACACAGAAGTCGCCAGCCCTTGCCTTGTGGTCCATCTTGTTTGCAGGTTGTTGGCAGTGCATATCCAACGTCTTTAATTTTGTGGCATTTCAACGATGAAAGTGTTAGCGTTTCGATGGCATGAATAAGTCTAAATCCCACCGCTGCCACCAGTGTTGCGTTTCGAACAAGAGTCAATGAATCAATCACACCAACATAATCATTGCATTTACAGAGAGAACATTTATTGGCGTCTTGACTTCAGGAGGACCAAATTCAGACTCACTCCCAAACAGGAGTTTTAGCTTGGCATCATTCCCAGCCAAGTATACAAACAATTAACCAGTTGGCTACTTCCATAGTCATAGAAGAGATTAAATAAGAAACTAATACAGGTACAATCGGGCAATAGGGTGGTAATTGGAGGGAGGCATGGCTACAACAATAGGACAAAGAGACATAAAGTTGAGACTATTACAAAGGGGTGACATCAAACGTCTAGCTACTATGGGAGGACAAGGGATAGGTTCTTGCATGGTCAGTATAGTAGATGAGAAAAGGGCTACAATTACTGCTTCATTCTAGGCACCAACATTGAGCTTGTACGTGTGTGTCTTGGTTCAATTAACACATAGGGGCTAAGTAAGCCCTCCACTTTATGACTTTAGGACAAAGGATATTCAATCTGTACAAGATATATGTGTGGGAGAATACTGATAAGAATTAGGACATTGACCCTGACTATGAAGTGTAACCAGTACACAGGACAAGTTACTGACCTTAACAATATATTTATGAACGCTAATGCAGAGCTGTATAGACTAGAGGAAGGCGAGGCGCCCAGGTGAGATATCATTGCGCCCGCACTGTGATGGATCTAAGGATGTTGAAACACCACCAACTTGTGGGGTCGGGAAGGCAATTTTGGAATCTACTGACTGCTTTGCTCTGCTCTCTATACATGGATGAATACGCAATAACATCTTGGGTTCTTTTAACATTCCAGTGAAGGAAGAAAATAATTCGTTATAAACAGTGTTCCATGGCTCAGCAAGAGTGTAGCAACAATTTACCAACAAATTGTGGCATTCATCATTCATAGTTTCATTCGATTCAGAGCATTGCCCACTGAAAATTACCTTCTAATTACTTTTGTATTACAAAAATATTATTCAGGATGATGATGATAATAATGATAATAATAATGATAATAATTATATATATATATATATATAAAAGATGACGAAGTAGGGTGGTAATGCATTTCAGTCCAACAGTGTTATTTATTAAGACCAAATTTTCGACGAATACATACGTCTTCCTCAGGGTCGACAAAAATTTGGCCTGAATAAATAGCACTGTTGGACTGAAATGCATTATTACCCTACTTCGTCATCTTTTCTGTACTGATACCAACAATTATCATTATATATACATACATACAATGATATGCACTGCTGTATATTCTATATCATGAACAGTGGAATACAAAATATGAGAAATATTACTTTTGGTAACATAGAAAAAAGATATATTCTCGTTATCATGCGCACAAAAAAAAAAAATCCATACAGAAGGAGAATAAATGGCAATTGAATAGACTACAACTTTTAGTCATGAGACTGAATCTTTAATGAGAAGTCCATACCAGTTCGATTGTATTCAGTTACTTACCATAGTGTTTATACCTCATTTCGTCTACTTATTCTCCTCCTTCTCCTTCTTCTTCTTCTTCTTCTTCTTCTTCTCCTTTTTTTCTTCTTCTTCTCCTTCTTCTTCTTCTTCTTCTCCTTCTTCTTCTTCTTCTTCTAAACTACTAGGCTACTATACTTCTTCATTTTCTTCTTGTTGTTTCTTCTTCTTCTTCTTCTTCTTGTTCCTTCTTCTGTTGCTTCTACTGCCAACACTAGAAATCTGGCAAAATTCTTTCCTATTTAGACATACACTGACTACATGTGAATAAGATTAAAAGTTTTCAATCGAGTTTCATGACTCTCTTAATCAATATTTCTGAATAGGCAGACGCGAGAGGATCATTTTTTCCCCATATTTTCACTACTCCTTTCATAGCGGGCAGTTCAGCCGAAATAATTCAGTTTATCACTCCACTGTGCATGATTTTATTAGGTGCCCCTGACTTCAGCTCATCGCAAAGTACAGCGCATGAATTCACAGACTGTTGACTTCTGTACACTGGTAATATAATCAATCAACATTGACTTGTTGACTTCGATTAAACCGACATTCACACGCACGCACATAACGACTGTAACATGCGAATGAAATTCACCGGTATATAGGATTGCTCAAGTGTATTCATCACCAAAATGTGGCTCTCCTCTTCAGATCTGTGAATATGTACATTGTATTTGATTCGGTGTTTATATATACTTATCCATCTACCAGGAGCTAAATTACTCTAAACATAAGTACATGAAAAGACCATTGCGATAATCATACATGTACTAATATGAATAGACAGAAAACGTAACTCAGAACTATATATAATAGCTGCGAGCACTATGGAGAGAGATTATTCGGTGATGTGAACCGTGTGAATGTGGCTTCATAAAAACAATATTACCTACACTCTGTGTCTCTGATAGCAGTTTACTCGTTATAAGGGATGCGTTCCTGTTTTGTAATAAAATGTCCGATAGTGTCCATTTTTTGTGCAATCGGTGATTGTTTCAGAAACATGCATATTATATACATTCTTACATAAACCGATGTATGAGATGGAAGATTATCACATTACATATACATGATACATTGTAAGGTGAACCACTTTTACCGTCTTGGACCTCTACTTTTCACGTACTGAATCACATGATGTTTTGCAAGAATCGATGTCCTTCAATGTGAGATTGTATAAAAAGTGACGTACACGCTCCGCTCCCTCCCCCTTTTTCCTTTGGACTCTAGATAAAATATTTTCAAGTAATGTTATAAGTAAGTAAGAAATGCACGCAACAATAAAGAATGTATAATTTTTATTTCTTAGGTTTCTTAATTGGAGCTACATACATGCATCTGCCACCACTCCATTGATTCATAGCCGTTTATCATGTCATTGCCGATGATCGCTCTGCATCTCCGTAGACAATGTAAGACGCACACGCGGAACAAGACGTGACAGATTCCAAGATTCAAATTGTCCCTCAATGGGAGGGAGTTTCCCCCACCCCTACACACACACACACACACACACACACACACACCACACACATACACACCCTACCCAGCCCTTCTGTCGTATATACAAGTACTTAGTATACACAGTGAAGACGCAAATGTGGAAGGAGCTAGGTGACAGATACCACATATTCTCACTTTTTGATTGACAACTTTTGAAATATTCCACCAAAAAGTGTGCACCAGTTCAGTTCTTTTTACATACAAGTCTGATAATCAAATTATATACATATACATATTATGCAAAATCTCCCTTTTGTGAGAGGGGGAAACCCCCTCACCTCGGCCTCGGAGTAACATATGGGGTGTTTGTAAGAAAATCCAAATTTCTGATCGGAACTGAAGGAGCAACGAAAAAAAAAACAACAACTTTAGCCTCTAATTTTCCTTCATGTATACTTCAAATTAAACGCATCAAGCTCAGCATGATAAAGCTTGATTGTCTATAATTATATAACGAGACAAATACGAGGAAAATGCAGAGAAAGGAATACCTTCACACAGAGAAGGGAGAAAGGGATATCAACAGTGATTCAAGGATTTGGAGCTATATTCCATAATCGTGTATAAGTGGTATGCTACTTAGGAATTCTTTTTTTTTTTCATTTCGTTTCGTTTTGTTTTCTTTCTAGCATAAGAACGTTAATGATAAAGTAAACATAGAGTTGAGATGTGAGAGATATAAAGCGAATATGAGTTGGATTATTGAGTTGAAAATAGTGCTTTAAAGCAAACAAACATATTGAATTTTATGTGACCTATAAATTTAAATGTTAAAACTATTATCAAAGCAGCTACTTCACTGCTTATACCTATAGGCCTACCCCTTAACATTGCTCCTCGTTCGTCGATAGCACATGGAGTTACAAAAAGGAATTCACATACAGGGGCCGCAGAACCGGTGTGGGGGGGGGGGGGGCTGGGGGGCTGCAGCCCCCCCCCCCCCCCCCACACACACACACACTTTTGGATCTTGAAAAAAAAGGGAAAAAAAAGAAAGAAAGGGGAAAAATCGGGGGGAAAATCACACTACCCGAATTTCTCACAAAATTTCTTCAGATCACTTTATTTCGATTTTAAAAACGCAACAGCTCCGTCGAGTGGGAGGGGGCATCCCCCTCCCACACCCTCCCCCTCTACCTCATTAGACTTTGTACATACACATAGATGATGCACACGCGGAATAAGAGCTAAATGCCGTGATTTTGCTATTAACACTTTCCTGAAAAAAAGTCCAAATTATTTTGACCTTGATACCCCCTTTCGGCTGCGCAGCCCCCCCCCCCCCCCCAAAAAAAAAACAAAACAAAACAAAACAAAAAAACAAAAAACAAAAAACTGAAAAACGTTCCGCGGCCCCTGACATAAGAGCTGGATTTGTGCGATCGTCATGTGAATGGCAAAGGTCAAGAATCCAAAGAGCGAGCGAACTTGATCAACATAATTTTATTCAAAAGACGGGTGGTGAGTGCGGGAGAGATTCCCAGGGTACAGCTATGTGAGGTCATAATGTCAAGCGATTACAGTATGTGATAGAAAACGGGCCTCCAAAAGAAGTGACAACTAGTGCGGTAGTAAAACGCGCGTTGTTAACCGAGTCTACGTCTGCACATTATTCTATCCAGAACATCAAGATCGAAGAAATCAAAATGGTGGTGACGATCTATGTCGATTTGCTTTCCCAGCCATGTCGAGCTCTCATCGTTTTCCTGAAGAATTCGAAAATTCCCTTTGAGCTCGAGAACGTGGAAACACTGGAAGGTAAGTATACATATAACCAGGTTATTATGGAGTAAGTGAAATGATTGATTAAAGTTTGATACTGACTCGTGCATGTATAAATGCAAGCTGAAACTGGACATTTAAGTCATTATCTTGTTCAGAGTAGGAACCTTCTTCTTGTTTTCTATCTATCAGTCAGCATGCAAGACTGATTTGTACAGAGAATTTCGTATAGCGAAATGTTGTGAATGAAAAAAAAAATAAAAAAAATCATTTGGATGTGAAGTAATCCTTTGCCGGTTCAGTGCGACAGTGGTTGCTATATACACTGCCACTGTACTTGAATTGTGCCAGATCACATGTCGTGAATGAGTGCCATGATTTGGTGTATGTGTGTCCATTGTAGTCCGGGTATTGCGTACTGTTCAAAGAAACAATGTGGAATCACGTATAGAATAACTGAATATAAACTGACTCTGTATTCTCACAACACTAACAGACGATGAAACAAAGATTTTTTTATTTTTTTTTAATTTTTTTTTTGCAAGAGGTAATGAACATGAAGCAGAAACCAAACAAAAGCACAAAAAAAGATGCTGTTAAAGTCAAAAGGTATAGGGAACAGGTGTATGAGGGTTAAAAAAAGAAGAAGATATTACATTCAGCAATATCATTGATCTCCTTTACCATTAAAATTTTCTTTTCCTCCGTACCAAAACTTACAAAAATGTGAGAATAGTAATTTGAATAGCTATATGAATAATGATGTACGGATATCAAAACTGATGTTATCATTATGACTGTTGTCATCAACCATAAAAATTGCCATGTCAAATTCCTCTGTTAAGATAATACATTCAAACAATAATCGAAATTGTGTTTCATGTGATTATTAAAGATTTTAACAAAAAAAAATGCACTTGTGGATAGAGCTTGTTGTATTATATTTTTAGTTATGATATATGCAACCCAAAGCATGCACAAAGAGCATGTAATCACCAGAAAGTCATTTCTTTATAGCCAAACACACAATGATAACACTCCTGCAGTACTTCTTGCCTTCCTATTAACTCACTCAGCTGTCTCTTCATTAAACTGGTATGGATGGCATGGTATACCAGAGGTGGGTGACTGTTACTGACTAGGACCCTTGGATTGCATAAAAGTCGAGATCAAACATAACTCAGAAAATCAAGCGTAAATCTCTGAATGCCCAATTCTGATTGGTTAATAATGGACCTATCGTATGTTTGATTTTATGACTTATGTTTGATTGCAGGTCTAACTTTTACTGTATGCTACAGGTAGGACCAAGGTCACTTATCTACATAAGAAAATAATGATTGATATATATATATATTTTTTCCCCAATGTATGTATTAAAAAGCTTTACACACATTTGTTCATATTTTACCCCATCTGACAAATAAAGCAACAACTCCTAAAAAAAATTCTTCTCCCATCTTAAATCACTTTGTAAAGAGCTGGAGATACATATTTTGTGCATTCTGTGCAAACAACCATGGTCTACACATAAAAAAAAAAACAATTTGCCAGACTCTGCTTTAAGCTATAGCTCCACATTCCTGCTTGGATTGTGTGTATGACACATGATCTGTGTGTACTTTTTATTGTACCTGGGCCCTGTTTCATAAAGCTGTTCGTAAAGTTACGAATGACTTACGAGCGACTAGTGATCAGTTCTTGTGCTGAATTATTGAAATAAGTATTGGTGTGCTATATAAGTATAGCACATCAGAACTGATCACCAGTAGCTTGTAAGTTGTTCGTAACTTTACGAACAGCTTTATGAAACACCCCCCTGGACAGATTACACAAGTCACACATACTTGTGATATAATATGAATAATGAAAATCCCAAAGTACTGTACTTTGTTGAGCTCCTCGAGGCCCCAACCACCCCAGACCTTTCTTGCTTGTCTTCTGTCTCAGTATACTTAACTGTGTTGAATGCTGACATTATCACTGAATTATTACTAAACCCACAGGAGAGCAGAAGAGGCCTGAGTTCCAGGCCATCAATCCAATGATGCGAGTCCCTGCAATGAAGGATGGAGACTTCTGCTTGTCTGAGACGTGCGTACATGTTTTCTGATTGATAACCTCAATTGTGTTTTCCCCATTTCATTTCTGTCTGCATATACCAAATGTTTTATTTTTCCCTATAAAAGACTTTTTTCCTTTTACACCTCAACCTGTATTCCTCATCATGCAGTCTGCAATTTAAACACAAGAACAATATCTCTGTTTAGTAACAAGCATTGTTATGGTAAACAGATCAATGTACTGTGGATTATGTTGGTCACTAAACTTTACAACTTTGTACCAATTCCTGATTAATGGATGGCGATCATAACCAGTGCATACAATTTTTCTGAAGTTTCTTGTAATACACTCCATACCTAAAGAGAAATTTTCTAATTTAATGTTTTAACTTCAGAATCTTGTCGACTTTGAATGTCATTTGTTTTAACTCCCAGGAAAGATTCTCTCATTCTCTCCCAAAGTTTGTATTTCTTGTGGGATTATGCTATCATATATTTCTCATCTTAAAGCAAGGACAGGGATACTGTCAATGTGTAGAAGTTGGAATATATAAGTTGATGATAATATACTTTATGGTCGTCATTGACAGAGTTGCAATATTCCGGTACCTGACGGCGAAGTACCCCAATGACTTCCCAGACCACTGGTACCCAGCGGACATTGAAAGACGAGCCAAGGTGGATGAGTACATGGCTTTCCACCACCAGGGTGTCCGGGAACCTCTTGAGGCTGTGGCTGTGGAAGAGGCAGGTGTTTGAAGACATTGGCCGGCAGTCATAGTCCGCTGTCATATACATAAGGATTGAGAAAATGCAGCAATATCAATAGAACACATCAGTGAAAGTTTGAGGAAAATTGGGCAATCCATTCAAAAGTTATGATTTTTGAAGTTTGTGCAGAGTCACTAATGCATGCATGAGAAGACTACTACAGTGTATGATGTCACATGCATAGAATGATATAAGGAAAATAGAGAATTCCACAAAATTTCATATTTTTGAAAAAAAGTACACATTCCCTGATATTCCTTGATATTGCTGCATTCTCTCAATCCTTATGTATATGAAGATGGACTTGTCCTTTAATGCTCTGGCCCTTTTTTGAAAGACACTATGAGCATGAAGCTTGATATGGGGATGTCTTTAGTTGACACTGGAGGAACAACAACCTTTTGCAGTAGGCTAGGGAAAGGGTGAGCTGTACTGTTTGAGACCGGAAGGAGTGGTAATGTGGCTCTGTGTATAGGGTTAATATGGACTTTCAACATTTTAGTAAGGTCTCTATACATACTTTTTTTAGGAGGATTTGTGAAGGGCCTTCAGTGCTGCATTGTTACAAGGCAGGGCGATACACCTATATTGGCCATCTTTTGTAATCTGTGTCACCATAAAGTTAAAGATTGGCTATCCTGCATGACCGCTCAATGTGCAAACTGTAGTCATTTTAGATATATTGGTAGTCAGCACTGTGATCGCCCCCTCCATACTGGCCTGAACTTGGTTGACATCATTCTGCATAGAGCCATTTGATTCCAAGTTTAACTGGACATCTGATTCATGTTTCTGGGATGAGAAAAGTGATGTGGATCATGTGAATCACTGAGCTCCTTAAAAACCCTGTGTAATTTTTTAATGATGAAGATATATAATTCCAAATTAGTCAGTACAAGATTTTCAACATGAAAGCACCTCCATGTGAAAGTTCAGCATTACAATGGTTATTTCAATAACCTTACATGATATCTTATTGGACTACAATGACCTCGCATAGGTCATATAATCGCCCAAGTCCGAAGGTCTTTGTCCTTTACTCTTTAAATTCTATTGATGTTAATCCCTCATAAGTCAAATTTTCTCCAAATCGAAGCTATTTCTTCAGGCCAAATAGATTCGACTTTAATAGGCAAGGTTGACGGTAGGCCTATACTTGTAACCTATGTCCTCTCAACCATGCTCTTGCCTTGGCATTACCATTGTATTCCACCGATAGGTGTGGCTCCCAATCCTCACAGGGAAACCAATCTCTGAGGAGGCAGTGACTAAGCACCTAGAGACGGCTAGGAAAAAGATGGCTGTCTTCACTGACGTGTGGTTGAAGGATAGATCGTATCTCCTGGGAGATGAACTGAGCTTTGCCGACGTGCTTTCTGTTAGTGAGGTAAGGTAATCCAAGATGGCACAACAAACCAATCAACTCTGCATGCCTGGATTCTATTGCTAGTATGGGTTTGCCGGGATAGGTAGTTGTTATGCACCTTGTATGTACAATCCGTCATTATTTCTGGCTCTGTGATGATGCTTAGTGAAGAAGAGATCAAATAACAAACACCCTTTCCTTTTGCAGATAAGATTGGTAGGTTGTTTTAAAATAATAAAATCTTATATTTAGATTTTAGTCATGGCAGTTAAATTAATGAGGAAGATGTTATAAATGGTAGCAGCATGTTGATTCATAGAGTGGAGCATTCCATTCATTGTTTGCTTTGTGAGGATAATGAAGCAGTTGGTTAAATGTTCTATTACAGAATGAAATAGATTGTTCAATTTTAGCTTTGTCATCGTACTCTACAACTATCAAACAGAAGTTTTAGACTTACATGATATAGGGATTTGATCAGCCTACTCGAGTAGAGATCATTAGCAAAATGCCACGAAAATGGTATGTTCACAAACAAGAGTTCTTAGTCATATTGAATGATGATTCTTTGTTGATAATTGTTCATATTTTGTTTGCAAATGGAATTCTTTATGATATAAGTATCAGTCAAATCTGTATATGGTGGCCACCCAAGGGAGATATACAGTGACTTTTGTAGTCGGGTGGTTGCTAGACAAGGTCTTTTACGTGGCTTTTCTCTCAGGGGAAATTTTTTCAGTGGCTGATATGGCAGGTGACCACTATAAACAGGTGGCTGCTAAGGCAGGTTTGACAATATGAACAAGCCCATAGGCAGCTTAATCAGTGTCCTTTATATCACATCTCTGTCATCTTTCTCACATCTCTGTGACACAGTTGGTTCAGAACACCATGTCTAGAGCCCCCGTCATTGAGGACAATGACACCGTGAAGGCCTACATCGCTAGAGTCCGGGAAAGACTGAATCCAGAGTTTGACGAGGTCTTCGAAACAATCTACAAGAGGAGAGACAACTTTGTCGAGCAGAACAAGAAGTGATCTTGTGAAAGATACTGCCCACTGCCATTGACCAAAACAAACCTGATGTGCTCCTTCGATGGACATATCAACAAATAGCTCAAGAACAAACTGTTCATGTTTTAGATTCTGTACAGATGGTGCATATTGATTATAACAGGTCTCACCTCCCTGATTATAAACATGTTGCACATGTTAACGTTTTATGGAGAGTTTTGGTATGTTTTTGTCCCCGCCGAACGAGTTCGAGCAGGGGACTATGAAACGGGCTCCGTACGTGTGTGTGTCCGTCTGTCCGTCCGTCTGTGCGTCTGTGTGTGATCAAAATGTTCAAAATGCTACTCCTTCGCCATTTCTGACCCGATTTTGATTCTGTTTGCTTTATATGATAGCACTACATGGGAGCTTTGAAACTTCTATACAGAATTTCAGTTGTGACCTTTGACCTTGACCTTTGACCTATATTGTACATTTTGCTTCAAAATGCTACTCCTTCGCCATTTCTAACCCGATTTTGATTCCGTTTGCTTTATATGATGGCACTAGGTAAGGGCTTCAAAACTTCTACACAGAATTTTGACCTTTGACTTCTTTGACCTTTGACCTTGATTTTTGACCTATATTGTACATTGCCTACAAAATGCCACTCCTTCGCCATTTCTAACCCGATTTTGATTCTGTTTGCTTTATGTGATGGCACTAGGTGAGGGCTTCAAAACTTCTACACAGAATTTTGACCTTTGACTTCTTTGACCTTTGACCTTGATTTTTGACCTATATTGTACATTGCTTACAAAATGCCACTCCTTCGCCATTTCTAACCCGATTTTGATTCTGTTTGCTTTATGTGATGGCACTAGGTGAGGGCTTCAAAACTTCTACACAGAATTTTGACCTTTGACTTCTTTGACCTTTGACCTTGATTTTTGACCTATATTGTACATTTTGCTACAAAATGCTACTCCTTCGCCATTTCTAACCCGATTTCAATTCCGTTTGCTTTAAGTGATGGCACTAGGTGAGGGCTTCAAAACTTCTACACAGAATTTTGACCTTGGACTTCTTTGACCTCTGACCTTGATTTTTGACCTGTATTGTACATTTTGCTACCAAATGCTACTCCTTCGCCATTTCTTACCCAATTTCGATTCCGTTTGCTTTATGTGATGGCACTAGGTGAGGGCTTCAAAACTTCTACACAGAATTTTGACCTTTGACTTCTTTGACCTTTGACCTTGATTTTTTACCTATATTGTACATTGGCTACAAAATACTACTCCTTCGCCATTTCTCACCCGATTTCGATTCCGTTCGCTTTATGTGATGGCACTAGGTGAGGGCTTCAAAACTTGTACATAGAATTTTGACCTTTGACTTCTTGGACCTTTGACCTTGATCTTTTTACCTATATTGTACATTTTGCTACTAAATGCTACTTCCGGCGGGGACATATATTACGCACTGCGTAATTTCTACTTTTCCTTGTTTTAAGGTCTTACTGGATGTAACAAGAAGATTTGAAAACATTTATAAAGAAATATAGTGTCTTGTTATTGCTTATGTGTGAGCTACATAAAACATACATTCCACCTATGAACATGGATAATGAAATAATAACATACACTTAAAACAGTAAAATTGCACTACTTGAAGGACCCCAAGAGCATAACCTATAACTAGTTGTGATTTCATACATTCCCAAGTAGGCCTACAGGTGTACATCAGTCTGCTTTGAAGTTATCATGAGCTCTCGTGATACATGTATATTCAAACATATTAAAGAATGAGAAGATGTGAGAAGCTACAGTTGATATAGAGGACAATACAAGATTCAAACGTGTCTGAGAACATTAATATTTCATATTGTGTTGCATGCAGTCATTAAGAATCATGTTATGTACTGTGGAAATGTAGAAATAATACTTCAAATTGTGTTACCATAAAAAAAGAAAGAGCTCCCCCCCCCCCCCAAGAAAAATACCTTGTTATGAGTTAATTACCCTCAAATGGAAAAAAGAGCAAAAACATGTGTAATGTATAGGGAGTGCTATATGATGCAATGCTCAAATTTGTCAGTATGAACAAATTCAAATAGCATCAAGACGCAGTACTTACCATCTTTTCAGTGATGTTATATTGTGGTGAAGATACACAAGAAATAAAGTAGTTGGCCCTACTATCATGTAGTTTGTTACTAGATACAAGAAATAAAGTAGTTGGCCCTACTATCATGTAGTTTGTTACTAGATACAAGAAATAAAGTAGTTGGCCCTACTATCATGTAGTTTGTTACTAGATACAAGAAATAAAGTAGTTGGCCCTACTATCATGTAGTTTGTTACTAGATACAAGAAATAAAGTAGTTGGCCCTACTATCATGTAGTTTGTTACTAGATACAAGAAATAAAGTAGTTGGCCCTACTATCATGTAGTTTGTTACTAGATACAAGAAATAAAGTAGTTGGCCCTACTATCATGTAGTTTGTTACTAGATACAAGAAATAAAGAAGTTGGCCCTACTATCATGTAGTTTGTTACTAGATACACAAGAAATAAAGTAGTTGGCCCTACTATCATGTAGTTTGTTACAAGATCAATCATTTGAGAGCATTATGATTGATCCAATCAGCTGAAAATTATGCAGAGAAAATAAGATACTGCAGTGTAATACAATGTAGTTGCCATTTTAGTATTGACATGCATATGTGCCATGAAAGTGTACATTATAAGATTGAATTTTGTAAATGTCTGTTCTTGTTACGTTTTCACTTCATACTATTTGTCATTGTTTCCTTTCAGTTCAGTGATTGCTTCTATACCTCTTTATTAAGTTACCCTTGAAAAAAATGAACCCTAGCTTGCCTAATGTATGGTGTGTACTTAATTTGTTATTAGAAACGAATTGGTATGACATAAATCCACAGTCGTTATCATTAAGATTACTCTGTGATGTTATATTGCATTGAAGATACCCAAGAATGGGATCAACCTTTCGTGAGCATTATAATTGATGCAATCAGTCGAAAAATTCTGCAATGAAAATATGATAGTTGCCTTTTAACTAATGATGTGCACATGCACCATGGAAGTGTAGGTTATAGATTAAGTATCATAGATGCCTGGTTCTTGTTGCATTTCACTTCATAATCTTTGTCATTCTTTCTTTTCCATTTAGTTGTTTCTACCTCTTATTTCATATGGAAATAAATTCATCCATCCATTTATTCTGTTGGCAATATGTTTTCTGTATCAGCTGTTTCCTCAGCTTGCCTTTGTTTCGATACCACCCTCAGTATGCCCAAAACTGAATAAGTGGGTTATTCATATAATGAAAACAAACAAAAGGAAACTGACCAGAAACAATTGATTTATTAGTGACAACTACACATATCTATTTACCTATATGTAAATATAGGTAAATATACAACAGTAATTGTGTTAGGAGTGAATGACTCCCCTTCTCTGGGGAGTCATTCATTCCTTAGGCCCTATAACAATTAGGCGTCAGTTAAATTATATACTTCCGACACACACACACATACACACACACACACATATATAAATGTGTGTATTTATTATATATATATATATATATATATATATATATATGATAATAATACAGAACATTTATAAGGCGCATAATGCGGATGTTTCTAAGCGCACGATTTACCGGGAAAATTAATATTTAGACCAAAATAATACAAAAATACAAATACAAAAAAAAAAAAACAGTGTATAAATGCGATAAGTACTGAAAAATCAAAATCAGTGTGCACCTCCATCGACCGACCCACAACTGGACCTTTCCAAAGGATTATATATAGGATTATATACACATATAATATACAATGTAAATATGATTATATGAAACACGTTTAACCGCTCTCTTATCCCTCGTGGTAGCATTTGAATCATGCTCTCCACTATCTGCTTTTTTATTTGTTTTTGTTTTTTTACATTTCTATTAGCTGATATGATAGAACATTAAAGGTATTGGTTACATTTGAAACAGTAATGTAGAAATGTTTGGTTTATCACATTTGATGCATATGTGTAGCTCAGTTGTATCACAAAACGTCCTACCATATATAAAATTTGCAGTAAAACCTAAAATATAAGGAGCTATCACTATTTTTCTCAATAAACTAACTGTAGACGGTTATTCTGGAAACAATGTTATCATAACTATTGTTCACATTTTGTATATTTAACAATACTTAACATCGATTATTTAATGATTAAAATTATCACATTGGTTGTTTCTATCCCTAACTCACATCTTAGAACTATTTTGAAGGACTAATGCTGGGTTTTTATGTCATCTGCAACTGTAAGTAATGCCTTTAACTAATCTAGAATAACCTATTTTATTATATTAAATGGGTTAGTCAAATACCGGTTAGTGATTGGCTAAACAGAGTCACGTGATGGAGGTACATTCGTTATGTTCGCCCATGGGCGAACATTCTTGGTAATGTTCTCCCATGGGAGAACATTTTCACGTAACAAATGACAGAAGGCCATGTAGGACCGGTCACCCCAAACCCCCTTAACTAATCTACTATCTTTGGGTCACCCACGCGCGCACAGTGAATTTAGCTCTGCATGCATGCTCATACACTGTAACTACAGCCCAGTCGCTGTGTACCGCACGCGATTTTTTTTTCCGTAACCCTAACGCGTCGAAATTGCCAATTGTGTCACTTGAGCAAAGACTATCAGTGTACAAGTTGGTTTTTGTACGCATGTGCGTGAAACTCTCTTGCTTATCAGATTATTTGCCTAATCTTCATACCCAATTCTGCAAGTATTCATTCACTGGAACATCTGCATCTTCAACACTTATGATACATATAGCTATCAATAAGGCTATTTCTAATCCTAAAGTCAAAGTTGTCTATTAGATAGAGAAATTGAAATGTAGTATAATTCTGCCTTTTTGACTCTAGCTATGAGTGATAGGAAGTGCAGTGACTTTAAGAAATTCAGAGTTTAAGTGTTCTATGCAAATTTAAAGCAATGCACACCTTTGACACTTAAACTTATATAGGCTGAGAACATTGATGTTCTATTTATTGGTTTTTCAGTTATGACTCATGATACACTACATCTCACTGATAATCCATCCCCTGTTCCAGTTCATTTGGTTTCGCCAAATAGTACTAGGTACTCTACGAGCTATAGCATGTATAGGAAATATGGGTCTAACGTTAGATATCTAGCCATATCATAGCATATTTGAGACTTAGATCTAGTCCAAGATCTAGACTCTTGACCATTCTTTGTTTGCTCTGTTACTGACACCAATTGTCATCCAGTAATGAAATACATGTACTACTGTCATAGGGGCCTACCAGTATAGTACCTACAATAGGAAAGCCCAGTTCACTTACCAAGGTCAGGAAAACACCGCCTTTTTATTGTTTGCAGACTGATGATACACGTGTTGCCGATCTTCGAAATGTATAATTGCATGCAACAAGTAAAATGTATACAACATACAAATATATATGCATGCAATTAACCACACTATGGCCTATGCACCCACTGCATGTACAATTTTGTATCACAGGTATACAGTTTCTTGTACTGTTGTACATGAGCTCGCTCCACATGCATGGTAACACAGTTGAACTGTAGGATGTTGGATACAGTTGTAATTATTTCTGCCACTTGAGGTTTTATGTTACTTATATATAGTATTGTCTGCATTATTGTTTGTATGCAAAACAACTTGAAAGGTTGAGAACACATTTGGATGAAACTTGTATGAAAAGATGATAATAACACAATTACATTTTAAAAACAGATGATAAATATAAATTTTGGTAGTGATCCGGGAATCTTTATGAAATTTTGATGATTTTCATCTTATGGCAGCTAGATGAGATCAATGGAATTGGGAGTTCAAGCTGCATTAATTTGAGGTTTGCATACATGCGCACTAAAGGTAAAGGCATGTGCTCAAGGTATAATGCACTACCACACAGCTGGAAGTTGATGGCATTTAAAAGCAAAAGGCTTTTATATGGGAAATTTGGCAGTTTTTAGCATGTGTGGATGGGTGGAAATGAGCTGCTTGGCAAAGGTCTGCACTGTCTGAGTATGTTTCTAGTGTAGATATTGATAACTCCATTCTTTTGGGGGAGGGAGTGGGATGGGGCATGTGGATATATGTACACACACAATGCTTCTGTTGTCATAACTTCATCTTAATTCAAGAAGTTCCATTTATTACTTTTTATGACACGCTCATTCATACCTCTCCAAACCGTATAGGCCCTTCACATTAAAAAATGGGGGGGGGGGGGGTAGCAAAGGTAGGGGATATGTTTGATTACTCTTTGTAAGTGAGATATTTTGTCAGCTTTTATCTTTATTTTTTGCACACCCATAGTGGGGCCTACTTTCCCCCAGCCAAATTTGATCCATGGGTGCTGTTGGCTAAATTAAACCCACGAAGGGGCGTAATGGGCGGTGGTGGGGGGGGGGGGGGTGAGGGGATCTGGCAACCCCTTTCCCAACCAGATATCGTGTCAGTTTTTATATTTTCATTATGTACACCCATAGTACTTTCATTAGACCAAGTTTGGTGCATGGGCTGCGTGGGGTAAATTACACCCGCCAGGGGGGGGGGGGGGGGCCCAGGGGGGACGGTCTGGCAACCCCTTTCCCGACCAGATATTTTGTCAGTTTTTATATTTTTATTATGTACACCCCTAGGCCATTCTTTTAGACCAGGTTTGGTCCATGGGCTCCATGGGGTAAATTACACCCGCCGGGGGCCATTTTTTTTTTTTTTTTTTTTGGGGGGGGGGGGGTCCCTGGGGGACGACCCCGCCCTCAGGTATCAGGCTGACGCCCAGTTTTGTAATTAGGGGGGTGGCCCCAGTAACTTTGTGGGGTCAAACCTTTTGGACTTGATGGGGTAAATTGACCAGCAGCCAGCTCCTGGTCTAACAGAATCAGATTACAATGTGAGAATGGGACGCCGTCCTTCAAAACAGAAACATAACAGCGGGTTTGTGTGTATGGGTATGTGTATGCGCGTGTGTGAGTGTGTGTGTGTGTGTGTGTGTGTGTGTGTGTGTGTGTGTTTCCACTTCACATGCCATCGCCATCGCGTTCGGCTTTGCCTTAGGTGGTATTTCTGTAGATTTGTTAGCCGTCTGCTGACACTTTTCCTGCGTCTCGCGAGACTTGCGTTACTGGGCTCACACCTGTAAATAAAATGGACTGTCCCAGACCCCTTCACAAATTCGTACCAAAGATACCAAAATAAATGAAGAAAAAAATTAAATAAAAATCAATGATGTAGTTTGGCAAAAAACTGAATAGCTGTAGATATTGAGTATGAATTCCTCTACAAACTGAATTTTGGTTGGAAGATGAAAGTCAATAAAATTCACAAAATTCACAAATATTTAGGTCTGCAGCGATTGCTATTGTTAACATTGATCATGTTTATTAAGCCCCACAAAATCAGATTCGAAGAGGGCATTTGGTCTTGGGTAACATGGATGAACTCCTGGGTTAATTTGGGTTTATCCTCCAACTTCACAATGATTCAGAAAGGCGTAGTATAGGCTCCTTTTTAGTTCAGGTTCATATAATTGTATCAACGTATATGATTACATTCTCATGCAATAACATCCATGATGAAGATGGGGGAGGGAAGAGAAACTGCGGGAGGGGGGAGCTAGTAATCATCGATTTTGATCTATGAAATCTCTCTATACATATTTTAATTTAATCAGCTTTAAAAAGGCATTTTGGATCGGCATTTAAAAATCAAAAGATGTGCTATTTCCATCATAATCAATTCATTTTCCCAGTCCATACATGTGCAAAATTGCTCTAGTATCACGGTTTGAATTGCTCTATCAATAAGTTTTTGATGTTCACTTTATCATTGCCAACCCTATAGTCCGTCTCATCACTTACCATCGTCACCTCTACCATCACGACCATCACTGAAGGAAACCAAAACCCCGAAAGAAATGTGGATTGAGTGAAAGCAGCAACACTAGTAGAACACATCAGTGAAAGTTTAAGGAAAATTGGGCAATCAATGCAAAAGTTATGAATTTTGTAAGTTTATTGGGCAATCGATGCAAAAGTTATGAATTTTTAAAGTTTATTAAATTTTTAAGGCAACAACATAAAGAAAATATAAAGAGAACAAACATGTTTTCACTTTTCTTGAGTAATGGAACAGCATTTGATTAACCACTTTCAGAAAGTAGGGGGAATGATTACTTCACTTAACATAAATTATGTTAGTGTCAATTAAGTTGATGGAATGTATAATTTTATCGATTTTTTTTTTGGTGGAATTCTCTTCATATCTTCTTTACATTGTTGCCCATCATGGTCTCTGTAGTCTCTTTATTCAGTGATTACAACACAAAGAATATAAAAACGAAAAACTTTGCATCGATTGCCCGATTTTTCCTCAACTTTCACTGATGTATAATCCTAATGTTGCTGCGTTCACTCACTCCATATTGATCTTTGGGTTTTGGTTTCCTTTAATATCAACCAATCATCACTACCATCATTGCTTTTATTAGATTACCATGCACGACCATAAACATCAGTACTACTTGTATCATTTCACAACTGGATATCATCTTATCACCACGATTATCACTCGTATTACCATCGTATATCACCACAAGCAATATATCTTCCACCACTATCAATACTTTTTTCCATGTCATCAATCCATCAACAACAACTTCACGAAATCTCTTTCAAATTTTTCAGCATCATCATTATCATCAGTCTAAATAAGCATTGCGACTGGCAATATATTCATACTCGATCCCTCCCTCCAATGCGCACATGGCCTAGCACCTGTAATTGAAATGATGAAGAGAAACGATTGAATATTAAAACACTGATTTGTTTGTTTGTTTGTTTGTTTGTTTGTAAGAACACTAGCCGCATTCACACGTACAGAATAGCTGGTTACCGAGCGCGCTCCAAAACTCGAGAGTTCTTGTTATACTCGCAACTTTTAACTTCATGATCGATATATTATAGAAACAAACACCTGGCTTTAACTGGTATCAGATTCCCATGTGGGTTCATGACTTTAAATGTGTATAAACCATTTGTTGTCCACTGACACCCAAAAAGGGAAGCCATGCGTGATTTGTTGTCTTGAAGTCGTGCAGTATCGTACACATAAAAAATGATGAGATATTAGAGCTGTGATAGAAGTTTACCACAGTATAATATGAAGTTTATCAATATCAGCATAGCCATATGTTTACTATGTGAGAGAGAGAGAGAGAAAAAAAATCTAACCCACAGCTCCGATTCTCAAGTAAAACACGTTTGTAGAAGAGATTTGAAACGATCGTTTTATAGTGTGTTATTTGGCACAAAATAATTTCACTTATTTTTTTTTTCCATAATCTTTTATTGATTCCAGATTCAATACAATTTCATAATAAATCGAATCACATGTATTACAGAATCCACGATTCAACAAAACACAATTATAATGAAATCAAACCAAGCTCTACTTTCAGCAGAAACAGTGCATTCGTAAAGAATATACGATGCACCGAAAAACAAAAATAAAAACAAAACATACACTGCTTACTTACTTTCATTAAAATCAAATGGAGCTGTCCTTATAAGCATGACAGTGCATTCATAAAAAAAGAATATTTATATTAAATGGAGCTGTACTTTCAGCATAACAGTGCTTCATAAGAAAAAAAAAGAATATTTAACACATCAATATACACCCAAATAAAATCGATATTTTTAATATTAATCGATAACCAAATAAAAATCAATTTGCCCGATATTAGCCAAACTTAATGAAAAGATCTTTTCATTAAGTTGGAGCAATGAGCATTAGTTCGGAGTCACAGAGGCTACTTTCGAGTTTTTATGAAATACATTCATAGGAAACTTTGAACGATGATAGCACCCATAATATCATGGTTACATTTCGTTATTGAGAAGGTTCGTTATTCAAAAGGTTCTTTATTCCGAACGTTCGTTATTCCAAATATTCGTTATTCCGAAGGTTCTTTATTCCGAAGGTTCGTTATTCCGAAGGTTCGTTTTCCAAAGGTTCGTTATTCCGAAGGATCGTTATGGACCCTATTTCATTGTCGGATCAATGAACCTTTGGAATAACGAACCCTATGTTATTTACGGATTGGCGAACCTTCGGAATAACAAACCCTATTTCATTTTCGAATAAACGAGCCTTCAGAAAGCGAACCCTATTTTTTCGGATAACGAATCTTCGGAATAACTAACCTGCGGAATAACGCCACAAATGTTCGGATTAACATACCCTTTTTGATTTTCGGATTAACGAACCTTAGGAATAACGAATATCCGAAACACACAAATTCCCTATACTTAGAGGTTTGTTAACCCTAAATTCAAGAAAGGTTCGTTAATCCGAACATTAATTTGTGACGTTATTCCGAAGGTTCGTTAGTCCGAAAATAAGATAGGGTTTTTATTCCAAAGGCTCGTTTATTCGAAAATGAAATAGGGTTCGTTATTCCGAAGGTTCGTTAATCCAAAAATCAAACAGGGTTCTGGAATGGGTCATAAGACTTTTTTGTTCAAAAGTTATCTGGATGTCTATAACGTCCAAACGTTTTTCTGTCGGTCCTTAAAAGATTAGAAAGGTTTCTTGTAATTTTAACGTTAAAAAAAAAACGTTTTTATAACGTCCAATTGAAACGTTTTGAATACGTCGAAAACCTTCCAGAAAAATTTAATGATGTTCTGAAAACGTTTTGACAAAACGTCCAAATAACGAACTTGGAACGTTTCAAGAACGTTTAGAAACGTCCAAATGTCAGCTAGGACCCAGATTTGTATAATGGTTGTGCTTTGAGGTACTTACGTGCGCTTTATTAGACCTTGACCGCCCACGATCTAAATATGACGTCAAAATCACGTCCATTTTTCTTGTTTACATAGTTTTCGTGAAAATGGCGTGTTTCAGACGTCTTCCTTTTTTTCTTTTCCAATACACATCAAAAAGGCATGAATTAACGTGTAGATGACGTGCTCATGACGTTATTCTGACGTAAATCTTGTCTTTAGAATTGTGATTTACACGTCATTTAGACGAATCTAATGACCACTAATGACGTCTTTGGGACAACTTCCATTTGAACAAAAATACGACATATTGACGTCAGTTTGAAAAATACGACATATTCACGTCAGTTTGAAACGTTTATATGATGTCAAGTATCTGTGTTTATCTTCGTCTATAAGACTTTAAATTAGTAATCTACACGTCTTTACAACGTCTTCGTATTACCAACCAGGCGTCAGAAAGACGTCACAAATATGACGTCTTTTAGATATCTTCAAACAACAATACGACTTATTGGCGTCAGTTTGAGACGTCCAAATAGCTTCTTTTTTCTTTGCTTATTTACCGCAAACAAACGACAGTTATTACGCCTTTCTAAAGTCTAGATAATGACGTCTCTCTATGTCTTCCATTTGAGCAAAAAAGAATCTTATTTTTGACAGTTGACTGACGTGAAATTGTCGTCGTTCTGACGACAGTATGTCGCAAACTGATATAACTCTATAAAGTTATAATTCGTAGGCCTTATTATATGAAGTCAAAAAGACGTCGCAAAACTGACGTAAATTTAACGTCACGTCATTAATATGACGTGGTAGATAGATTGCAAAGCAAAGTACATTTTATTTCACTAATACGTCGTAAATATGAAGTGATAAAAATACGTCTCAAAACTGACTTGAATTTTACGTCTTTACCCAGCTAACACAAAGACGTTTTCTAAACGTTCTTGAAACATTCCAAGTTCGTTTATTTGAACGTTTTGTCAAAACTTTTTCAGAACGTCTTCTTGTGGAAGGTTTTCGACGTATTTAAACGTTTCAATTGGACGTTATAGAAACGTTTTTTTTTTTTAAACGGTAAGATAACACTAAAAAAAAAATCTAACGTTTTAAGGACCGACAGAAAAACGTTTGGACGTTATAGACATCCAGATAACTTTTGAAAACCCTCTAGAACATTTAAAAACGTTTTAAGAACATTCAAAAAAGTCATATGACCCGTTCCAGAACCTTGCTTGATTTGGGGATTAACGAATCTCGGAATAACGAACCCTATTTCATTTTCGAATAAACGACCTTTTGGAATAGCGAACCCTGCTTTATTTTCGGACTAACGAACCTTCGGAATAACGTCACAAATGTTCGGATTAACGAACCTTTCTTGAATTTAGGGTTAACAAACCTGTAAGTATATAGGGAATTTGTGTGTTTCGGATATTCGTTATTCCGAAGGTTCGTTAATCCGAAAATCAAATAGGGTATGTTATTCCGAACATTTGTGGCGATATTCCGCAGGTTAGTTATTCCGAAGGTTCGTTTATCCGAAAAAATAGGGTTCGCTTTCTGAAGGCTCGTTTATTCGAAAATGAAATAGGGTTCGTTATTCCGAAGGTTCATTGATCCGACAATTAAATTGGGTCCGAAACGAACCTTCGGAATAACGAGCTTTGTTTCAGTTTCGGATTAACGAACCTCTGGAAAACGAAACTTCGGAATAACGAACCTTCGGAATAAAGAACCTTCTCAATAACGAACTGTAACCATCTCGTTGCTCCAACTTAATGAAAAGATCTTAAATTTGGCTGATATCGGGCAAATTGATTTTCATTTGGTTATCGATTAATATTATTGTAAATAAGTGAAATTATTTTGTGCCAAATAACACATTATAAAACGATCGTTTCAAATCTCTTCTACAAATGTGTTTTACTCTCTCACATAGTGAACATAATGGCTATGCTGATATTGATAAACTTCATATACTGTGGTAAACTTCTATCACAGCTCTAATATCTCATCACTTTTTATGTGTACGATACTGCACGACTTCGAGACAACAAATCACGCATGGCTTCCCTTTTTGGGTGACAGTCGACAATAAATGGTTTATACACATTTAAAGTCATGAACCCACCTGGGAATCTGATACCAGTTAAAGCCAGGTGTTTGTTTCTATAATATATCGATCATGAAGTTAAAAGTTGCGAGTATAACAAGCTATTTTGTACGTGTGAATGCGGCTAGTGTTCTTACAAACAAACAAACAAACAAACAAACAAACAAACAAACAAACAAATCAGTGTTTTAATATTCAATCGTTTCTCTTCATCATTTCAATTACAGGTGCTAGGCCATGTGCGCATTGGAGGGAGGGATCGAGTATGAATATATTGCCAGTCGCAATGCTTATTTAGACTGATGATAATGATGATGATGCTGAAAACTTTGATAGAGATTTCGTGAAGTTGTTGTTGATGGATTGATGACATGGAAAAAAGTATTGATAGTGGTGGAAGATATATTGCTTGTGGTGATATACGATGGTAATACGAGTGATAATCGTGGTGATAAGATGATATCCAGTTGTGAAATGATACAAGTAGTAATGATGTTTATGGTCGTGCATGGTAATCTAATAAAAGCAATGATGGTAGTGATGATTGGTTGATATTAAAGGAAACCAAAACCCAAAGATCAATATGGAGTGAGTGAACGCAGCAACATTAGGATTATACATCAGTGAAAGTTGAGGAAAAATCGGGCAATCGATGCAAAGTTTTTCGTTTTTATATTCTTTGTGTTGTAATCACTGAATAAAGAGACTACAGAGACCATGATGGGCAACAATGTAAAGAAGATATGAAGAGAATTCCACCAAAAAAAAAAAAATCGATAAAATTATACATTCCATCAACTTAATTGACACTGACATAATTTATGTTAAGTGTAGTAATCATTCCCCCTACTTTCTGAAAGTGGTTAATCAAATGCTCTTCCATTACTCAAGAAAAGTGAAAACATGTTTGTTTTCTTTATATTGTCTTTATGTTGTTGCCCACACATGATGTCATGCATCCAGTGGTTCCAACATCCAAACTTTAAAAATTCATAACTTTTGCATCGATTGCCCGATTTTCCTTAAACTTTCACCGATGTGTTCTACTAATGTTGCTGCTTTCACTCAATCCACATTTCTTTTTGGGTTTTGGTTTCCTTCAATGATAGTCGTGATGGCAGAGGTGACGATGGTAAGTGATTAGACGGACTATAGATAGGGTTGGCAATGATAAAGTGAACATCAAAAACTTATTGATAGAGCAATTCAAACCGTGATACTATAGTTTGCACATGTATGGACTGGGAAAATGAATCGATTTTGATGGAAATAGCACATCTTTTGATTTTTAAATGCCGATCCAAAATGCCTTTTTAAAGCTGATTAAATCAAAATATGTATAGAGAGATTTCATAGATCAAAATCGATGATTACTAGCTCCCCCCTCCCGCAGTTTCTCTTCCCTCCCCCATCTTCATCATGGATGTTATTGCATGAAAATGTAATCATATACGTTGATACAATTATATGAACCTGAACTAAAAAGGAGCCTATACTACGCCTTTCTGAATCATTGTGAAGTTGGAGGATAAACCCAAATTAACCCAGGAGTTCATCCATGTTACCCAAGACCAAATGCCCTCTTCGAATCTGATTTTGTGGGGCTTAATAAACATGATCAATGTTAACAATAGCAATCGCTGCAGACCTAAATATTTGTGAATTTTGTGAATTTTATTGACTCTTTCGACCTCCTCTCGGGGTATGAGAGTAGCAAACAAAGAGTATAAATAACAATATAACAAACCAGTGAATACAATACTCAAAGATTACACATGACACAAAAGATATACAAGATTATAGTGTATATTGGAATACAAACATGAGTAAAATGAAAAGATATACAGACGTTAATCTACATGTAAATAGCAGATTACAAATTTGACAAAGAAGGTTGCTTCACTATATAGGTACCGCTACGTGTCGCTACGTATATATGATACTTTGATTATGATTTATTCCAAGCTTCAATTAGATTTCCAATTTACGTTTTCAAGATATTGATGACGACGTCGAGTTTGCATACATCCTAGTAACGCAAGTCTCGCGAGACACAGGAAAAGTGTCAGCAGACGGCTAACAAATCTACAGAAATGCGATCTACAGAAATACCACCTAAGGCAAAGCCGAACGCGATGGCGATGGCATGTGAAGTGGAAACACACACACACACACACACACACACACACACAAACACTCACACACGCGCATACACATACCTATACACTGTTATGTTTCTGTTTGAAGGACGGCGTCCCATTCTCACATTGTAATCTGATTCTTTGGTTAGCAGACGACCGTGCCAATTAGTCCATGGGCCAAGACCCGAAAAATGAATTATTGGTACCACCTGAGGTGGCAAAACCTTTTTGGTGTCACTTTGTTTGTCGGACATATATACGCTTATCAAGCTATGATAGCATTTCCAAATGAGTAGCTTAGTGATAATAAATAAATTTTTAACCAATTTGGTCTCGTTTTTATATCCCTATACTTCTGAATCGAAACTAACCGCTATACAAATACGAGCACTGCATTCCGTATGTCCACAGGTGTTCTGTTGTAAACGCGGTGCGCTTAGTCTTTATTCTATAATGTATTGTAGTGTACCGGTACATTGTTTTTGCATAATCTTTCATTGTTAGATGGAAATAAAGCGACATTGGCGTGGTATTAGCGTTTTTACCGTAGCGTTTTCACCGGAAAATGATAAATAATTGAAAAATACGGTAAAATTCACGAGGAATTGCTTTGTTGTTGTTGTTGTTTTTAGATAAAGGGATATACACTGTATCATATAAGCTTTGGATATTCCCTTCGCCGTCTTGAATATTAGACTAAGCGCTGTGGACATCATAACCCTTGGATATTCCCTTTGCTGTCTTGAATAAAGACTAAGCACACCGCTTTTACAACAGAACACCTGTGAACATACAGAAGACAGTGCTCTTCTTTGTATAGCGGTTGGTCTCGATTCAGAAGTACAGGGATATAACAACGAGACCAAATTGGTTTAAAATTCATTTATTATGACTAAGCTACTCATTTGGAAATGCTATCATAGCTTGATAAGCATATCTATGCCCGACAAACAAAATGACACCAAAAAGGTATTGCCACCTCAGATGGTACCAATATCTGGCCTGGCCCATGGACTAAATGGTACTCTGTCTGTGCATGGGTCCATGACACTGTGTAACAGCAGGGAGGTGGCCCCCCTGGTAACAGTTCGAACTCAACGCCTAAACTGAAAGTCCACGCACATGCGTACAAAAACCAACTTGTACACTGATAGTCTTTGCTCAAGTGACACAATTGGCAATTTCGACGCGTTAGGGTTACGGAAAAAAAATCGCCCCCCGGCTACGGGCCTGCTTATGAGTGTTGTTTTTCTTGTGTTAAAGTTTTCCTGGAAAGAAAGAAGAGAATAACTCGTTAAACTGTCAGAGAGAAACATAAAGCAGTACATATATTCATACAAAGAGAGATAGATGAAAAGATATGAGCAGAATGGTTGAATTCATGATTAAGAAGCACATTGATTGAGAATCACACGTACGGTAGTATCATCTCTTTCAAAATGGAAGAGATAACAATATTTTAGCTTTCACACAATATACAGTGCATTTCAATGTGTTACAGAAGGCAACATTTTTGCTACAGGGTTGACTTTTGTGATTTATTGAGAAAATGAAAGCACATCGAAATATATTACATAATATGGTATCTGAAGTAGCTGACTGTTTTGGGTCAATTTCTCCAGTTTGAGGGCAAGTGGTAATGCAGAATATACTCCCATCATTGAAATATGCGAGATATCTCAACAATGATGATTACGATGACGCAAATGAGGATGATATCCATGATGATGATCACAATGACGACGATGGCGAAGAACACAAAGACAACGTTGATGACGATGATGATTATGAAGGTGATGTCGATGTCGACCACGAAGTCGACGTAGATGACGATGATGATTACAAAGATGACGCTGTCGACCATGAAGACGACGTCGATGACGATGATGATTACAAAGATGTCGATGTCGATCACGAAGACGACGTCGATGACGATGATTACAAAGATGTCGATGTCGACCACAAAGATGACGTCGATGCCGATTACAAAGATGACGATGTCGATGTCGACAACGAAGACGACGTTGATGACGATGATGATTACAAAAGATGTCGATGTCGACCACGAAGACGATGTCGATGACGATGTCGACGTTGACTACGAAGACGACGTCGATGATGCTGATTTACAAAGACGTCGACCACGAAGACGACGTCGATGACGATGTCAATGTCGACCACGAAGACGATGTCGATGACGATGATGATTTACAAAGATGTCGATGTCGACCACGAAGTGGCACCCCCTGGGTGTGGCACACTCTAGGTCTGCACCCCACCCCCTGGGTGTGGCACACTCTAGGTCTGCACCCCACCCCCTGGGTGTGGCACACTCTAGGTCTGCACCCCACCCCCTGGGTGTGGCACACTCTAGGTCTGCACCCCACCCCCTGGGTGTGGCACACTCTAGGTCTGCACCCCACCCCCTGGGTGTGGCACACTCTAGGTCTGCACCCCACCCCTGGGTGTGGCACACTCTAGGTCTGCACCCCACCCCCTGGGTGTGGCACACTCTAGGTCTGCACCCCACCCCCTGGGTGTGGCACACTCTAGGTCTGCACCCCACCCCCTGGGTGTGGCACACTCTAGGTCTGCACCCCACCCCCTGGGTGTGGCACACTCTAGGTCTGCACCCCACCCCCTGGGTGTGGCACACTCTAGGTCTGCACCCCACCCCCTGGGTGTGGCACACTCTAGGTCTGCACCCCACCCCCTGGGTGTGGCACACTCTAGGTCTGCACCCCACCCCCTGGGTGTGGCACACTCTAGGTCTGCACCCCACCCCCTGGGTGTGGCACACTCTAGGTCTGCACCCCACCCCCTGGGTGTGGCACACTCTAGGTCTGCACCCCACCCCCTGGGTGTGGCACACTCTAGGTCTGCACCCCACCCCCTGGGTGTGGCACACTCTAGGTCTGCACCCCACCCCCTGGGTGTGGCACACTCTAGGTCTGCACCCCACCCCCTGGGTGTGGCACACTCTAGGTCTGCACCCCACCCCCTGGGTGTGGCACACTCTAGGTCTGCACCCCACCCCCTGGGTGTGGCACACTCTAGGTCTGCACCCCACCCCCTGGGTGTGGCACACTCTAGGTCTGCACCCCACCCCCTGGGTGTGGCACACTCTAGGTCTGCACCCCACCCCCTGGGTGTGGCACACTCTAGGTCTGCACCCCACCCCCTGGGTGTGGCACACTCTAGGTCTGCACCCCACCCCCTGGGTGTGGCACACTCTAGGTCTGCACCCCACCCCCTGGGTGTGGCACACTCTAGGTCTGCACCCCACCCCTGGGTGTGGCACACTCTAGGTCTGCACCCCACCCCCTGGGTGTGGCACACTCTAGGTCTGCACCCCACCCCCTGGGTGTGGCACACTCTAGGTCTGCACCCCACCCCCTGGGTGTGGCACACTCTAGGTCTGCACCCCACCCCTGGGTGTGGCACACTCTAGGTCTGCACCCCACCCCCTGGGTGTGGCACACTCTAGGTCTGCACCCCACCCCCTGGGTGTGGCACACTCTAGGTCTGCACCCCACCCCCTGGGTGTGGCACACTCTAGGTCTGCACCCCACCCCCTGGGTGTGGCACACTCTAGGTCTGCACCCCACCCCCTGGGTGTGGCACACTCTAGGTCTGCACCCCACCCCCTGGGTGTGGCACACTCTAGGTCTGCACCCCACCCCCTGGGTGTGGCACACTCTAGGTCTGCACCCCACCCCCTGGGTGTGGCACACTCTAGGTCTGCACCCCACCCCCTGGGTGTGGCACACTCTAGGTCTGCACCCCACCCCCTGGGTGTGGCACACTCTAGGTCTGCACCCCACCCCCTGGGTGTGGCACACTCTAGGTCTGCACCCCACCCCCTGGGTGTGGCACACTCTAGGTCTGCACCCCACCCCCTGGGTGTGGCACACTCTAGGTCTGCACCCCACCCCCTGGGTGTGGCACACTCTAGGTCTGCACCCCACCCCCTGGGTGTGGCACACTCTAGGTCTGCACCCCACCCCCTGGGTGTGGCACACTCTAGGTCTGCACCCCACCCCCTGGGTGTGGCACACTCTAGGTCTGCACCCCACCCCCTGGGTGTGGCACACTCTAGGTCTGCACCCCACCCCCTGGGTGTGGCACACTCTAGGTCTGCACCCCACCCCCTGGGTGTGGCACACTCTAGGTCTGCACCCCACCCCCTGGGTGTGGCACACTCTAGGTCTGCACCCCACCCCCTGGGTGTGGCACACTCTAGGTCTGCACCCCACCCCCTGGGTGTGGCACACTCTAGGTCTGCACCCCACCCCCTGGGTGTGGCACACTCTAGGTCTGCACCCCACCCCCTGGGTGTGGCACACTCTAGGTCTGCACCCCACCCCCTGGGTGTGGCACACTCTAGGTCTGCACCCCACCCCCTGGGTGTGGCACACTCTAGGTCTGCACCCCACCCCCTGGGTGTGGCACACTCTAGGTCTGCACCCCACCCCCTGGGTGTGGCACACTCTAGGTCTGCACCCCACCCCCTGGGTGTGGCACACTCTAGGTCTGCACCCCACCCCCTGGGTGTGGCACACTCTAGGTCTGCACCCCACCCCCTGGGTGTGGCACACTCTAGGTCTGCACCCCACCCCCTGGGTGTGGCACACTCTAGGTCTGCACCCCACCCCCTGGGTGTGGCACACTCTAGGTCTGCACCCCACCCCCTGGGTGTGGCACACTCTAGGTCTGCACCCCACCCCCTGGGTGTGGCACACTCTAGGTCTGCACCCCACCCCCTGGGTGTGGCACACTCTAGGTCTGCACCCCACCCCCTGGGTGTGGCACACTCTAGGTCTGCACCCCACCCCCTGGGTGTGGCACACTCTAGGTCTGCACCCCACCCCCTGGGTGTGGCACACTCTAGGTCTGCACCCCACCCCCTGGGTGTGGCACACTCTAGGTCTGCACCCCACCCCCTGGGTGTGGCACACTCTAGGTCTGCACCCCACCCCCTGGGTGTGGCACACTCTAGGTCTGCACCCCACCCCCTGGGTGTGGCACACTCTAGGTCTGCACCCCACCCCCTGGGTGTGGCACACTCTAGGTCTGCACCCCACCCCCTGGGTGTGGCACACTCTAGGTCTGCACCCCACCCCCTGGGTGTGGCACACTCTAGGTCTGCACCCCACCCCCTGGGTGTGGCACACTCTAGGTCTGCACCCCACCCCCTGGGTGTGGCACACTCTAGGTCTGCACCCCACCCCCTGGGTGTGGCACACTCTAGGTCTGCACCCCACCCCCTGGGTGTGGCACACTCTAGGTCTGCACCCCACCCCCTGGGTGTGGCACACTCTAGGTCTGCACCCCACCCCCTGGGTGTGGCACACTCTAGGTCTGCACCCCACCCCCTGGGTGTGGCACACTCTAGGTCTGCACCCCACCCCCTGGGTGTGGCACACTCTAGGTCTGCACCCCACCCCCTGGGTGTGGCACACTCTAGGTCTGCACCCCACCCCCTGGGTGTGGCACACTCTAGGTCTGCACCCCACCCCCTGGGTGTGGCACACTCTAGGTCTGCACCCCACCCCCTGGGTGTGGCACACTCTAGGTCTGCACCCCACCCCCTGGGTGTGGCACACTCTAGGTCTGCACCCCACCCCCTGGGTGTGGCACACTCTAGGTCTGCACCCCACCCCCTGGGTGTGGCACACTCTAGGTCTGCACCCCACCCCCTGGGTGTGGCACACTCTAGGTCTGCACCCCACCCCCTGGGTGTGGCACACTCTAGGTCTGCACCCCACCCCCTGGGTGTGGCACACTCTAGGTCTGCACCCCACCCCCTGGGTGTGGCACACTCTAGGTCTGCACCCCACCCCCTGGGTGTGGCACACTCTAGGTCTGCACCCCACCCCCTGGGTGTGGCACACTCTAGGTCTGCACCCCACCCCCTGGGTGTGGCACACTCTAGGTCTGCACCCCACCCCCTGGGTGTGGCACACTCTAGGTCTGCACCCCACCCCCTGGGTGTGGCACACTCTAGGTCTGCACCCCACCCCCTGGGTGTGGCACACTCTAGGTCTGCACCCCACCCCCTGGGTGTGGCACACTCTAGGTCTGCACCCCACCCCCTGGGTGTGGCACACTCTAGGTCTGCACCCCACCCCCTGGGTGTGGCACACTCTAGGTCTGCACCCCACCCCCTGGGTGTGGCACACTCTAGGTCTGCACCCCACCCCCTGGGTGTGGCACACTCTACTAAGTACTGCACTACAAAACGATATAGAAAAATATAAATTTCTAAAGAGACACAAACACTCGACCAGACAAGACCCAGTATCGAAGAATGTGCCACACCTAGTGGATGGGTTTAAACAAGAGTGTATCTTGTTTAAACTCCACCCCCTCGATGTGGCACATGATACTGAGTCTTGTCGGGTCGAGTGTTTTGTGTCTTTTAAGAAATTTATATTTTTCTATATCTTTTTGTATAGTCTTGTTTACTACGTGATATGGGACACGCCACGCAGACACACCAACACACACACACACACTTAATTTTGAAATCATTTTGTATACTGTGATGTATAAAGTGAAGTGGATGTCGTATTTCACGCTATGCACTTTCACAACACACCCGAAATTACAAGCCTGAACAAATGATTTTTATTTTCCATTTCATTTTGTATGCCGAGTATATGAGATAAATATATCAAAAGTGCAGAGGGTACAGACCCCAGGGGGTGTGCTGTCACAGTGCCGACTGGGTGGGCACCGTGATAGCATACCCACTGGGGTCTGCACATTCTGCACTTTGACATATTTTATCTCATACTCTGCATACAAAATGAGATTGGTAGTGTCACTTTTCAGTCTGGGCACTCTGAAAATAAAGACGAAAACAGGTTCTGAAAATAAACTTTTATTCTAATTTCGTAACATTCTTCTTTATTGCAATCAGCTGTACAAGATATCTACAAGAAGTCCATCAATCTGTATTTATACCAAAGATTTGAAGCTTGATCAGGTCTTTTTGAGTTATTTTCAAGTTTTAAGATGAAGCTGTCGTTATTAGAGGGTAAAGTCATGTTATTCAGCTAAATGTCTCGAGACAACAGGGAATACTGTTGTACATACGACATACAAAGCATGTCGCCAGCTATTTTGTTGCTTTCTTCGGAAGAGAATTAAAAACCAAAAGAAAGGTATAAATTCATTATTGGAGAGCCTCCATGCAGTCTTGTGGTTTAAGATATTAGATTTATATTGTCTGTCAGGAAATACCCAAAATGGATTGTGGATCTAAATATTATCTAACCTTACTTGATGTACAAATATTTTTTTAACTGCAGTTCCATCCGAAAGTATATAATTAAAAAGTGAAACTTGTTCGCAGTCATTTGCCTTCAAAGATTATTCAAATTTTATCATAAAAGATTATCATAAAGAAATAAAGTTATCTTGGATGAAGCAAATAGGCCCTACTAGTAAGCAGCCAGTCCCCCAAAAGACAGCCAAGTCACTTAAAGATTAAGATTTTAGATGCATTACCCGGTCGTAAAAGTCGTCCCCACCGTGCTGACCAATGTGAAGTTCGGGAGTGGAGGCCCCGGCCGTCGAAGATGGCTCTATTCGGTCTACTCTATAGTAATGGGTTGTTTGAGCGTGGATTAGTCTCGTTGGTTGCATGCCCCATAAAGGCGATGGGATGCTCGGCATTCTGGGTCGTAGACTTGACAGGTAACCTGTAGAAGTCTTATTAACTAGAAACATAAAAACACAACATCGATACACTTTTCCGCAATCTACATCTCACTACACTGATCAGAATCGGTATTACTTTTCACTTGGTTTTACTTTTACTTTTTCAAATAAAAAAAGAAAACCAAACGGAAGTCGATGATATAGATGACATGGTGGCACATGGCATGTAGTAGCATGGCAAATTTCTACAATTTCTGTCCCAAATTGGAATTAAAAAACCTAAGGCAATGAGAGCTTACAACCCATACACTATCACCGCTTAAAACCATATTCTGCTAAAATGATGTCCACTTGAGCTAACTGCTAGATTCATAAATGGTTACGGAACCTGTACAAACAAGAGATAACAGAGATAAAGTGGCATATTGGACACTCCCTATACGGAGTACCTTAATACAAGTGACGCAATATCTTATTGCAAGCATAGATTTAAAAGACAAGACTACACTACCAATGGCCCATTCGTGGCGGGTACAGGTGGACTGGTGTCTGCTGCCGGGGATGGCCCCGTGGTCGGTCCAGCAGGTGTCCGGAGCTTGGATTGGTCTCACTGGCTGCACGTCCCCCATAAAGGCTGTTAGGAACACTCGGCATGGTGAGGTTGTCGACTAGCATTCACCTTTGATACGACAGTCATAGAAAATATAAGACCAGTTAATACAGTTTCCACACAAACAGTCTTACATAACATAACTTGTAAACATGAAAAAGCATTGGATGCACACATTGTGTGTAGTTTTTCCTCACTAAGACAATACATCTTTATACTCTACAGATATTTCATGAAGCAAATAAATAGATGAATAAATAAATAAATAAATGAATAAATAAATAGAGAGCTAAATGTGTTTTACTTATAATAGCTTTGAATGCCGGTACAAAGGAGCCAGTAGACAGCTGCCCGACTCCTGGGAGAGATGATGTCCACGAAACGGCCGTGTGGTCCTCACCGCTCCTCACCGGCATGATGTCGGATGTCTTGCTGCAGGGGAAAGTGACTCGTTCCTCAGCATGCACGACTCCTCCATGAAGCAAAGACTCTCCTTCAGAGGTGATACAGGCTGGTCTCTATCCACGCTGTCCCCTTTAATACTTTTCACCAGGGAGATGGTTCCACCTCCCTGTTTTCACTGAATCTACCCCCTATAGCCAATGACAGGAGTAAAAACTCTCTTCAACGCCCAAATAAGATAATCCCTCGTTTTCATTGGTTCTCACAAAATCAGCAGTTTCTCAATATATCCTGTCACGCCACCCAAAGTGGGTGCGGTTAACATTCCTAGTCAAGGGATTCCAATCATAGAAGTCTAATTTTATTGAAATGCATGCGAATTCCCGCCAACTGATGTTATGTGGGGCAGACTATACTAGGAACAATACAAAAGGGGCGAAATGTCCACTGACTGCTCTATTGACAAAATACCGTGTCTTTATTGGTGCTACGAACAAAATCAGCTGTTCCTTAGGCTGGGTTCACATAGGAGTACACTATTCGGGTATATGGTGCACGTTTTCGAGAGCACACGAATAGCTTGAATCGAACGATAGGATTTCCTAATGTTCGAAAATGCCGTACAGCTGCGTATAGCATGGTATAATGGGAATCGTGCTTGTTCGATTTTCATGCAGCGTATACAATCTCTCGTTTATGAAAACGATGAAAATTTTGGTCTGGATTTGCCCTTTAGCAAAAATAAACATGTAGACTGATATTCTGATGCAGTGTTGTGTATCATGATCAAATAATGTTATTAAACCAATTAAAAATAATCAGTTTTAGTTGATTTACCCAAAATGACCCCAGGTTGGAGTTGGATCAGTTTTTTATTCATATACTCAATTTATAGCTTTCTTGTCACAAAAATGGTACGTTCCAATGTAATCTCAGTTTAGAAACTCTTAATAAGATGGTTGTGTAGGAGGAAGAAATCCTCCCTGCATGGGATAGGAGTTTATGGTGCGGGTGATGGTGTACTGGATCGACTTGACGGCGCCATATTAGGACACGCGTGTCCAAAAAGCGTATAGCGAATAGCAAATAACGAATAGCGAATACCGTATACCGTGTACTTCTTATGTGAACCCAGCCTAAGGCTGCGTTCCCATAGAAGTACTCGGTATTCGGTATTCGCTATTCGCTATTCGCTATTCGCTATTCGGTATTCGGGCACCGAGTACACCATCACCCGCACCGTCAACTCACCATCCCATGCAGTGAGGATTTCTTCCTCCTACATCCCAGCAAATCTTATTAACAATTTCTAAACTGCATCAGAATGTCAGTCTACATGCTTATTTTTGCCAAATGGCAAATCCAGATCAAAATTATCATTATTTCATAAACGAGAGACGGTATACGCTGCAAGAAAATCGAACAAGCTCGATTCCCACTTTGCTATACTATTCGCAGCTATTCGGTACTTTCGAATAGTGCCCTCTTATGTGAACCGGTGTGAGGAAATCCTATCGTTCGATTCAAGCTATTCGCGTGCCCTCGAAAACGAGCCCCGAATACCCGAATAGTATACTTCTATGTGAACGCAGCCTCAGAGTAGGCCTTACCTATCATGCCTATCACACGAACCAAACTGGGTGCGGTTAACATTCTTAGTCAAATGATTCTTTTCAAAAGCTGAAATATATTCGAATGCATGCGAATTCTCGCTAACTGATGCTGTGTGAGGCAAACTACTACGAACATTACAAAATAGGCAACCTGACCACTCGATCGATGCCTTATCGAGAAATACCGTGTTTTCATTGGTGCCAACAAAATCAGCAGTTTCTCAAAGTAGGCGTAGCCTGTCACACGACCCAAATTGGGTACGGTTAACATTCTTAGTCAGTTGATTCCTTTCAAAACCTGAATCGTATTCAAATGCATGCAAACTCCCACCACCTGGTGCTATGTGCGTCAAGCTACTACTATCATCACAAAAGGGGCAACGTGACCACTCCCTGCCCCATTAACAAAATACAGTGTCTTCATCGGTGCTATCAAAATCACGCAGTTTCTAAAAAACAAAAACAAAAACAAAACTGGCACAAGGATCAAAACTGGGGGATGTTAACATTAATGTGTTTGCTTTCAAAACCTGAATCGTATTCAAATACATGGAAACTCCTGCCGCCTGATGCTATGTGAGACAGGCTCCTATCTACGGACGGTACAAAGGGGCAACCTGATCACTCGCTGCCCTAATGACAAAAAATACCATGTCTTCATCAGTGCTATCGAAATCAGCAGTTTTTCAAAGTCGCCCAAGAATCCAAACTGCGTGCGGTTAACATTTCTAATCATGATCCCTTTCAAAACCTGAATCCTATTCAAATGCATGCAAACTCCCACCACCTGGTGCTTTGTGAGGCAAGCTACCACGAACATTACAAAAGGGGCAACTTTATCACTCGCTGCCCTAATGACAAAATACCGTGTCTTCATTAGTGCTGTCGAAATCAGCAATTTCTCAAAGTCACCCAAAGATCCAAACTGGGCGAGGTTATCATTTCTAGTCAAGTGATTCCTTTCGAAATCTGAATCGTATTCAAATGCAGCAAACTCCCTCCACCTGATGCTATGTGAGGCAAGCCACTATCAACGCATAGCAAGCCACTATCAACAATACAGAAGGAACAAATGTCCTCTGGGTGCCCTATATGGACAATTCCCCGTGTCTTCATTTACGCGCTTCACATCAGCCCGATGTTTCGAAATAGCGCCCTATTTTGCTGACTATTTTCTGCGAAAAATATCTCGAGCTTGGATTTTTATCGGGCTGATGTGAAAACGCCGATTGGTGCCATCGAAATCAGCCGTTCTTGAAAGATGCCTATCACGACGTCCGTCTGAGAGGTGTTACAGAAAATATATATTTAAACAATCTCTCCTTTCTTTTTTTATACCCCAGATTGCTCCGTGTCGCTTAGAAGTTACACGCGCTATCGCAGGTATTATACATGTACTGACTTGCTTTGACCATGGACATTCATCACCCGTTAATTACATTAGGCGTTGTCACATCAGCCCGATGTTTCGAAATAGCACGCTATTTTCTGACTTGGGAAATTAACCCGATCACGAAATAGCGCGCTATTTGATAATGTGAACACAAATTAGCGCACTAAATAGGCGTTTTCACATCAGCCCGATAAAAATCCAAGCTCGAGATATTTTTCGCGATTGCGAATTAGCGCGCTATTTCATTTCTTATTCACATCAGCCCGATGTTTCGAAATAGCGCGCTATTTTGCTGACTATTTTCTGCGAAAAATATCTCGAGCTTGGATTTTTATCGGGCTGATGTGAAAACGCCTAATTAGCCGATTTTTTTTTTCGAGCTAATTCGACAGCTGAGTATGCGAAAAACAGCATCAGTAATGTGTGTGCCCTCTCGAAAATTCCTCATGATTTGTGTGCAGTTTGCCTCGATCGATCGGGTCACACACGCTACGCATGATGGGATGCATCGCGCTAATTTCTCGAGTCGTTTTCACATTATCAAGTAGCGCGCTACTATCCCGCTATTTCAGAAATTTCCCGAGTTGGACTCGAGAAATTTTCTCGATCAGAGCGATACAATTAGCGCGCTAATTTGTCTTCACATTATGAAATAGCGCGCTATTTCGCTATCGGGATAATTTCCCAAGTCAGAAAATAGCGCGCTATTTTGGAACATCGGGCTGATGTGAAAACGCCTATGGTATCTCTCTGGTCGAGAAAATTTCTCGAGTCCAACTCGGGAAATTTCTGAAATAGCGGGATAATTGGCGAACTAGCGCGCTATTTGATAATGTGAAAACGCCTCAAGAAATTAGCGCGATGCATCCCATCATGCCTAGCGTGTGTGACCCGATAAATCGAGGCAAACTGCACACAAAGCATGAGAAATATTTGAAAGTGCACACATTACTAAAGCTGTCGAATGAGCTCGAAAAATTTTCGGGCTAATTCTCTTTGGGTGGATGTGAATAAGAAATGAAATAGCGCGCTAATTCACAATCGCGAAAAATATCTCGAGCTTGGATTTTTATCGGGCTGATGTGAAAATGCCTAAATTCTGTCAAAAGCGTTACAATAACATGTTAAACATGCTTTCCCACTTGGATCCCATCATAACCGCCGACAACCTGCCTGGATAAAGACAAGGAGGCGTTTAAAGAGCGGTTTGGAACATGGAACACCAAAGCCAGAAGAAATGCTACTTTTTCAATAGTCATGCTATAGGGGCTACGCATAAATTTGCAAAAGAGCGAAGAGATATCACTTCTTTTCCAGTAACCACCTGCCTGCGCCACCAAACTGAGTGCAGATAACATTTTCTAGTTAAGTGAATGGTTTCAAAAGCTAAATTTTATTCAAATGCACGCAAACTCTGACTGCCTGTTGCTATGTGAGGCAAGCAACGGCGAGCATTACAAAGGAGGAAAACAAACAAACAAGTCTCTTCCTTCAAGACAAATTCCTCGTCGTCTTCAGTGATAACAACCAGAGATTCAGCAGATTTCATACACTATATTACGCAATCAAAACAGCTTGTGCTTCATAGTATGCACCCTGCAAACTGTGAAAAATTGAATTCTATGATTACTCAAGCAATTATCGGCGCCTGTTACCTTTGAGACCAACTTCTGTAGACATAACCAAAGGAGCAAGCTGTGTAGACCTACTCCCTGCCCTCATGACAAAATCCTTTTCTTCACCAATGCAAATTGATCAGCAGTCCCCGCCCCCTCCCCGCTCCTATTATATTTCATGTAATTAGTCGTAATATTAGCCTTAGCAGCCATATTGGAATTCAAAATGGCGGGCAAACCGCTTGTCAGACAGATTATATTATTCCATTTCCTAACCAAGCGTGTTATGATATTTATGTGCAACCAATTTCAGCGACATTTGCAATTTAGAACTTAAGATAGGGATTTTCAACATTTTGGTCGAGGCGGCATACTGAAATTCAAAATGGCGGCCATTCGATATGTTTGTCAGACATTTCAAAGCCATCCGTCACATGAATTTGAATTTAGCATGTCCAAAAGCCCTTGTGTACGAAATATTAATGCCACAAGTCATTTAGAAGCCAAGACAAGAATTTTTAAGCCCTAATTGTTTCTTCATTGCGGCCATGATATTGGAATTCAGGATGGCGGCCGACCCAGTGGTCATGTCTTTTGGATCCTGCTATTGTTTTTTAAGGTGCATTCTAATGTCTTTTGTTAATCAAGTAGTTCCTGAATTTGGGAGCTTTGTGAATGTCAGGGTGGCTGAGAAAACAGAGGTAGGCCTACATATGTACTGTATACAACAGTTTCGAAATCAAAACGTCACTCTGTTATAGCGATCGTGTCTAAAATAACAGCTAATGCTCTCCACTACTATACCAAAAAAAAAAAAGTGTTGGAGAAAAAGTGGAGTCTCTTCGCAATTTGTGCGAATAGCATATGGGTTCTATAGCAAGACAAACCCTAACGCTAACCCTTAGCATTTCACTGGCTCTGATGTTCCGTGCTCCACGCCGCTCTTCCATAGGGTTTGGATATGGAGACCAAAGAAGAGGCTCTTGATTTTAAGAATTTTGAACTGTATTTCAGAGGAAATTTTGAAATCTTGTATGCAACTTGGCGGTAATCGTGTATGGAATAATAAGTTTTTTTTTCTTCTTCAAATCTCCTTATTATTAATACCTTCGGACTGAATATTAATATCTCATAAAAAAAGGTAATATTTAACAATCTTGCGTATATCAAGTGCATAATATTGTTTGCCGGGTTTAATACTCAATTATCAAATCTTTCGAATTTAGTACTTGGTAATTGCGTGTTTCTGCCTGTTTAGTCAGTTTTACAGTTAAAGAGGTACATTTTTTTTACTACATTCCTTCGTGTGTCCTATATAAATTTATATTCTTTGCACATTGTGCCAAGGAGGTTTAAGAACCTCCTTGATTGTACGCACAATTGCTGCTGAAAATATTGGACGGGCAGCGCATTGCTGCTGGCTATAGGTATGTTGTATTTTAGGAATGATGCATTAAACAGAAGTGCTGTCATAGGTCAAAGCAATTTATCAACACCTGCGGTAGAGTGCATAACTTCTCGGCAGCATCCACCGGGCATGGGCAAAAGAAAAGATTCTCGTTTCTTCTCCTTCTCTGACACCCCCCCCCCCCCCCCCCCCCCCCATGCTACTGTCAAGGACGCGTAATCCCGGCACGTAATGCGTAATTTGCCAAAGCGGGTAACGTTTCTTTATTCAAATCATGGAACTTCCATGTTCAAATGAAGCCTTTCGACCGTCGAATATCACGCAAAAAATGCATGTAAAGCTCGGGGCTGTTGCTATGCTGTACAGGGATCCGCAGTGACACGCCGGAGCTGACTTTTATTTTGAACATATCAAAAGAAAAAAAAAAACACCTGCTCCAGCGTATCTCTGCGAAACTAGCTACTGGAAACAAAGACCGTCAAACTTGGTGATTGTTATGAACTATTCTTAAGCATTAGCAACGGATCCGAACGCATCTCCATTTTTGTTTAATTCGTTCGGGAATTCGTTGTCTCGATAGGCCTTTAGAGAAGGAGCGAAATCTCTTCGCACTTTGTGCAAATTTTTCGTAGATTCATTGCATGACAATTCTTGAATGCTTACAGACATTCCACTGTCTTTGGCAATGACAGTGCTCTAAGCCGCTCTTTTACAGAGTTTGAATATATCACGGAGACCTCCGTTCAGAAGAAATGTGGAAATCCTGTGTGGGCCTTGGGGGTAATAATTATGGCGGCGAACAAATCCCTTCAGTTTTTCTTCATAAAAAATCGATCAACTACCTTGCGCACAAAATGGCTTCGTTGGGGAAGTTTAGAACTTGAATGTGAAATATTTCTAATTATGAAATGTAATTGGCTAAAGCAGGGCCCTACTTTTGTGTATACTTAATTATCATGTTACAGTTAACGATCCGAAGTATGCCTACATTTTTTTTAACTGATTTTTGTTCACGTGTCCTGTTCTCTATACACATTGCTGCCGAAAGTATTGAAAGGGGCATCGAACTGCTGCTCGTTCGGTTCACTGTGATTGAGGAACTACGCATACTTAAACAGGAACGCTGTGTTTCGTCAAAGCAACTCATCAACACCTGCGATAGATCTCATCAATTCTTCCCTGCACGGAGCAACATTCGTCATTTAGAACTTAAGATAGGGATTTTCAACTTTTCGTCGAGGCGGCACACTGATATGTTTGTCAGACATTTCAAATCCATCCGTCACATGAATTTGAATTTAGCATGTCCAAAAGTCCTTGTGTACGAAATATTAACGCCATTAGTCATTTAGAAGCCAAGACAAGAATTTTTAAGCCCTATAATTGTTTCTTCATGGCGGCCATGATATTGGAATTCAGGATAGGGGCCGACCCAGTGGTCATGTCTTTTGGATCCGGCAATTTTTTTTCTTTTTAGCGCCCCCAAAATACCTCTGAGAAAAAAAAAAATCATACTCTCCGCCGATGCATCATCTCGACCAATCTTTATAGCTACATTATCTGCGCCACTACCAGTCTTATTATATACATACCAACAGCATGCATGAATTCCTGAATCTATAATGCCTAATACATCTAAGAAGCATGCTATGTTTGGCACTTTTCCAGACATAAGGAATCTGCAATAAACATTTGAATCGAGCACACCATTTCTAATTGTCCATTTTGCTACTCGTCCATTTATTTCCATTTGCTTTTCATCCATTTATACTACCGTGTATAAGGTTTGGAATAAATCGTTCCATAGTATAGAAGTGACTAATTACTGTACTTGCTTCATTCAAATAGCTAACAAATCAGAGATTCCGTTAGATTTTCCATTACTCAGCTCAAACTGCACGTATATAGTATAACCCCCTGTCAGATAAACCCTTGCAATGTCGAATGTCGAAAAAGATTCTATACTGAGAATAGATTCTTTGATATCATGCGAAATCAATGCTCACTCATTCTCGGTTGCTGTTTGTATGCTAATTTCTAACCGGGGGCTTCAAGTATACTGATAAAAGATAATTCATGCACTGACATTGCAACGCCCTGACTCATCTCTAACCCATTGAAAGTGCTTTTGTTCTTCTTTGGAAGCCCCCAGTTATGGCTGGCTGCCATAAGCTATACAGTGCTCTGAAGTCAGATTTATCTATAGGGCGGCTTGCCCTCGGGAGTGCTGACATCGCTACACACTATCTGTAAAGGGGGTTGTGGAGCCGGGAAATGTGCAAACGCCGGGAATTGTGCAAACGTCTCGCCGGGAAATGTGCAAACGCCTTGGGAAATGTGCAAACGCCGGGAAATGTGCAAACGTCTCGCCGGGAAATGTGCAAATTTCATCAACGGGAAATGTGCAAACATGACGCCGGGAAATGTGCAAAAGTTCAATTTTGCCGGGAAATGTGCAAAACGTCGCCGGGAAATGTGCAAATCATTTACTTTAGCGACATTGTGTATAAAGATAATAGATAAACTCCATATCAAAACTGCCCATGAACTTCCACCATTTAGATTTTCTTAATAAAATCCTTGACAGATTTTCAACAAAATTGGCAGGTAGTACGATTATGGCAATGGGATCTCAATTTGTTTATATAGTAGCCACCACCCCCCCCCCCCCCCGAAAAAGGGGAGGGGGGCTCAATTAAGTCCCCAAACTACGGTATTATCGAAATTCTTCTTGTATTATATAACCAAATAAGAATGAGCTAGGATGTTTTTTTTTTTTTGCTATGCTCACACCGCCCCCCCCCCCCCCCCCCCCCCATGAGATCTCGGCCACTGGTGGTGCGATCGCGATGAAATTTCGCATGCGTGAGACCCACGTCATAATCTACAAAAGATTGTGTCATAAGATTTTTTGAAACAATCAATTTCTAATTCAAATCAATTAATTATGCAAATTAAGCTCAAGATGATATTTTAGCCTAATTAAAAGCATTGAGAGTCTAATTTTCGATCTGTAAATCTGTTTTTGCATATTCAACAATTGTACATCACAAAAACTTCCACAAAAACTTCCGTCCGGATCGCGGGGGAGGGGGTGAGGGGAGGAGAGGGATTTTCTACATTGTCAGTATCTTCTTGAAAAGTCTAGGACAGATTTTCACGAAACTTGTCAGATAGCCTCATTACGGTGATATGATCTTTATGAATTGAAATTAGCCCCCAATCCTCCCCCCCCCCCCCCCCCCGGCCGAAAAGGGGGGGGGGGGGTTTAAGCCTCAGAGTCCCTAAACTCTGGATTTTTAAAAATCTTTTTCTGTCGAACAAAAAAAAAAAAAGATAGAGCTAAGTTAGTGCCTTGTATGACTGAAATTTCATGTTTGATTATGGCAGATCCAGGGGTGCCCTGATTGGGGGTGGGGGGAGGGGAAGTAATGGAGAGGAGGGGGATTGTCCACATTTACTGCATCTTCTTGATAAATCCCAAGAAGGATTTTCACCAAACTTGGCAGATACCATCTTTACGGTGATATGGTCTTATATGGTAAAATGAGCTCCACCCCCTCCCATCGCCAAAGGGGGGGGGGGGGGGGGGGGAGGAGGGGTGGAAGTTTTAGGTCCCTAAACTCTGGAATCTGTAATCTTCTTCTGTTGAACCGAAGAATATGGAACTACGTTATATGAAGACACTACAGTTACTAAAGTTTCAGGTTTGATTATGACGGGTCCAGGAGTGCGCTGATAAGGGGTGTGAGGGGGATTTTCCACATTTTCTGCATAGTCTTGTAAAATATATGACGGATTTTATACCAAACTTGGCAGATTGATTATGGTGATTCGATCTTAATTTCTTAAATTGAATCCCCCTCCCCCCCCCCCCCCTCCCCGCCGACGAGGAGGGGGGGGGGGGGTGAAACCTCAGAGTCCCTATTCTTCTCTTGATTTTTTTCTTTTTACTTCTGTCGAACCAAAAAAGTTAGTGCTGTAAAGCCATTAATGACCGAAATCTCATGTTTGATTATGGCGGATCTAGGCGTGCTCTGATCGGGGGTAGGTGAGGGTGAGGGGGAGGGGGTGCTGTTCGTTATTCCGAAGGTTCGCTGTTCCGAAGGTACGTTATTCCAAAGGGTCGTTAATCCGAAATACGCAAAGTCCCTATACCTAGAGGTTCGTTAATCCGAAAATGAAAAAGGGTTCGTTAATCCGAAAATTTGTGGCTTTATCTCGAAGTTTTGTTATTCCGAAGACTGGTTAATCCGTAAATAAAATTCGGAACAATGAACCTTCGGAAGACTGGTTAATCCGTAAATAAAATTCGGAACAATGAACCTTCGGAATAACGAATCTTAGGAATAAAAGAGCCCTCGGAATAACGTTCCTTCGGAATAACGAGCTGTAACCAGGGGGAGGAGGGGGATTTTCAAAATTTTCTCCATCTTCTTGAAAAATCTATGACGAATTTTCACCAAACTTGGCCATAGCATCTTTATGGTGATAGTACTGTAAATACAGTTAATGCATGATGTACAAGTAGGCTCAAGTTTACAATGACAGATGAAGGGATGCCCAACAAGGTGAGTGGGTAGGAAGGAGGCTTAATTTTCACATTTTTTGTCTTTTTCCTGAAAACTCAAGACGCATCCCTCGGATAATAAAATTATATATCAGCTTTAAAAAGAAGAAAAAAACCTTCTATACAAAAATGATGGAGCTAATAGAGTGCTGGTGCCTGTTATGGTAAATTAATTCATGAATATTAACGTTAAGTGCGGCGGAGGCGGATTTGTCACTTATTCAGCTTCTTCTTGAAACCCTTATAATAGATATTTGCCAAGCTTGAAACGTAGCGTAGCGTATTTATCTGGTGATATGACCTCAATTTGTCTAAATGAGCACTGCCCCAACCCCTAAAGTGGGAGGAGATGGAGCCCCCCCCCCCCCCCCTACCTCATCTCCGCCCCTTGAACTTGAAAGGAACCAACACGAGGGGGTGGGGTCGTTCGGGTGGAATTCAGAATTTTGTTGAAAACCCTATACATATGAAAAAAAAAAACCCGGAAAGAAATTTTCTATACAACCAAGAGTAATAGAACACAATCTTATCACATTTTTAGAAGGTAGATCTATACTTTGATGAAATTTCACTTCTGCTTACTAAATGATGTGGGGGCTACCCTGGTCTTATCCCTATAGCTTTGGGGAAGGGGAACAACTTGGACTTGTTGCCCCTTCGAACAAAGTGGGACTCTATTACCCTATGAGAGATGCTACCTCCCACGTTCGGTGGAAATCCGTCAAAGATTTCTCAAGAGGATGCAGAATGTGTGAAAATCCCCCTCCTCCCCCTCAACCCCCCCCCCCCCCGATAAAGACACCCCTCGATCCGCCACAATCAAACTTGAAATAAAATTTCAGCCATTAATGTCTTCATAGCACTAACTAAGCTCTCTTTTCTGGTTTGACAGAAGAAGAAAAAAATTGAGTTTAGGGACGCCGAGGCTTCAACCCCCCCCCCCCCCTTAAGCAGTGTGTGTGTGTGTGTGTGTGTGTGTGTGTGTATGGGGGGGGGGGGGCTCATTTTAACAAATTAAGTGCGTATCACCGTAAAGAGGCAATCTGCCAATTTTGGTGAAAATCTGTCGTAGATTTTTCAAGAAGATGCTGAAAATGTGGAAATTCCTCTCTTTGCCCTCACCCCCTCGATCTGGAGACCCCTTGATCCGCGCCATAACCAAACATGAAATTTCATTCATTAACGCTGTGTCTTCATAGCACTAACTTAGCTCTATCTTTATCGGTTTGACAGAAGAAGTCCTAGAGTTTAGGGACGTTGAAGCTTCAACCCCCCGCAGTCCCCCCCCCCCCCCCCCCCTTCGGCGAAGGGGGGGGGGGGCGCATTTTGACAAATCAAGATTATATTACCATAAATATGACTGTCTCTATATTTCACAAGTTGGGTGAAAATCCGTCCTAGATTTTTCGAGAATGTGCTGAAAATGTGGAAAATCCCCCTCCTCCCCTCACCCCCGATAAGGGCACCCCTGGGTCCGCCATAATCAAACATGAAATTTTAGTCATTAATGTCTTCATAGCACTAACTTAGCTCTTTCTTTTTCGGTTCGACAGATGAAAAAAAAAAATCAAGCGTTTACCATGGTATAGGGACTCTGAGGCTTCAACTCCTCCCCCTCCCCCTCCTCAGGATTGGTGTGTGTGTGTGGGGGGGGGGGGGGGGGGCTCATTTTGACAAATTACGATCATATCACCATTAAGATGTTATCTGCCAAATCTGGTGAAAAATCGTTGTAGGGTTTGCAAGGAAATGCTGAAAATGTAATAAAAAACTAGAAATGTCGCTATGGCGACTGATGCCTCCGCCATAATGCATGATTCTCCCAATAGGTGTATACTAGTAGTACAATGTCTTCACAATGTGTGATGACAGTTTCACATAACTGGCAAAATATTGAAATGACAGGTTTGTCAGAAATATCTTGAATGTTCACTTTCCTTGAACTGGGTTTGCTATAATTATTGTCTAGGAGTGCAGGTACACATATTTAGGAAATTGAGAATTTTTACTTGACTTCTGACGGACCCTTTTATAAGTTTATGCATTGAGTAATTTCCAAGGTATGAAAAAAGAATGTAATTACAGTACAAGATAGTTTGTTGTTGTTGTTGTTGTTGTTGTTGTTTTTTGGGGGGGGGGGGGCATTGAAACCTGGCCCTTGACACTTAACCTTTGACCTTTGATCTTCTGGCTGGAAATTTCCCGGAGAATCTCCATTAGGTAATGCACGTATATATTAAGTTTTAAAACTAATAATGCAAGCATTGCATATACTAGTATATGAGGGAAATAGTAAACTTTGAGGAGTTGACCTTGACCTTTGACCCCCTGACTATTGACCCACGACCCCTAAATTCCCTAGATAATCCCTGCCAGTCAGTACATGCGTGCACCAAGTTCCATGAAGATACATTGAACCATTTGCGAGAAAAGTGATATTGCAACATTTTCACCTAACCTTTGACCTTTTGACCTTTGACCTTATGACATGAAACTCTCCTTGGAGAATCTTTACGCAGTAGTACATGTCTACACTAAGCTTCAAGAAAATACCTTTGGGCATTGCATAGATATGGAGAAATAGCAACATTTTCAGCATTTGACCTAGACCTTTTGACCTTTGACCTCTTGCCAATGTCACCTAAATCTACTCAACTAATTGATCCATCCTACATCATCCTTGGACCAAGTTTGGTGAAAGCTGCTTCATCCAGTTTTGAGTTATCACGTAAACAGATAAATTTTAGGATTTGACCTTGATATTTGACCTTTGACCTCTGTCCGATTTCACTAGAAAACTAATCAAGTAATTGCCCCATCATACATCATCCTCCGACAAAGTTTGGTGAAATTTGCTCGATCCAGTCTTGAGTTATCGCGTAAACGGATACAATTTCATGATTTGACCTTGACCTTTGACCTCTGACCTTCGGCCGATTTCACCCAAAATCTTATCAAATAATAACCCTATCATACTTTATACTTGGACCAAATTTGGTAAAATTCCAGTCAATATTACTTATCTTACTTATATTACTTAAAGTTATCGCGTAAACGAAAGCGGATGGACGTACGTACGGACGGACAACCCGAAAACATAATGCCTCCGGCACCACTTCGTGGCGGAGGCATAAAAAGACAGATGGTCGCTAAGACAGGTGGTAAAGATGGTAATATCGTGCGCAGCTTTGATTGAGAGTTTCTCTTCCATCTCTACATAATATAGGTGAAATGAATGGTTTGCACATTTCCCGGCGACGTTTTGCACATTTCCCGGCAAAATTGAACATTTGCACATTTCCCGGCGTCACGTTTGCACATTTCCCGTTGATGAAATTTAGAGATTTGCACATTTCCCGGCAAGACGTTTGCACATTTCCCGGCGACTTTTGCACATTTCCCGGCGGCAGGCGTTTGCACATTTCCAGGCGTTTCACATTTCCCGGCGTTTGCACATTTCCCGGCTCCACAGGGGTATCTCACTGAGCGGCGAACGTTGGCAAACGTAGCGAATTTGGGATTTTGCCAGGGTTCGTAAAGGGGGTATCTCACTGAGCGACGAACGTTTGCGAACGTAGCGAATTTGGGAATTCGCCAGGGTTCGTAAACGGTTGCAAAAGGTTCGTTAATATTCTCAAGCAAGTTCGCAAACGGTTTTTATTGTCGCAAACAGTTTTTCTTGTCGCAAAGAAATTTTGAACATGTTCAAAATTTCTTCGCGAACCTTTGCGAATTTGTATTTTCGCTAACAGTTGCAAACATTCGCAAACATTCGCAAAACACTCGTAAGAATTCGCAAACGGTCGTAATACGGTGTCGCTAACGTTTTATTCGATTCGCCACTGCTAGCGAACAAGTCTTATGTGAAAGCTCCTGAAACAGGCAAGGTTTCTTGAAGCTCTTGACATCTCCATCATGTAATTGCTGCAAAAGCTTTTCATTGTAATTACCAAAGTCTGTCCTCTGCAACAACCACTTTTTGATCCAAACAGTCTTTCTTTTCTTCTTCCTTTCTTGTTTTTCTTCATCTTCTTTCTCTTCTTTCAATAGGGGAGAACAACTTTTTCTACTAACACGCATAAGAAAGAATATCGATATTTTTATGTATATCCAAAAAATGGGCCCTTTCGGGCATTTATCCCCTATTGGCCAGAGTCAAACCTTGGTTATCAACAGATATGAGTTATATTATATGATTATACCAATATGAAACTGGCCAATAGGGGATAGCAGCAACATTTACAAGCGATATTCCTCTATTATGGAAAATACACAAATTTCCAAATACATCCCCAAATAGGCCGTTTTGGGCATTTATCCCCTATTGGCTATGGTCAAACCTTGTTTATTAACATTTATGAGTTATTTGACGTCAGTTATAGTAATGTAAACCTTGCCAAAAGGGCAAAACAGCTTTTTCTACTAACACATATAACTCAAGTACAAAAAAAATCGATATTTTCATGTTTATCACAAAAAGGGAACTTTCGGGCATTTATCCCCTATTGGCCAGAGTCAAACCTTGGTTATCAACAGATATGAGTTATATAATATAATTATACCAATATGAAACTGGCCAATAGGGGGATAGCAGCAACAATTACAAGCGATATTCCTCTATTATGGAAAATACACAAATTTCCAAATACATCCCCAAATAGGCCGTTTTGGGCATTTATCCCCTATTGGCTATGGTCAAACCTTGTTTATTAACATTTATGAGTTATTTGACGTCAGTTATACTAATGTAAACCTTGCCAAAAGGGGAAACAGCTTTTTCTACTAACACATATAACTCACTTTGATTTACTTTGTTTTTGGATGTTTCAGTCATTCAAACCCGATTTTCATCAAATTAACTTTAAATTCCTCTTTAAATGATATGCTCTGTACTATATCATAAGTGTTTTCTTGGTATCTTGCAAAAAGTTAAAAGACCAATTCTCATCTCCACCAATACTGTACCACCCCTTTAAGGGAAAAGGAGTGGAGAAGAAGAGCATGGATGGAAAGCTTGAAGGGAGAATAGTTGAAAGTTATGGAATAGGCTATACAATGGTACATGTATCAGAGAGTTGTGAAATAACATGATCGCTTAAATCTAATGACACCTGATTGGAATAAACATCATACATTGGAAAATGTTTGATTTTTTTCTAATTTTAAAATTAGTACATTGTATCAAAAGTGTTGTATTTGTCTTTCAGACCCCCCTCACTCTCTTATTTCTAAAACGTCTTTCTCTTCTCCCGTCTCTCCATACATCATAAGTATTTGTTCAAAATACAAGCTCTCTCTATCTCTCTTGACTTCCTCTCATATCACATGATTTCTGTTTCTAAGACCCCCTCTCTATATACATTGTATGTACATGTATTGATTTTATTTCTCAGACCCCAACCCCCTCTGTTATACTAGGTGTTTCAAAAAACATTTCCCACTTTTGATTCTTAATAATTCAAAAACTATTTATCAGATAACACTGTCATTGATATGAGTGATAGCTGAATAGTGTACAGTTTGGTTGGAGGTGGTTTAAATATGAAAGCATGAATCAGTTTCATGAAATTCATGATTAATTTCACAGTTTAGGTTCCAGATTTTGCTCTATTTTCAACCCTCTGTACAAAATTTCACTTTGCACAGGGGTCAATGGGTGTGTATGGGAGTGTGTGGTTAACACCCTGACAATGGTCCTGAACAATGGCCAGGCTTTGAATGCTTCATTATTTATTCATGAGAAATTCCACTATCACAACTAGTCTTTATTCAGCCTCTAGCAGTATCTGTGTAAAGTCAAACGCCTGCCAATACTGTCGTTGAGTCGCGACAGTGCTCTCCTTACTTCTGAAAAACGAAATTACAATGAATACCTTCTGTTCTATCGTAAACATGGTGACACGAAGCAAAGAAATCAATTGGACTATACACTTGTGTATATGGAGCCTTAAATAAATCTACTGTGAAACAAATCGCCCCAATGATAAATGCTGCTGAACTCTTTACCAAAAATAATATCTTTTTATCAAAAAAAGCGAAAAATTTGTCAACTATCTAATTAGTAGACAATTGTATTAAAATGAGGAACTTTAGATCATTTATGCTTATTTATATCCCAAATTTAGTGATATGTGAAGCAAAATTTGAAAATGATTGCCAGCTGGAATGAAATGTGGTGTTTGCAAGCACATGGAAACATGTGCTTACTTTTTCCATGTGCATACATTTTACCCTTTACCGTGCATGAATTCAGACTAGCAGTGCCCAGGGCAATCCACATGAATTATTGATTAAGCATTCACGTGCCATGGACCGCGAGACTGACGCCTAGTCAACAGGTGGTTCAGGCATGTCCATTGTTCATGGCCATTGTCAGCACACACTCACATACACATCATTGGTTCTTGTGCAAAGTTCAATTTTTGTACAGAGGGTTAAAATTTGACCAAAATCTGAAACCTTACTTCAAAATCAATCTTAGATCTAATGAAACTGATTTATGCTTTCACATTCAAATTACCTTCAACAAAATTGTACACTATTCAGCTATTACTCATATTAATGACAGTTTTATCGGATGAATAGGTTTTGCACTATTAATGATCAAAAGTGGGAAATGTTTTTTGAAACACCTAGTATCTGTTGCTATTAAAGGCCCTAAATCTATCTTCATACTGATGGTATATTATTCTGTTTCTCAAACCTGCCCCTCTTTTCTTCATACTAGTTTCAAAGACTCACTCTGCATATTCATTTTTCCGACCTCTCTCGACCCCCTCCTTTTTTCAAATGCATGACTCGTGTATTTTTCCCTTCCTCAATCATAGCTTGATCATACAATTTATTTGTTTCTCATACGCGCTCTCTGTCTCTCCCCCTTCTCTCTTTCTGATTCTTAAACTTTACAATGTTTGTTTACAAGACCACTTATTACTCTCTACATTGAAACATGTACGGTCACATGTTATGAAGGAAAATTACACCACTGTTGCATGAAGTCATTATGCACTTTATTCACTTCTTTATGTTCAAGCACTTTTTCTTTTCATGAAGGTACAGATGTAATCTGATCCTCCAATATCCAAGAAGTATTGTAATACAAACTAGAACTATCACTCGATGTGATTAATATCCCTAAAACTAAACAATGAGGCAGTTAGCTCAACAGGCAATGATTACTTTGAAAAAAAATACCATGACAATGTAATTTTCAACATTGAATAAAATTAACAGTAATGTGTTATTTTGCTCACTGATAGTCACATGTGCCATATCTCGTCAAGTGCTCAAAACTTGAGTTAGTAAAGTAAGTAAATCAGCAATTTCTATACGATTTTCATTAAAAAATACTGTTACCATGTCAACACAATGTTTTACATATATAAAAAAAATGAAGTTTGCACAAGTATATGTCATAGCTGTCACATATGCCAAATTTCAAGTCAAATGCTCAAAATCTGAGGGAGTTAGGTGAATTCATATCATTGTATGATTTTCTTTCAAAATATGCTGTCACCATGTGTAGAGCCCACTAATGTCAACAATAATCGACCAGTATATAGAGTCATAACAACCACTAATGTGATTGTCGTATCGTCAAGCTATATGCTCACTTGACGACAGTCTTCTGCATTTACACTCCCTTAATTCAGTCAGATCATTTGATTTTCTTTATTCCGAGTGGTTCCCTATCGACGCGTTCTCTTACTCTTTTCTTTAATCTGTTGATACACGTATATCTCAATTTTATATTCGGATGTACACACTGCATGTTTCATTCTCTTGTAAACAAAAAGAAATGACTGTATTTCATTTTTGTAATATCATAATCGATGCAGAAAATTCTTAATAAATTCATTTGAATTGGGATCGCATGTAATGTCATAACAACCACTAATATCATCATAACACGTCGACGACAAATGTCATAATGGCCATAACACGTCGACAACTGTCAAAATCGGATTAACCACAAATGTCATAACACGTCGACGACAAAATGTTGAAATCAAATTAATCACAAAATGTCATGCGTCGCAAATGTCATAACGCGTCGACCACATATGTAAAATGTCAAATTTTTCAAATTTACTTCAAATGTCATAACGCGAACAAAATATAGAGACGGGGCACAAGAGAGGGATGCTCCCCCTCTCGATCCGCGATTGCGTCAGCCACAACTGTCAAAATCGGATTAATCACAAATGTCATAACACCTCGACCAGAAATGTCAAAATTTCCTAATTTACTGCAAATGTCATAACGTTTCACAGGGGAAGATCCAGGAATTCCGTAAAGGGAAGGCGCCTTTTCAAAATCAAAAGCTTGCGCAACCAGCTTCCTTTTATTTCATTTTATTTCTTTTTGTTACAGCAAAAGTAGGAGAGGGGCGCCGCGCCGCCTCTCTCAGAACCGCGACTGCGTCAACCACAAGTTGATGGCAAAACCCAGTCCTTGCATTACAGGGAGGCGACTTTTCAAAACTACAAGCTGGCGCAACTCCTCCCCCCCCCCCCCCCCCCCCCGCCGCCCGCGATTTTTTTTTTCCGTAACCCCAACGCGTCGAAATTGCCCATTGTGTCACTTGAGCAAAGACTATCAGTGTGCAAGTTGGTTTTTGTACGCATGTGCGTGGACTGCATGACTTGGGCAGTTAGGCGTTGAGTTTGTACTGTTACACACAGTACCATTGGCATGGTCGTCTGCTAACTACAGAATCAGATTACAATGTGAGAATGAGACGCCGTCCTTCAAACAGAAGCATAACGGGTTTGTGTGTATGGGTATGTGTGTGTGTGTGTGAGTGTGTGTGTGTGTGTGTGTGTGTGTGTGTGTGTGTGTGTGTGTGTGCGTGTGTGTATGTGTGTGTTTCCACTTCACATGTCATCAGCATCGCCTTTGTAGGTATTTCTGTGGTTTTGATCGCCGTCTACTGACATTTTTCCTGTGTCTACTGGGCTCACACGGGTAAATAATTCCCCTTAGAAAAAATTCTGTAAAACAGCTGGATGAAATGAGATGTTTCATCTTCACTAACCTGGATAAGTGAGATATACCCTGTCATCCATCAAATTTCCCAGGTGGGTTCTTCGGCTTAAATTCTGTCCAAGGGTCTGCAAAGCCAAACTACGAGTTCTCTTCACTCAAAAAAATCACATCTTTTCTGTACATGCAGCCAATGAAATAAAGTCTCCTCAAATTCAATCAGAAAAGCTTTCATCTTCCAACCAAAATGCAGTTTGTAGAAGAATTCATACTCAATATTTACAGCTATTCAGTTTTTGCCAAACTATATCATTGATTTTAAATTAATTCTTCTTCATTTATTTTGGTATCTTTGGTACGAATTTGTGAAGGGGTCTGGGACATTCCATTTTATTTGTACAGGTGTGAGCCCAATTAGGATGCATGCAAACTCGACGTCGTCATCAATATCTTGCAAAAAAAGTAAATTGGAAATCCAATTGAAGCTTGGAATAAATTATAATCAAAGTATTATATATCTAGGTCTACAGCTGCAGCGATTGCTATTGTTATCAATATTAATCATGTCTATTAACCCCCACAAAATCAGATTTGAAGTAGTTTGCAGGCACAAACCCTTGTTGGTCGTAAAGGAGTCTGCGCCAAGACTACTATATGCACCACTTCGGCACTGTCCTATAGGCCCTGTGTTGTAGCTTCTCCCTTGTTGGGAGAGGCTGCAGTAGTTTGCAGGCACAAACCCTTGTTGGTCGTAAAGGAGTCTGCGCCAAGACTACTACATGCACCACTTTGGCACTGTCCCATAGGCCCTGTGTTGAAGCTTCTCCCAACAAGGGTTTGTACAACCTTTGGGTCCATAAACACCTTTTCATGTTTATTGGGCGGAGCTTCACTCTGAGAGGATTGTCATGGTAACCGTGATTGACATGCTGTCTGGCTGACAACCACTGAGATAAAGGTCAACCTGAGTAGAAAACCAGATGGTGGTTTGAACTGTTATGTAAGACTTGGGATGTGCTTTCTAGAGCAAGAATGCTCCCCTCTGCAATGAGTGACCACCTCCTTGCACATGAGGAACCAAGGAACAATTATCCCAGCCATTCCCTTTCTGCATGGAGGTGGGAATCTCTTCCCACCTCCCTGCTTTCGGTTTGTTTCTTCTTTTCTCTCTTTTCAAGCTCTCAGTAGATCTTATTCTTTCTTTTTTTTCTGTCTACTCTTCATAATTACCGAATCATATCAAGACCAACATGATTTTCCCTCTATTTTCACCTTTTTCTCAATAAATCTCTTTGTGAAAGAAATACTAAATAAATCATTCTCTGTTTTTGTACATTGAAAATGCATTCCCCATTTGCATGAAATATCTGAGCAAGTTTGTAGTTTTTTTATATATCAGTCTACCTAACCTGTATAGTTTTTTGGGCCTCTGGCGTACATACTTATGTAATGTGTCATGTTTAAACTCCTTCTTTCATATTTCTATTATTTCATGAAGAGCTATAAACATACCTAAGTCTTAATCAAGATTATACCAAACTATATGTCTTTACGAGCCTAACCTTTATCTGTTTAAAAAGAAAGAAGTAGCTTCGTATGTGACATTCTGATTTAATGCGAGTCTACATAAAACCTTAATTCACCTATTTATGCATAGTGCCTGCTTATCATGCATTTCGTCAAATTTGCCGACTCGAACTTTGATAATAAATGTACCAAGGCTTATTCATCTACAGTAATAGATTACTATACTTTGTGATTTGGTGACCTTTCCCTTCAGGCCTACGTAATTTTCTTGCTCGTGCTATTGCTAATGTGAGGTACATATACCAACATAATATACCCGATTTCAAGTTTTCAAATTCTCAACGAAATACTTGCCAATAGGCCCATAGGAGCTGAGATATAAAGTTAGCTAACCTGGATCAATCCATTCAAGTAAAAATCTGACACCAAAGTCAAATTTGCAACTGTCATGCATTCAAACTGTTTCTTACAAATATTGTGGATAAAGAGCTTAATAACAAAGTTATGAATTTTTAAAGTTATAACTTTCTCTTTATCTAACTTTCCCCAAACTGTCACTGATATGTTCTAATCGCTGAATTCTCTCAATCCACATGTATTTCAATGTGAATTTGTCTTTTACCGATATCATCAAAATATTTCTTGCGATTGTTTGATATTTCTATAAAACAGTGTTGCATTGTCATAAAGCCATGAACGCATAACTGAAGTAATGTTGTAATGCTTTCGGGGAGTAGATAAAAGAAAAGAGATGATATATATTTTGATGATATCGTAAAAGTGATATGTACTGTGCAATTTCACGTTGAAATACATGTGGACTGAGAGAGTTCAGCAACATTATTAGAACATATCAGCGACAGTTTGAGGAAAATTAGATAAAGAAAAAGTTATGGGCTTTTGAAGTTTCTATAACCAGGTCAAAATATCAAGGTCCCACACATAATATGGGCTTGATCATTACCAAGGAATATATGCCCATTTTTTAAAAGAGAAATGGTTACAGTTTCAGAGACTTCAACCCCAAGTACCTTCTGATCTGGAGATTCTCCCGCCTGAAACCCCTGGCAAACGGGAGACTCCAACTTGATGTTCGCGAAGCGCATATCACGAGCGCGAATTTCCCTGCGGCCGGGGTCCAGGGCCCGCTTGAGCTCTGGAAGCTCTAATAATTAGAGTTCTTAATGTTCTCTTGTGCTATCTAAGGCTTATTTTTCAACATACGAACACACAATGTGAGAAATCATTTTAAGTGGGAGACACAGAGCCAGGGCAGGAGAGATTAAATCTCAAGCGGGAGAACGGGAGATTTGGCAAAAACGGGCTTTCGGCGGGAGATCTCCAGTTGAAAGCGGGAGAGATGGAGTCTCTGCAGTTTAAAGAACAATAGCCTACCTACATTTCTTTAAAAAAACAAACAGAAGTTCATTGAAACAAACAAGCAAAAATGTGTTGCTCAGAAAATAAAGAGAATGTACCACAGGCGAGGACTGGCAGCAACAATACATGCAATCCAGACTAGAACTATCACTAAATGTGATTAATACCCCATGGACCTCAACCTGAGCGAGTTAGCTCAGTACACAATGTTTTTGTGTGCTTTTTATCAGGTTGCTACCGTGGCAATGCATTATTCAACATTGACAAAAATGTGTTTTTCAATATAAATGCATATATATCTATAATGGTCCCCCAAAATGTACCGAATCTATTAAAAGCTATGACAACATTCTAAAAACTGAGGAAAATCAGCATAAGCCATAATGTTTTTGTATGATTTATTTTTATTCAAAAAGTTCATAATTTTTGTGGCAAATACTGTCCGTCCATGACGAAAGAAGTGAATATTTTTTTAATGAAAAATGCCTATAAAATGGCAACACAGAATTGCCATACTCCAAAGACAGAGTTTAAGCATCAACATGCTATATAGTGGTCACATGTACCAAATATCACATCAAATGTTCGAAGACTGAGGGAGTATGCTCTATATTATTATCCATAATATTTGTTTATAAAAAAAAAATGTTGCCATGGGAATGCATTGTTCAACATTGAGGAAAGAAATGCTTTGAGCAATTGAAATGTGTATTGGTCACATGTGTCAAATCTCAATCAAATCCTAGAAACTGCTGGATTTAGCTAAATCAATTAGTAATTTGTATGTTATCACGTAAATACATTGGTCAGCAATGACAAGAGATGAAGTTTGGATATCTTCACTTTACATTTTAGCAGCCAAAATATATGCGAAATTTCAATTCTATATAATGCTCAATAACTGATGGAGTTACAGTTGATCAATCCACATATGTAAGAAAATATTCATGTCATGGCAACAGACAGACTGAAAACCACACATACACACACAAATGTCTTGCTAAATGACATAGGCCCTATAAATATACATGTAAGTAAGAGTGATCATCAGTCTCTAAAACTGCAAATCAAATGTTCAAAAAGTGGGCAGTTTGTTCCACAAATGTTTTTGATAGAAATGCTGTTAATGGCAAACACTGTCGACAATGACGAAAGATAAAATTTGTATACAAAATGGTGGTCACATGTGCCAAATTTCAAGTCTATTGCTCAAAAAGCGATGGAGTTAGGTCAATTCATGTGACTTTGTATTTATCCATAAAAATACTAATGTTCCATGGAAAGAGGCATATTGAAAATTCTATTAAATGTATTATTTAAGTGTTGTGCAAAATAACATTATTATAGAGTGGTCATGATTCCCAAATTGCAACTCAAATGGTTTTAAAAAAAATGAAAAAAGTTTGATCCACAAAATTGTAAATGATTTTAAAAATATGAATAATGTTGTTATCATGGCAAAACATTGGTCAACAGTGACAAATATTACGCTGTTGCCAGCAGACTGCAGGTTCATTTCCAAAAAGCACTTAATTAGATTATTACAGCTACGACACAGCAGATTCAACTCATTTTGAGTGAATACATGACAAGTAAGTACTGTATTAGCTCTTTCAGTGTTATGCAATTAATAAAGATGGAAAACAATTGATTGCAACCAGCAACTGATTTTATTAGTATAGAATAGAGAATTATAATCAATTGCAAGTTATGATTCAGCATCCAGGAGATTTTACATTGATATCTATCACAAGTTTTAAAAGATGTATGTATAAATTCACTCAGGAAATGCATTGTTTTATCAGACCAATACATAGAGAGGAATTGACAGTGAATTTGAAACACTGTCGGAACTTGCAATAGGAGAGAGATCAAACTAGGGAGAGAAGTTACTAGTATACAGAAGACCATCTCTGACTCTACTTATTAAAGATTACTCTTAGAAGTAGAAAACCTCTTAGAAGTAATGTTTTTCTGGGTTTGGTTCATGCATAGGCATGCACCAGAACTGTTCTTTGCTTTTCAACCTTGATCTTCTCAAAGTTTAGGTTTTATTCAGAACCTATACATAATGAAATTCAAGGGTATTAATTTTAAATTATCACATAGGTTGGTACACTTACAATGAACCTAGGTTTGTGTTTAATTAGTGGGCCCATGACTACACAGTATACCAGCGAGTAAAAGAAAAAAAAGGCGTTTAAGAGATGGTAGTTTTGGTTGAGAAGGTGATTCAACTTTTAACTTTTTGCATGATAGAAACTACTTGACATATTAAAGAGTAGTTAAAATTTTATTCGATGAAAGTCGGATTTGGAAATATCCAAAAACAAAGTATAGCAAAGTGGTCCATAAGAGAAAGTTCCCACATTTCATTAGGACCAATTGTTTGGCGATATCTCAACAATCTCAGATTTGATTTTCGTCAAACAAAATTTTAATAGAATAGTATGTAGGGGCCGATGCTCTTTTGATAGTCATATTTCTATAAGTGGATTCTCGTTAATTGTTGCAAAAAGTTAAAACATGCCTTGAAATCTTGTTCAGAAAAGTAGATGATGCCCTAAAAAATATCTCATTACATTTTAGTCATTTCATGGTTTACACCATGAATCCACATAGCATAGGTCTGCAGGCTGCTCCATGGTTTACAGAAGAGTCAGATTTAGAGGGGAAAAGATGACTGTACTGTGTAAGGGAGAAACGGTCACCCCTTGGAATCTGGTGTACTGGTATCAATGGGGGAAGGGTTGTCTGACCAGTGTTGTTTTTATTTCACCCATGGACTGGTGATATCTGTCTTCCTAATTATCCAGTTATTGGGTGCTGCCAGCGAAGTCCCCAGAGATGGTGATGGACATTGGAAAGCAACCAATCACATGGGTAGAGGGTGGAGTTTGATTTTCACCGTGAGAAACTGTTTTTAGAAGTCTGTACAAACCCTTGTTGGGAGAGGCTGCAGTGTAGTGGTGCGTGTATTAGTCTTGGCGCATGCAGACTCCTATACGACCAACAAGGGTTTGTGCCTGCAAACTAAGGCTGCAGTGCAGTGGTGCGTGTATTAGTCTTGGCACATGCAGACTCCTAATACGACCAACAAGGGTTTGTGCCTGCAAACTAGATTTGAAGTGGGCATTGGGTCTTGGGTAACATGGATGAACTACTGGGTTAATTTGGGTTTATCCTCCAACTTCACGATGATTCAGAAAGGCGTAGTATAGGCTCCTTAGGCCTATTGTTCAGGTTCATGTAATCAAGATATGTGATTACATTCTCGTGAAATAACATCCAATATGAAGATGGGGGAGGGAAGAGAAACTGGGGTAGAGCTAGTAATCATCGATTTTGATAAAATCTCTCTATAAATTTAATCAGCTTTACAAAGGCATTTTGAATCGGCATTTAAAAATAAAAAAAAAGGTCCTATGTCCAACAAAATCAATTTATTTTCCCAGTCCATACATGTACAAAATTGCTCTAGTATCACGATTTGAATTGCTCTATCAATAATTTTTTTGATGTTCACTTGCATTGCCAACCCTATCGAGTCCTTCTCATCACGTACCATCGTCACCTCTACCACCACGACCATCATTGAAGGAAACCAAAACCCAAAAAGAAATATGGATTGAGTGAAAGCAGCCACATTAGTAGAACACATTACTGAAAGTATAAGGAATATCGGGCAATCGATGCAAAAGTTATGAATATTTAACGTTTTGATGTTTGAACCACTGGCTGCATATAACATCATGTGTGGGCAACAACATAAAGAAAAAAGAAAACAAGCATGTTTTCACTTTTCTTGAGTAATGGAAGAGCATTTGATTAACCACTTTCAGAAAGTAGGGGGAATGATTACTTACCCTTAACAAAAATTTTGTCAGTATCAATTAAGTTGAGGGAATGTGTAATTTTATTGATTTTTTTGTGTGTGGAATTCTCTTTATATTTCCTTTACATTGTTGTCCACTAAAGACGTCACGGTCTCTATAGTAATCTCTTTTTTCAGTGATTACAATACCAAAAATATAAAAACGAATAACTTGCATCGATTGTCCGATTTTTCCTCAAACTTTCACTGATGTGTAACGCTAATATTGTTGCGTTCACTCAATCCATATTGTTCTTTGGGTTTTGGTTTCTTAACAACTGCACTCATCACTTATACCATAATTGCTTTTATTAGATTACCATGCACGACCATAAACATCATTTCTATCATTTCACAACTGGATATCATCTTATCATCATCACCACGATTATCACTCGTATTACCATCGTATACATATCACCACAAGCAATATATCTTCCACCACTATCAATACTTTTTTTTCATGTCATCAATCCATCAACAACAACTTCACGAAATCTCTTTCAGAGTTTTCTGCATCATCACCATTATCCTCAGTCTAAATAAGCATTGCGACTGGCAATATATTCCTACTCGATCCCTTCCTCCAATGCCCACATGGCCTAGCACCCTTAATTGAATTGATGAAGAGAAACGATTGAATATTAAAACACTGATTTTTGTTTGTTTGTGGGTTTGCTTGTTTGTTTGTAAGAACACTAGCCGCATTCACACGTACACAATAGCTGGTTACCGAGCGCGCACCAAAACTCGAGTTCTTGTTATACTCGCAACTTTTTATAAAATTCATGATCGATATATCATAGAAACAAACACCTGGCTTTAACTGGTATCAGATTCCCAGGTGGGTTCATGACTTTAAAAATGTGTATAAACCATTTGTTGTCGACCGACACCCAAAAAGGGAAGCCATGTGTGATTTGTTGTCTCAAAGTCGTGCAGTATCGTACACATAAAGAGTGATGAGATATTAGAGCTGTGATAGAAGTTTACCAGTATGAAGTTTATCAATATCAGCATAACCATATTATGTGAGAGAGAGAGAAAAAAAAATCCAACCCACCAGCTCCGATTCTCAAGTAAAACACATTTGTAGACGAGATTTGAAACGATCGTTTTATAATGTGTTATTTGGCACAAAATAATTTCCCTTATTTTCAAAAATGGTAATCGATAACCAAATGAAAATCACTTTGCCAGATATTAGCCAAATTTAAGATCTTTTCATTAAGTTGGCGCAACGAGCATCAGTTCAGAGTCACAGGGGCTACTTTCGAGTTTTTATGAAATACATTCATAGGAAACTGATAACTACAAGTTTGAACAATGATAGCACCCATTATTATGGTTACAGTTCGTTATCTACAAGGTTCGTTATTCAGAAGATTCTTTTTTCCGAAGGTTCGCTATTCCGAAGTTTCGTTTTTCAAAGGTTCGTTTATCCGAAAATGAGTTGAGTTGAGTTGAGTTTATTTTTTGTTTTTCAGCAAGGCCGTGTTTCACATAGAATAACAAAGTATACAAACACACGGCGAAAATGCAAACATATGCAATGATATACAACAAATAACAAACACAGAACAAGTTGCAAAGAGAGTACAAAATGAAACAAAGCTCGTTATTCCGAAGGTTCGTTACGGACCCTATTTCCTTGTCGGATCAACAAACCTTCGGAATAACGAACCCTGTTTTATTTTCGGATTAGCGAACCTTCGGAATAACGAACCGTATTTTATTTTCGAATGAACGAGCCTTCGGAAAGCGAACCCTAGTTTTTTTTTTTCGGATAAACGAACCTTCGGAATAACTAACCTGCGGAATAACGTCACAAATATTCGGATTAACATACCCTTTTTGATTTTCGGATTAACGAACCTTTGGAATAACGAATATCCGAAACACACAAATCCCCTATACCTAGAGATTTGTTAACCCGAAAATCAAGAAAGGTTCGTTAATCCGGACATTTTGTGACGTTATTCTGGAGGTTCGTTAGTCCGAAAATAAAATAGGGTTCGCTACTCCGAAGGCTCGTTTATTCAAAAAAGAAATAGGGTTCGTTATTCCGAAGGTTCGTTAATCCGAAAATCAAACAGGGTTCTGGAACGGGTCATGAGACTTTTTGAACGTTGTTAAAACTTTTTTAAATGTTGTAGAGGGTTTTCAAAAGTTATCTGGATGTCTATAACGTCCAAACGTTTTTCTGTCGGTCCTAAAAATTTAGAAAGGTTTTTTTTAGTGTTATTTTAATGTTTAAAAGAAGTGTTCATAGCGTCCAATTGAAACGTTTTAAATACGTCGAAAACCTTCCGAAAGAAGACGTTCTGAAAGAGTTTTGACAAAACGTCCAAATAACGAACTTGGAATTTTTCAAGAACGTTTAGAAAACGTCTTTTTGTTAGCTGGGTAAAGACGTAAATTTCAAGTCAGTTTTGTGACGTATTATCCACTTTATATTTACGACGTATTAGTGAAATAAAATTTACGCTGCCTTGCAACCTATTTACCACGTCATATTAATGACGTGACGTTAAATTTACGTCAGTTTTGCGATGTCTTTGTGACTTCATATAATTAAGGCTTACGAATTATAGTTTTACAGAGTTTTATCAGTATTATATTATACTGTCGTCACAACGACGACAATTCCACGTCAGTCAACTGTCAAAAATAAGATTTTTTCTTTGCTCAAATGGAAGACATCGAGAGAATTCATTATCTAGACTTCAGAAAGGCGTAATAATTGTCGTTTGTTTGACGTATTACTAAATAAGCAAAGAAAACAGACGCTACTTAGACGTCTCAACCTAAGGCCAAAAAGTCGTATTATTGTTTGAAGACATCTAAAAGACGTTATATTTGTGACGTCTTTCTGACGCCTGGTTGGTTATACAAAGATATCGTAAAGACGTGTAAATTACTAATTGAATGTCTCATAAACGAAAATAACAGGCAGATACAATTGCATCATATAAACATTTCAAACTGACGTGAATATGTCGTATTTTTGCTCAAATGGAAGTTGTCCCAAAGATGTCATTGGTGGTCATTAGAGTCGTCTTAATGATGTGTAAAACACAATTCTAAAGACAAGATGTACTTCAGAATAATGTCATGAGCACGTCATCTCACGTCAATTCATGCCTATTTGATGTATATTGGTAAAGAAAACAAGAAAGATGTCTGAAAGACGCCTTTTTCAGGAAAAATAAACAAGGAAAATGGACGTGATTTTGATGTCATTTTTAGATCGTGGCCGGTTAAGGTCTAATAAAGTGCATGTGAGCACCTTAAGACAACCATGATACAAATCTGGTTCCTAGCTAACATTTTGACGTTTTCTAAACGTTCTTGAAACGTTCCAAGTTCGTTATTTGGACGTTTTGTCAAAACGTTGTCAGAACGTCATTTTTCTGGAAGGTTTTTCGACGTATTTATAACGTTTCAATTGGACGTTATAAAAACGTTTCATAAACGTAAAAAATAACAATTAAAAACCTTACTATACATGATTTTTAAGGACGACAGAAAAACGTTTGGACGTTATAGACATTCAGATAACTTTTGAAAGCCCTCTACATCGTTTAAAAACGTTTTAAGAACGTTCAAAAAGTCTTGTGACCCGTTCCAGAACCTTGTTTGATTTTTGGCTAACGAACCTTCGGAATAACGAACCCTATTTCATTTTCGAATAAACGAGCCTTTGGAATAGCAAACCCTATTTTATTTTCGGACTAACCAACCTTCGGAATAACGTCACAAATGTCCGGATTAACGAACTTTTCTTGATTTTCGGGTTAACAAACCTCTAGGTATAGGGGATTTGTGTGTTTCGGATATTCGTTATTCCTAACATAAAAAAACGGTAGGCCTATGTTAATCCGAACATATTTGGCGCTATTCCGCAGGTTCGTTATTCTGAAGGTTCGTTCATCCGAAAAAAAAATATAGGGTTCGCTTTCCGAAGGCTTGTTTTTTCGAAACTGAAATGGGGTTCGTTATTCTGAAGGTTCGCTAATCCGGAAATAAAATATAGGGTTCGTTATTCCGAAGGTTCGTTGATCCGACAATGAAATAGGGTCCGTAACGAACCTTCGGAATAACGAGCTTTGTTTTATTTTCGGATTAACGAACCTTCGGAATAACGAATCTTCGTAATAACGAACCTTCGGAATAACGAACCTTCGGAATAAAGAACCTTTGGAATAACGAATCTTCGGAATAACGAACCTTCGGAATACTCACCTCAATAACGAACTGTAACCATCATAATGGGTGATATCGTTCAAACTTGTAGTTATCAGTTTCCTATGAATGCATTTTATAAAAGCTCGTAAGTAGCCTCTGTGACTCTGAACTGATGCTCGTTACTCCAACTAAATGAAAAGATCTTATATTGGCTAATATCTGGCAAATTGATTTTCATTTGGTTATCGATTACCATTATTAAAAATAAGTGCAATTATTTTGTGCCACATAACACATTACAAAACGATCGTTTCAAATCTCTTCTACAAATGTGTTTAATTGAGAATCGGAGCTGGTGGGTTGGATTTTTTTTTTCTCTCTCTCACATAGTAGACATAATGATTATGCTGATATTGATAAACTTCATACTGGTAAACTTCTTTCACAGCTCTAATATCTCATCACTTTTTATGTGTACGATACTGCACGACTTCGAGACGACAAATCACTCATGGCTTCCTTTTTCGGGTGTCGGTCGACAACAAATGGTTTATACACATTTAAAGTCATGAACCCACCTGGGAATCTGATACCAGTTAAAGCCAGGTGTTTGTTTCTATAATATATCGATCATCATGAAGTTCATAAAAAGTTGCGAGTATAACAAGAACTCGAGTTTTGAAGCGCGCTCGGTAACCAGCTATTTTGTACGTGTGAATGCGGCTAGTTTATTTATTTATTTTATCTATCTATTTATCTACTTATTTATTTATTTCTAATCTTTTGTCAGGGTAGCCCATTCACCAATAAATATTGGTCTTCCATGGAGCCCTGAATGATGAACATATGTACATTAAATAGCAAAAGGTATATACAGAAGATGACATAATTATACAGTGTAGATACATACCAGCATATTGTACATTGCAAAGTAACATAAAAAAGTACATGCCACAGCAAGAGTTCACCAGAATGCCGAAATAACAATTAAAACGCTATTATACAGGAATGTTAAGCTAGCCCAGAATAAATTTCGTGTGTTACTTACAAATAACAACTTTGCTTAAACAATCTCTTAAATGAATATATGGAAGAAGCTGATCTAATTGAATGATCTAGCCTGTTCCATTCAAGGAGGATACGATTGGGCTGCACTTGTGACAATCAGAGCGAAATCTTGGAACATGTAGATTTCCACTGTCTATTAGCCTTGTATATGATGTTCATGTACATCACTAGGCTTAACTAAGTGCACCTGAAGGTACGAAGGTGCTAAGTTATGGACGCACTGGCGACTGAACTCAAAACGTCGTGTCATCCATTTAAGACTTTTGAATAAATCAGCTAGTACTCATACAAAAACAAACAAACAAACAAACAAAAAATCAGTGTTTTGATATTCAATCGTTTCTCTTCATCAATTCAATAAAGGGTGCTAGGCCATATACTGTGGGCATTGGAGGGAGGGATCGAGTATAGGAATGTATTGCCAGTCGCAATGCTTATTTAGACTGAGGATAATGATGAAGATGCTGAAAACTTTGAAAGAGATTTCGTGAAGTTGTTGTTGATGGATTGATGACATGAAAAAAAATATTGATAGTGGTGGAAGATTCATTGCTAGTGGTGATATGTATACGATGGTAATACGAGTGATAATCGTGGTGATGATGATAAGATGAAATGATAGTAATGATGTTTATGGTCGTGCATGGTAATCCAATAAAAGCAATGATGGTATAGTGATGATTGGTTAATATATCAAGTGGTACCGTTGTACACATTAAGACTTGAACTGGTATCAACTGGGAACTTCAACTCGTATTAACTTATAATAGACCAGTAGCCTTCATTTGGTATCAACTGGTACAAAATGACACTTGAACTGGGGGGTGTTTCATGAAACGTTTTTCCGACAACTGTTAAAAGCTACTGAAATCCTTGCGTCTGATTGGCTGATAGCAAATTTGTCGGTGAAAACCTCCGACGAACTCGTTGATGAAACGCCCCCCCCCCCCCCCTGGCATCAACTAGTATACCATGCAGTAAAACTTTAACCGACAGAAACTGTTACCAACTGGTACAGTGAGGCTTGAACTGGTATTACAACTGGCCATCAGTAGACTTTTACTGGTTTCAACTGGTATAAACTCGTACCAGTATATTTAAACTGGTATCAACTGGTACCAGTACGTCTTCAACTGGTTTCAATTAGAATTGCTCATTTTGTTACTGGAAAGTTAGAGTTACCTTGCTGGTTTCAACTGGAACCAGTTGAAACCAGTTAAGACCAGTTAAAACCAGTAACGACCAGTTAAAAATGCTGACTAGTTTCTACTGGTTTCTACTGGTTTTTTGACCTGGGAAAGGAAACCAAACCCAAAGAACAATATGGATTGAGTGAACGCAGCAACATTAGCAGTACACATCAGTGAAAGTTTGAGGAAAAATCGGACAATCAAAAGTTATTCGTTTTTATATTTTGGTGTTGTAATCACTTAATAAAGAGACTACTAGAGACCATGACGTCTTTAGTGGACAACAATGTAAAGAAAATATGAAGAGAATTCCACACCAAAAAAAAGAAAATCAATAAAATTACACATTCCCTCACTTAATTGATACTGACATAATTTATGTTGAGGGTAGTAATCATTCCCCCTACTTTCTGAAAGTGGTTAATCAAATGCTCTTCCATTACTCAAGAAAAGTGAAAACATGTTTGTTTTCTTTATATTTTCTTTATGTTGTTGCCCACCCCTGATGTCATGCAGCCAGTGGTTCCAACATCAAAACGTTAAAAATTTATAACTTTTGCATTGATTGCCCGCTTTTCCTTAAACTTTCAGTGATGTGTTCTACTAATGTTGCTGCTTTCACTCAATCCACATTTCTTTTTGGGTTTTGGTTTCCTTCAATGGTGGTAGAGGTGACGATGGTACGTGATGAGAAGGACTATAGGGTTGGCAATGATAAAGTGAAAACCAAAAAAAAAAAAAAATATTGATAGAGCAATTCAAACCGTGATACTAGAACAATTTTGTACATGTATGGACTGGGAAAATGAATAGAATTTGTTGGAAATAGCACATCTTTTGATTTTTGGCCGATCCAAAATGCCCTTTTAAAGCTGATTAAATTAAACTATTTATAGAGAGATTATCGATCAAAATCGATGATTACTATAGCTCCCCCCCCCCCCACAGTTTCTCTTCCCTCCCCCATCTTCATCTTGGATGTTATATTATTGAGAATGTAATCAACGGCGTAGCCAGGATTTCATCTTAGGGGGGGCGGTTAGTCTGCGAGGGAGCGAAGCGACCGTGCCCGAGCGAGCGGAGCGAGCGAGGGGGGAGGGTGTGGGAGGGGGGTGTCCCCCCTCCCACGGTAAGAACTTTTTGCATTTGGATGTTGTAAATGGTGCAATTTGATGTATGTTTTTGCGCGTTTTATCGACGTGAAACAGTCCCACTTGTTTATGGTGGCAGTTCATTTTGATGTAGATTATTATTGAACAATTTGCCTATAAAATGGTATATATTTTAGATTCACTTCTTATATTAATTCTTTTTACTGAATATCATGAACGCGACTGAACCCGAGCGAGCGGAGCGAGCGAGGGGGTAGGGGAGGGTGTGGGAGGGGGGTGTCCCCCCTCCCACAGTAAGAACTTTTTGCATTTTGATGTTGCAAATGGTGCAGTTTGATGCATGATTTTGCGCGTTTTATCGACGTGAAACAGTCCCACTTGTTTATGGTAGCAGTTTATTTTGATGTAGATTATTATTGAACAATTTGCCTATAAAATGGTATAATTCAAATACACTTCTTGTATCAATTCTTTTCATTGAATATCATGAACACGACTGAACCCGAGCGAGCGGAGCCAGCGAGGGGGGAGGGGAGGGTGTGGGAGGGGGGTGTCCCCCCTCCCACGGTAGGAACTTTTTGCATTTTGATGTTGCAAATGGTGCAATTTGATGCATGTTTTTGCGCGTTTTGTCGACGTGAAACAGTCCCACTTGTTTAAGGTAGCAGTATATTTTAGTGTAGATTATTATTGAACAATTTGCCTATAAAATGGTATAATTCAAATACACTTCTTGTATCAATTCTTTTCATTGAATATCATGAACACGACTGAACCCGAGCGAGGGGGTAGGGGAGGGTGTGGGAGGGGGGTGTCCCCCCTCCCACGGTGAGAACTTTTTGCATTTTGATGTTGCAAATGGTGCAATTTGATGCATGTTTTTGCGTGTTTTAACGAGTTGAAACAGTCCCACTTGTTTAAGGTTGCAGTATATTTTAGTGTAGATTATTATTGAACAATTTGCCTATAAAATGGTATAATTTAGATACACTTCTTGTATCAATTCTTTTCACTGAATATCATGAACGCGACTAAACCCGAGCGAGCGGAGCGAGCGAGGGGGTAGGGGAGGGTGTGGGAGGGGGGTGTCCCCCCTCCCACGGTGAGAACTTTTTGCATTTTGATGTTGCAAATGGTGCAATTTGATGCATGTTTTTGCGCGTTTTATCGGCGTGAAACAGTCCCACTTGTTTAAGGTAGCAGTATATTTTAGTGTAGATTATTATTGAACAATTTGCCTATAAAATGGTATAATTCAAATACACTTCTTGTATCAATTCTTTTCATTGAATATCATGAACACGACTGAACCCGAGCTAGGGGGTAGGGGAGGGTGTGGGAGGGGGGTGTCCCCCCTCCCAGGGTGAGAACTTTTTGCATTTTGATGTTGCAAATGGTGCAATTTGATGCATGTTTTTGCGTGTTTTAACGAGTTGAAACAGTCCCACTTGTTTAAAGGGGATGGCTAGTAACCGATCAGTGGGAATCAGTGGGAATGCTGAGGGATGATTGCTCCAATCCTTGTGGGATTCATTTAAGAGTACATTATATATCTGCTGTTGTGTGAAAATTATTTGCTTCAGAACGGTCTCATATTCAAGTAATGTGCAGATTAATGCCCCGTCACTGACCAGGGACGCTTACCTGGAAACATTAAACTGCACATTACTTGAATATGAGACCATTCTGAAGCAAATAATTTTCACTCAAGAATAGGTATATAATGTACTCTTAAATGAATCCCACAAGGATTGGAACAATCATCCCTCAGCATTCTCACTGATTCCCACTGATCAGTTACTAGCCATCCCCTTTAAGGTTGCAGTATATTTTAGTGTAGATTATTATTGAACAATTTGCCTATAAAATGGTATAATTTAGATACACTTCTTGTATCAATTCTTTTCACTGAATATCATGAACGCGACTAAACCCGAGCGAGCGGAGCGAGCGAGGGGGTAGGGGAGGGTGTGGGAGGGGGGTGTCCCCCCTCCCACGGTGAGAACTTTTTGCATTTTGATGTTGCAAATGGTGCAATTTGATGCATGTTTTTGCGTGTTTTAACGAGTTGAAACAGTCCTACTTGTTTAAGGTTGCAGTATATTTTAGTGTAGATTATTATTGAACAATTTGCCTATAAAATGGTATAATATGAATACACTAGTCTTCTTGTACTAATTCTTACACTGAATATCATGAACGCTGTCTGTTCAGCAATCAAACAGAAAAAGCATGCACACGAGGGTGTAGATAGGGGCATATCCCCTCCCACACGAAGGTGATTTTGCGTTTTCAGACCTGAAATTCAGCGATCTGGTGCAAATTTTTGGTGCGATACTTTTTCATCGAAGTGTTAAAATCACGGAATTTAGCTCTTATTCCGAATGTGCACCATCTGTGCGTATGTATAAAGTCTAGTGAGGTAGAGCTTAGGGGAAGGGGGATTCCTCTTCCCGCTCGCGGAGCTTTTGCGTTTTTAGAATTGAAATAAAGCGATCTGGGTATAGCCACAGGAGAAGGCGTGGGCGAGTGTTAACTCCACCCTTCCCTTCCCATGGAGCTTTTATCTTTTTAAGGTTGAAATTGAGATATCTCGTATACGCATATTTGATGGAATCAACATCTGGGAAATCACCAAAAAAAAAAAAAAAAAAAGAAAACACCTGATTGGGGGGGGGGGCTGAGGGAGGAAAGGGTCGATTAAAAGGGGAAATTCCCCTTATACATGAGGGAACCTTCAGTTTTCGGAATATAAATGATAAGTCTTGTGCACTCAGAATTATTCAGAATTTTTTGTAAATCTAAAAAGTGTACTTAGCTAGGGAAAGAGACACAGAGGGGGAGGGTTTGGGAGGGGGATACCCCCTCCCAAGCACGAGAGATTTTGCATATTTTGAATTGAAATTCAACGATCTGGTGCACACTTTGAGTGAAATGTATGTGCATGCATACAGTATACACGCATTTTTTTTTCCGCCTCCCAAATCCCCGGTCCAAATCTTAGGGGGGGGGGGGGGGGGGGGGGGGGGCGACCGCCCCCATCGCCCCCCCCCCCCCCTGGCTACGCCAGTGAATGTAATCATATATCTTGATATACATGAACCTGAACTAAAAAGGAGCCTATACTACGGCTTTCTGAATCATCGTGAAGTCGGAGGATAAACCCAAATTAACCCAGTAGTTCATCCATGTTACCCAAGACCCAATGCCCACTTTGAATCTGATTTTGTGGGGCTTAATAAACATGATCAATGTTGATAACAATAGCAATGCTGCAGCTGTTGGCCTAAATATGATACTCTGATTATAATTTATTCCAAGCTTCAATACGATTTCCAATTTACTTTTTGCAAGATATTGATTTTAATTTAGTCCAAGCTTCAATTAGATTTCCAATTTACTTTTTGCAAGATATTGATTTTAATCTATTCCAAGCTTCAATTAGATTTCAAATTTACTTTTTGCAAGATATTGATGACAACGTCGAGTTTGCATGCATCCTAGAAACGCAAGTCTTGCGAGATACAGGAAAAGTGTCAGCAGACGGCGAACAAAACCACAGAAATACCACGTAAGCTAAGGCAAAGGCGAACGCGATGCCGATGACATGTGAAGTGGAAACCACGCACACGCACACACACACACAAACACAAACACACAAACACACGCATCACATACCCATATACCCATAAACCCGTTGTTATGTTTCTGTTTGAAGGACGGCGTCCCATTCTCACATTGTAATTTGATTCTGTAGTTAGCAGACGACCATGCCAGTGGTACTGTAGATATACAGTACAAACTCAACGCCTAGTACCTCCTTGGCCTTACCATGGAGCTACGAAACTGCCCAATTCATGCGAAGTCCACGCACATGCGTACAAAAACCAACTTGTTCACCGATAGTCTTTGCTCAAGTGACACAATTGGCAATTTGGACGCGTTAGGGTTACGAAAAAAAAATCGCGTACCGCACTGCGCTAGCTACGCGTAAGTACACTGAATCTCAACGATCTTTGGTGGTTGACGTTGACGTATTTGACTAACCCATATAATATAACAGATGATGACTTTTGTTGTCGGGAACATGTACCAAACGTTCCACCCTCAGGGTTTGAAATGCTATTTCGGGAGGCTATAAATCCCTCGACTTCGTCTCGGGACTTATAACCTCCCTCAATAGCATTTCAAACCCTTCGGGTGGAACATTCAGTATGTTCCCTCCCCCGCCAGTCAAAATTCATGATGACATAACAAAATGCACCTGCTGCTTGTTAGCTGATGAAACCCGGGAGTGCCCCCCCCCCCCCCAACACACACGCACACTTGACTTCGCGTCGGCTATGTATCACGCGAATCAAAGTTGATCTGCCGCGTATGAAAGTGAAAGCCGTCAAAAGCATAGTTTCATTAGATAACATTTTAGTGGCCTTTTACGGCAGGTGGCCGCTATTGACAGAGAGCCACTAATGCAGGTTTTACTATGTAAACATTTGTGTGGCCGTGTGTGTGTGTGTGTGTGTGTGTGTGTGTGCCAGTATGTGTATGCATGCATGCATAGTATGTCTCAATTATCCTAACATAAAATATGCAATTATTTTATCACGACACACGTGGTCCTAAATGATTATATTATCATGCGTCCACCACAATCTATGTGCTATATGAGTCATATCGCAGTAGCTCCGACCATGTACATTATATTTTCGTTCCTTTTTTTATCTTTTGCAATAGGTCACCACGCGAAGCATAAATCAGTTAAAAGGTTATGTTTACACAATACGGTACCGACGATACGTTGAACTTCAAGTGTCGACAGCCGACATTCTGTATAATGGGCGGAATGACTTGCGCAAATCATAATTATGTACTTGTGATACCGCGAGAGAAGGTTGCTGCTGGAAGATCGAGAGCAAGACGTCCAACATGGTGGTGAAGGTCTTTGTCGATGTGCTGTCGCAGCCTTGTCGCTCCGTCATGCTCTTTCTAAAGAACTCGAAAATCCCTCACGAGTTCGTATACGTAGAACTCCTGAAGGGTGCGTATAAAATTGTTCATAGTTTCTGTTCATACATCGGCTCGCCGATGCAATTTAATTGATATACTGTGTATTATTATGCACAGAATATGAGAGCGAGGAGCTCGTTACACCTTTTGTTTGCATCTGTAATTGTTATATCAAAATTGGGAGGGCTCGGGAGGGGAATTGTCTCTGCTTTCCATGAGGAGTGGACGAGGCAAGGTCCAACAGCTGTATATGCAAACGTGATGACCTTACCTGAGGACACCTGTGATCTGCTCAGACCTCTAGCATGATAGCTCATGGTTAGTATTCTCTACAGGAAAGATTCTGTATGCACTTGGCTTCACACAGTTTTACTTTCGAAGTTCAATCACTCTGCGGACATTTATATGTTTATAGTGGGTATATGAGCAGTGAATTTTTCATTTATGATTTCTGCGTTTATAGTGAATGGGATTCAGATAGCGATTTCAGGGTGTATAATTTGAGTTCCAGCTCCACATTTTAATAACCCCAGATTTTTTTTTTTTTTTACATTGACATGCTTGATGCGTAATCCTGAATAGTGCCTGTCCATAACTTTTCCTCGATCCATGCTGTAATGTAGATTAATAGAAAACCAGATGATAATCTCACTCGTGGCATAGCGTACGGACCTGGAACAATCACACGATAAATTGCAGATTAGGATGATGACTTCGTGTGACAAACAGTACAGATAAGATATAATATCTTCAATGATTGATGTAGTGCTTGTCTTTCGGCAAGGGACCGTGGACTTGTAAATGTTTACCATTAGGGAAAAGGTCGATCGTCTGTAAGTTTGATGATCTATGCCGGAGAAATTCACGATTCTCGTATTCGGTAATGGCATTAGTTTCTGTGTGCCACGCATGTATGCACGGGAACAAGAATTTTGATAACAAGCTAATCGGCTACGTCGTGACATGATATCTTACTTATTAAAGTAAAAATACGAAAGTAACGAGACGACCAATGTTTTATTTTAGTCTTACAATAATTTGCCTGATGGCATTTTCATTTAAACATGACTCCCATTATGCAAAGATTAGCTGCAATGGTCACATTAAAATTCATGATGACATGCACCAATGTTGAAATCCATTACAGTATATCAAATGTATGAAATATCATAAAATTAAAGTTTAAAAGATTAATCCCTTCTAAAAAGGTAATTGTTATAAAAACACGACAAAACAACAAACGGTCAACAGTCAACGAAGGATCAGAAGATGTACCGAGATAATGATATACACAGCAAAAAAAGAAAGTAAACACTTTTTCCAGTTCCTATTTTTCATAGAAGATCTTCATAAAAATCATTGTGTCGTAAACCATAATTTATAAAGGTTATCTAATTGGCTATCAACCTGGTAGGTTTATACGAAAGGAAAATATACGCATGAGTGAACACAAACGTTTTTGTCCTCCAAGACACAAAAGTAAAAATTGCAAAAATTCCCATAATGAAATTAATATACAAATGCCCTTCAAGATAACAACGATAGTAAAAGACCAATGTAGCACAATGAGAGACATGAATGAAATAGCAGAAATAAATTTTCGTTCTCTTGTTTCTCTTTATACTCTCAAACATAGTAACATAGTAGGGAAAGTGAAGGGGGAACAGGGGAATTTTCGGTCAACGCAAAGTTTAAATGACACAGGGAGTAAGCCGCAAACCATCTTTGTTACCATTGCTTCTTCTCTTATTTCTTGAATATTGAATTGACAGAAGATTCTTCATTTTCCTCTATTATTTTTTGCATTTCTTTATCTTTGGAGGGTTACAGAGACATAATTGGGATCATAGGTTGATTTTTGTATATCAATTTCCAATTTTTATTGTGTTGAATCTGTCTTTTGTTTCATTGTTATATGGAAGAGCACATGCGCTTGAATAACAACTTGTCCATTATTGCAATTTTTATACCTCCGCCACGAAGTGGTGCCGGAGGCATTATGTTTTCGGGTTGTCCGTCCGTCCGTCCGTCCGTCCGTCCGTCCGTCCGTCCGTCCGTCCGTCCTTCCGTCCGTCCTTCCGTCCGTACTGAATTTTGTGGACAGCATAACTAAAAAACCTTTCGAGGTATCCTAATGAAACTTGGCATGTATGTGTATTAGGGGGTGAAGTTGTGCCTATCAACTTTTGTGTGCACATGCTCAAGGTCAAAGGTCAAAAGGTCAAGGTCAAATACGTAAAATTTCACTATTTCCATCATATCTATGCAATGCCTGAAGATATTTTCTTGAGACTTACTTTATACATGTATTACCCAATTAAGATTCTCTGGTGAAAGTTTTGGGGTCATGAGGTCAAAGGTCAAAAGGTCAAGTAAAAATATTAAAACTTTACTTTTTTTCTCCGTAACTTGGAAATTGTTCAAGGTATCTTCATGGAACATAGTGTGTATACATGTACTGACTGGCAGTGATTATCTAGAGAAGTTAGGGTTCATGGGGTCAAAGGTCAGGGGTCAAAGGTCAAGGGCAACACTTCAAAATTTTACTATTTCCCTCATGTTTATGTAATGCCAGCAGGATTATTTTTGTTTACACTTGGTGTATGCATGTATAACCTAATAGAGATTCTCTGGAAAGTTTTGTTTTCCTTTTTTTTTTTGCCTCAAAGGTCAAAAGGTCAAGGATCAAGTGAAAGTGCTGAACTAACTTTTTCCTCCATATCTCGGAGGTGGCTCAAGTTATCTTGAAACTTACTACATATTTATGCATGTTCTGCCTGACAGTGATTATCTTATGAATTTTAGGGTCAAAGCCCAGATGAAAATGGTAACAATTTACTATTCAATACAGAAATTGCACTTTTTCTCCATACCTTGAAAATTACTCAATGCATAAATGTTTGAATGGGTCAGAGTCAAGTTAAAGTCCTGAAATCCCCAAATACATGCTCTCCTATTCATCCAATTAAACCTAGGTCAAGGTGAACATTCAACACATTTGTGACAAACTTGTCATTTTAATATTTTCCCAGTTTTGTGAAAATGTAATCACACATTGTCCACATGTACTATCTAGACCTATAAGGAGAATCATGCATTATGGCGGAGGCATACCAGTCGCCATAGCGACATTTCTAGTTACTTTTGTGCCTTGGAAGAGAAAAACGAACGTGTTCACTTATGCGTAACGTTTCCCATTTTTATTGACCTGCAAGGTTGATAGCAAATTAAATTACCTGTAACGTATCAGTATATATTAGCTAAACAATCTCTGAGAAAGATGAAGATGAATTTTAAGTGTTTACTTTCTTGTTTTGCTGAGTGTATATAATGTGACCGGGCCCTGTGAAGTTAATCTTGAAATAATAAGAGCCCCTCTGATGTATGCCATGTGTCTCAACGTGTGTCTGATAGTAGTTCTCTAGATTTTCAGTACTTTAGAGTTTAACAGTTTTAGTTGAAAATAGAGATGTTATTTCTTGGTACTTTCACTAAATTCCTCTTGTATTGGCGATTACTATTATTTTTTAGAAAATAGTGTGAAAATGTGATAATTCTCTCCTCAGACGAGCATAAAAAGCCCGAGTTCCAGGCCATCAATCCAATGATGCAGGTTCCTGCAATGAAGGATGGAGACTTCTGTTTATCCGAGAGGTACTTTAGAAACAAATTGACACTTTTGAACGAGCTAAATTCCTTACAAAAAGAGAAAGATTCCCATACCCTTCAATTTCTTCTTTTATTGATTACAGATTGGAGTTCTAAAGAGGGTTTATAAAAATTTGATTGACTGCGATACTTTGGTGTGTGAGATCAGTTCAAATCTTTAAAAAAAAACTATATAGATTTACGTTAACTTCGGCTTCCAAATGAAATAGATAAGCCAAATATACTTTTTCAAATGTTCAGATTCATTCAATGATTCATAGTGGTAAGATCCATTAGTAAAATACTGTCATTCCAACTTATACTTTTTCATTGCAAAACGATGATTTCTCAAAGTGCAATAATAGCAATGAATCCGTTAAATATATTATTGCCCCCCGTGCTCACGAAGTTCGATGCAGCCGATATTAGCTTTCATTGCCTCAAACCGTTCAATTAACCAATTGAAGTCACTAACAGGAGGAAGAACGTTTGAATGTATCACCCACCGATGCTGACACGTTCCCCTATATATTCCAACTTTCATAGTGTTGCCATACTACGGTACTTGGCGATGAAGTACCCGAATGATTACCCGGACAACTGGTACCCAGCGGACATTGAAAAACGCGCGAAGGTGGACGAGTACATGGCCTTCCAGCACCAGGGCATCAGACACCCTCTGGAAGAGCTTGCCTATGAAGAGGTTAGTGGTCAAGGGTGGCGAGATGACTGTGTCAATTGTTTGTGTGCTCGCATTCATGTTGCGTGGTGCGGGACCGAAAATGTGGGTTAGTATTTTAAATTTGGTCCATCGATGAAGCTATGAAATGGTCATATTACGCATCCAAGCAAAAGACCGATTGCTCAGTGATATCTCTGATGGGCAATGTTTTTTAAGGTGACTATATTGCCACTTATATACAGCCAACGGATTCGTCTGGGACACAATGGTTGAGTCCGATGATCTTTCAAACTGAACCGAAAAAGCTCCTCTGAGCCACAACAGAGACTATTACTCACCGTTAATTCTCAAATAAGAACCTAAGAAAATAATGACCAGGTATAACTGCTTTTTTACTTGTCTGAAAGGAAATGAATGATTACATAATGATCAACATGCAAAAACAAATACAGACACACGAAACAGTCCAATTGGGGAATTAAATTTCTCATGAAATTTCATTTATAAAATGTGACCCTTTTGTCTGATGCCGAATGTCGACTTTATAACATGTCATGTTATAATAAAATGATTTTGTATAATTTGAGGACCAATATGAATGGAAAATTATTCCAGTTTCGTTAGGTTACCATCTGTGATATTTCTAAATCTAGATTTTGAATATTCATTAGACAAGACCATCGCAACTGGGCACAAGTAGCTTTAAAACAAAGAATCATACTGTAATTCGAGCAACGTTTGTCTGTATGTCTGTCTGTCTGTCTGTCTGTTTGTCTGTCTATTTGTTCCTCTACTCCCAGGTCCTTGGTCCGATCTCCATCAAACTTAGTGGGTGGATGCAGGTTCATTTTTGGAAAGGTTAAGGTCACCGAGGTCAAAGGTCAAATAACTTTTAATCTTCGTCAGCTGCAATAATCAGAGACCCGATAAGAGGGCGCTATATTGATTTCTTACTTTTCCTACCTTGGCTGCATTGGTACATGCGGTGGCACCTCGGTATGTGCATTATTTTCCCCCAGAAATATCCTCAATAGGGATTTCCCAGGTGTAGGCCTACTTATATGGGGATTCCCCCAGAAATATCATCAATGGGGATTTCCCAAGTGTAGGCCTACTTATGCTTCCAGCAAGTTTGGTCAAGATCGGACCAAGTAGTAGCGCAAAACAGTTATTTGACCTCCGTTGACCTAGTGACCTTGACCATTTCTGGGGGAATCCCCATAGAGGATTTCTGGGCACTGGCTGAAGCCAAACAAGCATGATACATGTACTTCATCATAGCCCCTCCCCCCCCCCCCCCCCCCCGCCCCCCTCTATGCCCCGCTTCGGCTGATTCAGCACTCCACGGGTACAATTGACTAGTATACAAAATACGAGTAAAATCGAATAGACGTGTATTTTTTTCTTACCTCGAAATTTAGTCGAAAGACGTGATTTTTTTTCTCATCCTTGCGAAAAAGCAACTTCCGTCATTTTTACTTAGCAAAAATAAAACTACTTTCAGAGTGTCTATCTGAGGGGGACCTTTCATGACTCATGAGGTGAGCAGTGATACCGTCTTACAAGCTAACATTGATAACTTATGCGATGTGATAAATCGTCATTGTGATTTCCATTTTCTTTGTGCATACTTGCAGGCGTGGCCGTACCCAGTTATGCTGAACAAGCCCATTGATGAGGAAGCGGTCAAGAAGTACCACGAGCACACTAAAGGAAAGTTGGATATCTTCGCCAAGACATGGCTGGGAAAGAAGCCATTCCTCCTCGGAGCGGAAGTCAGCTTTGCTGACGTCATGGCTGTGAATGAGGTAAGGTCAAAGTTCAGCGTTATCATACCATAAATTTTAATAAGAATGTGGTAGAAACGAATAAATACATAAATGACAAATGAAATCACATTTGAATGTAACAAAACAACTGCTTCAATCAACGTGTGAGACAAATGGGCAAAATTGTTAATGTGTTTAGGGATACCAGAAGAAACAAGATATATATTAGGGTAAGAATTAGAGTAAGAAGGAATGCAAGACCACTAAATCATATTATGGTGTAATAAGATTTTGGAGACGTTGCCTTTGTAAAGAATATTTGGCTTGCCAAGAAGAAGAAGGAGGAGGAGAAAAGAACAACAACAGCAACAACAACACACACAGTAAAAACAGCATCAGATGGAACTGGATCGCGTCTTGATAGATTGCTATAAAGTAATCATGACGTTGAGTTTATTCACGGGGTAAAATATAAAAACACGTGGGACCGATTTTTACAATTTATTTTATTTTCACTCTGCATGCAATGAAAAAATATAATACACCAAAGATCAGGACCGAATTAAACTAATAATTTCATATATATATATATATATATATATATATACATATATATTTCAATATACCAACAGTCCAATTATTTTGTTACTCATGATTACATGTATTTCTTAATTTACATTCTTGAAATTATTACAAATCAGTTCTGTTAATGCGTTGTATGTAATTTGCCCTGTTTATTTAATGGAAATGAAAATAAATTTGAATTGAATTGATTTGAATTGAAATCTTTCTTTATGCAACTCGTAATATTATAAATCAGATTAATCTTGCAATGCTTTGAAACATGAACCACCATAGATGATTATATGAAATGGTTTCAGTCTTTTTGCTTTGATATATTCGAGAAGGACTTGTGTAGATTAACCTATACTTATGGAGTCAAAGAATTCTGTCGAAGCAAGAACACGGAGAGCTTATTGGTATAGTATACCCTCTTTATCTCTCATTTTCTCTTAATTTGAACACCGCACATATGACCATGTAGCTGGTACAAAGCACCATCTCTCGAGATCCGGTCACCGATAGCAACGACACTCTCAAGGCCTACATGGAGCGGCTTCGAGACGCATTGAACCCAGTGTTCGACGAGCTCTCCGCTGATGTCTACAAATGGAGGGACGAGTTCATCGCTAAGAACAAGAAGTAGTTCCTTCGACGCTGAGTCCGAATGTGACACATCATTTGTCCCATTCATGTGTGGGATATTTGTTTTATGTCTCCGCCACGATATGTTTAAGGGTTGTCCCTCTCCGTCCTTAATTCATTTTGTAGACGACGTAATTCAGAATCGTTTGAGTTATCCAAGTGAAACTTTGCATAATTCTGAATGTATAAGTGGACGGAGTTGTGCATAATGAACTACTGGGTGCATTTGTTGAAGGTAAAAGTCTTAAGCTCAACATCAAATTTTAAAATTTCACTATTTCACTCTTATTTCGGCATGCCAGAAAGTATTTTTCATGAAACTTAACGTGTACATATGTATGACCAGATGAACATTCTCAAGCGAAAGTTTTAAGCCATAGGGTCAAAAGTCAAATGTCAAGTGAAAATGCGAAAATATCACCTTTTCCTTGATATCTTAGGCTTAAAGTGAAATCTTCATAAAATATTTTACATAAAACTACACATGTACTGCCTTACAATATTTCTCTCTTGTAAATTTTTGGTTTTTGGTCAAAGGTCAAAGGTCAGGTTAAAATGCTTGAATTACACCGTTTAGTGCTGATACACCAATAAATATTTTCTTCATGGCTTGGAAATGACTCAAACTTGACTTACATTTACTACTGCAAAATGAGTCTGTAGGGAAAGATTTAAGCCATAGGGTCAAAGGTCAAGTGAACATTTTCCAAATTTGAAAATGCCTCAAAGTATCATCATGATGCATACTTACCAGATAATGATTATTTGCCAATCATGCAAAACTGTCATCTCACATTGGCAAAGTGTACCCTAGACATATTGGGATAATAAAGCGATATAGGAGCAAAAACCAGTCACCAGCGCAAGGTCTATTCACATTTAATTTTTTTTCCCGGGGGGGGGGGGGGATGGGCTGATGTCTTTGACATTGAAGTGAAAATGACCTGCCAATCAATAATTGTTATGTTAATAATTATTTGAAATTTCCACACTTTTTGGGCTTTTACACTTTTTGTTTTGTCAAGACAGTATTTCAATGTATTACAGCCTTCCGCTTTGAGGAAATTAAGGAGAGCAGTATGTCAAGGGAATGATAGCCATCATCACAATTTGTATACTAGTACACACTACTTAAAAGCTACTCTGTTGTTGCTATTAGCATGTGCAAAGACAAATATTGTATTGTCGTATTGACGTTGCAGGACAGGAGATTATATCACACCCACTGATTTTTTGAGAAGGGTAGGAGTGATCAAATCGGGGCCAGGGCTTTTCTTATCCTGCAACTGCATGATTCCCCTGTAAACTTCCTGAGATGAAATTGAAATGGAGCAAAGTTGAGGTAGAGGATCATTACGTTGTCATGCACTCGGACCTTCTGGCAACACACATGGAGGAGGGTAGATTGACTCAAAAAATACTCCAAAGCTGTTAGCTATGTCACTATTCTTATTGATGACTTCCCCATCTATACAAGTAGAATTGGAGGAGATGCACTTTTCTTCCTAGATCTGACGTATGCGAAGAAATGCTTCCTGTTCTCTGGAAGGGCAAAGAGAGTACTTACATATCAACATACAGTAGCTCGCGCTGATCGCATTCTTTGTTTCATTGCCTTAAATATTCAACATCCATCTTATTCAGTGATTTTTTAAGGATATAACCCTAATCCTTCATTTGCACCAGTTATAAATGGATGGATAAGAAAAAATAGCATTAACTCAGAGACAGATTTACCCCGATCTAGATTTGGCATAATCTTGTATCTTAAATGTTCTTTTGTGTATCTTCTGTATAAAACTGATTTATGATTTCTGAAAATAACTTAGATTCCAATTCTACATGATTTGTAACAACGGTGTATACGCGCCTACAGGCCTTATTGGCTTTTTATGTGTACACCATTTTCCATTTTACTTGTTGCGTGCTGTAATCTGGAACAATTTATGACTGTAGTTCTGATGTCGTTGTGGTTCCTTTTATATGTCATTGTTTTTTATGTTTTTCTGTAACACTGAATGCTTCATATTTTTGATTGTGATTGAAAATGAAATAAACGAATTGAACTGAATTGAATTGAATTAAATTTCATGATTTCGATCTGAATGAAATATTGAGACACGGTGTGTGCTATATTATTCCAAGCACTTTCTTCTAATGATTTTTCACCTTACAATACAATTTGTGAAGTTTATTCCACAGGGCCCTGTTTTATGAAGAGTTATAATTGATTATATAGTTGATTTCTATCATAAGTCTATGGCAGCCTGTGTGGTATTCTTTTGATAAAACGGGGCCCTGGTATAATGTCCCCGTTTTAAAAGGCTCTTGCATTCGTTCATATACATCTAGCTGAGTTCGTAACTGTAGCTGAACGATTCAACTATACTATGAACGTAAATTCAAACCTCAGGCATGATATTCGAAAACCTTTTGTAAGAGACAAGCCAAGCGTTGGTTCCCATTACACATAGTCACTTTGGATCTCTTACACTCTACACAGACTATATGGGTTACGCAGTTAACGCATAATCTCCGCTCCTTGTCTGTAACGGTGGTACGAGTGTATACTTCCAAAAGCCTCCGTATACAGTTATGTTGTTGGGTATTTGTTTTTTATCATTCACTAAATTTTGGTTCAACGCTTGCATTTATACAGTATGCTGGGCCCTTGTGAAATTTACTCGATTAACAAAATCACAAAGGACTGCGTATAATTCACGTGACAGTATTTCAAATCTTTGTACATTAACTCATATTAAAATCTTACTTATAAATTGTTGCTGTTTTTTTTCTTTTTATTAGGCTAATAAGTTCAATCCGGCGTTAGTCGCGGATAATACAGAGACCAAAGACTGAAGTTATAGGGGATTCGGTTGACAAGGTCAAGTTTACAACATGTCTAATCAGTTAATACATGTAATAATAAGTAAATAATAATAAGTATATTTCAAGCAATTTGCTCAAGGAGGTCTCAAGAAAATATTAGCCTATATACAGTGGACTCCCGTTATAACGAAGTCCTCGGGACTGGCAGTTTTCTTTCAGTATATCGAAATGTCGATGTAACCGAACAAATAGACAATAAAAATACATACAGCGGATAATGTTGCAGCCTGAATTTTTACTTCGTTGTAACGGAATTACGTTATAACCGAGTTCCTTATAACGGGAGTGCACTGTACATTTATACATCGCATGCCACTGACCTCACTCTATTCACGACGGTACTTCATGAAATCAAAGCTTATGAAATCGCCTCGTGCTTTACGCCTTTGTTGAATTATTCAGGGCAACGGTGTTGGTCATGATATCGTCCTCAAACGTTGACAGACTCAAGAATATCCGCCCTTTAACTATTCAGCATTTTATAACTTTTGTGAAATCACCCTACCACCCTAACAGTCTGAAAGAAAATGTAAACATTTAATACGAACAAAGTGGAAACATCGTAATCTGAGCTGAGTGATGTGATAGATTTAGCAGTATCGTCTCTAGAAAAAAAAAACATCACGCATAAACACACACACTCACACACACACACACACACACACACACACACATATATATATATATATATATATATATATATATATATATATATATAATATTATATATTGTATATTGGGAGATATGAGAAAGGAAGGAGAAATCGGTGCGTAGCTTTGACATCATTGTTTCTCTCACTGTTCCTCCTTTCCGGAAAAGTGCAAGAGTTGAATATATATATATATATATATATATATATATATATATATATAATACAGTACATTTATAAGGCGATTAATACGGATGTTTCTAAGCGCACGGTTTACCGGGAAAATTAATATTTAGACCAAAATAATACAAAAATACCAAAATTCAAATACAAAAAAAAATAGATACAGTGTATAAATGCGATAAGTAGTGAAAAATCAAAATCAGTGTACACCTCCATCGACCGACCCACAACTGGACCATTCCAAAGGACTATATATAGGATTATATACATATATATTATACAATGTAAATATGATTATATGAAACATATTTAACCGCTCTCTTATCCCTCTTGGTAGCATTTGAATCATGCTCTCCACTATCATTTTTTTTTTACATTTGTATTAGCTACTATGATAGAACATAAAAGGTATTGGTTACATATTTTGGAACAGTGATGTAGAAAATGTTCGATTTATCACATTTGATGCATATGTGTAGCTCAGTTGTATCACAAAACGTCCTACCATATATAAAATTTGCAGTACAATCTAAAATATAAGGAGCTATCACTATTTTTCTCAAGAAACCATAATTGTAGACGGTTATTCTGGAAACAATGTTATCATAACTATTGTTCACATTTTGTATATCTAACAATACTTAACATCGATTATATGATTAGAATTATTACATTGGTTGTTTCTATCCTTAACTCACATTAATTTTTAGAACTATTTTGAAGCACTAAAGCTGGGTTTTTGTTTCATCTGCAACTGGTATATAATGCCTTTAACTAATCTAGATTAACATATTTTATTATGATGACATAACAAAATGCACGTTGCTTGCTTGTTAGCTGATGAAACCCGGGAGTGCCCCCCCCCCCCCCCCCACCAACACACACACACTTTTGAAAACTTGGCGTCGGCTATGTATCACGCGAATCAAAGCAGGCATTAAGTTGATCTGCCGCGTATGAAAGTGAAAGCCGTCAAAAGCATAGTTTCATTAGATAACATTTTAGTGGCCTTTTACGGCAGGTGGCCGCTATTGACAGATAGCCGCTAATGCAGGTTTTACAATGTAAGCATGTGTGCGGCCGTGTCGTGTTTGTGTGTGTGCCAGTATGTGTATGCACGCATGCATAATATATCTCAATTATCCTAATATAAAATATGCAATAAGTTTATCGCGACACACGTAGGCCTATATGATTATATTAACATGCGTCCACCACAATCTATATGCTATATCATATCGCAGTAGCTCCGACCCTGTATACGTTGTATTTTCGTTGCTTTTTTAATCTTTTGCAATATGTCACCACGCGAAGCATAAATCAGTTAAAAGGTTATATTTACATAACACCGACGGTACGTTGAACTTCAAGTGTGGGCAGCCGACATTCTGTAGTGGCAGCGGAATGACTTGCGCAAATCATATGTACGTGTGATACCGCGAGAGAAGGTTGCTGCACATTACTGTATTCTACCTGCTGGAAGATCGAGAGCAAGACGTCCAACATGGTGGTGAAGGTCTTTGTCGATGTGCTGTCGCAGCCTTGTCGCTCCGTCATGCTCTTTCTAAAGAACTCTAAAATCCCTCACGAGTTCGTCCACGTAGAACTCCTGAAGGGTGCGTATAAAATTGTTCATAGTTTCTGTTCATATAAAAATGGCTCGCGGATGCAGTTTAATTGATCTACTGTGTATTATTATGCACAGAATATGAGAGCGAGGAGCTCGTTACACCTTTTGTTTGCATCTGTAATTGTTATATCAAAATTGGGAGGGGCTCGGGAGGGGGAATTGTCTCTGCTTCCCATGAGTAGTGGACGAGGCAAAGTCCAACAGCTGTAAATGCAAACGTGATGACCTTACCTGAGGACACCTGTACTCCGCTCAGAACTCTAGCATATAGCTTGTGGTTTGTACAGGAAAGATGGCATCTGCATGCACTTGGCTTCACACAGTTTTACTTTCGAAAGTCACTCTGTGCTGACATTATGCAGTGGCTAGTGGGTATATTCGCAGTGAATTTTGCGTTTATGATTTCGGCGTTTAGTATAGTGAATGGGATTCAGGTAGAGATTTCAGAGTGTAGTATGGAGTTCCAGGCTTCCAGCTCCACATTTTAATAACACCAGATTTGCTTCTTTTTTTGATTGACTCATTGACATGCTTGATGCTTAATCCTGAATAGTGCATGTCCATATTTCCTCGATCCAAGCTGTAATGTACATTAATAAAAAAAAACAGATGATAATCTCACTCCTGGCATCGATAGCGTACGGACCTGGAACAATCATTACACGATGAATTGCAGATTATCATATGATGATGACTTCCTGTGACAAACAGTATACAGATAAGATGAATATCTTCGATGATTGATGTAGTGCTGTCATTCATTCAAGCGTGTGCCTTATCTTCCGGCAAGGTACCATGGACTTGTAAATGTTTACCATCAGGGAAAAGGTCGTCTGCATGTTTGATTATCAGTATGCCCGAGAAATTCATAATTCTCGTATACGGTGGCATTGGTTTCTGTGTGCCATGCATGTATTCACGGGAACAGGAATTTTGATAACAAGCTAATCGGCTACGTCGTGACATGAAATCTCGCTTATTAAAGTAACATACGAAAGTAACGAGACGACCAATGTTTTATTTTAGTCTTACAATAATTTGCCTGGTTGCACTTTCATTTAAAGGGGATGGCTAGTAGCTGACCAGTGGGAATCAGTGGGAATGCTGGGGGATGATTGTTCCAATCCTTGTGGGATTCATTTAAGAGTACATTATATATGTATTGTTGTGTGAAAATTATTTGCTTCAGAATGGTCTCATATTCAAGTAATGTGCAGTTTAATGTTTCCAGGTTAGCATGCCTGTACAGTGACGGGGCGATCGTTAACGATCGTTAACGATCGTAACGTGCAATCACTTAAATGAATCCCACAAGGACTGGAACAATCATCCCCCAGCATTCCCACTGATTCCCACTGATTCCCACTGATCAGTTGCCAGCCATCCCCTTTAAACATGATTCCCATTATGCAAAGAATAGCTGAAATGGTCACATTAAAACTCATGATGGCATGCACCAATGTTGAAATCCTTTACAGTATATCAAATGCATGAAATATCATGAAATTAATGATTAAAAGATTAATCCCTTCTAGAAAGGTAATTGTTCTAAAAACACGACAATACCTAACAAACGGTCAACAGTCAACGAAGGATCAGAAGATGTGCCGAGATAATGCTATACACTCAGCAAAAAAGAAGAAGAAAGTAAACACTTTTTCCAGTTCATATTTTCATAGATCTTCATAAAAATCATTGTGTCATATACCATATAAAAGGTTATTTAATTGGCTATCAACCTGGTAGGTTTATACAAAAGATAACAATGATAGTAAAAGACCAATGTAGCGCAATGAGAGACATGAATGAAATAGCAGAAATAAATTTTCGTTCTCTTGTTTCTCTTTATACTCTCAAACATAGTAACATAGTGGGGAAAGTGAAGGGGAAACATGGGAATTTTCTGTCAACTCAAAGTTTAAATGACACAGGGAGTAAGCCGCAAAGGTGATAACATGGACAGAATTTCTTTATTTCTTTTAAGAAATTAAAGCATTCATTAGACAAATTCAAGAACCAAATATTATTTTCAAATTTTCTTAAATTGGAGTAGCATTTCAAATTTTTACCATCTTTGTTACCATTGCTTCTTCTCTTATGTCTTTTGAATATTGAAATGACGGAAGATTCTTCATTGTCCTCCGTTATTTTTTGCATTTCTTTATCTTTGGAGGGTTACGGAGACATAATGGGGATCATAGTTTGATTTTTATAAATCAATTTGCAATTTTTATTGTGTTGAATCTGTCTTTTGTTTCATTGTTATATGGAAGAGCACATGCGCTTGAATAACAACTTGTCCATTTTTGCAATTTTTACTTTTGTGCCTTTTTTTTTTTGAGAAAAATGAACGTGTTCACTCATGCGTAACGTTTCCTTTTTTATTGACCTGCTAGGTTGAAAGCCAATTAAACTACCTTTAACATAGTATATAAAACATCAATATTAGCCAAATAATCTATGAGAAAGATGAAGTTAAAAAAGTGTTTACTTTCTTGTTTTGCTGAGTGTATATAATGTGACCCGGGCCTTGTGAAGTTAATCGTGAAATGAGCCCCTCTGCTGTATGCCATGTGTCTCAACGTGTGTCTGATAGTAGTTCTCTAGATTTTCAGTACTTTAGAGTTTAACAGTTTTAGTTGAAAATAGAGATGTTATTTCTTGGTACTTTCACTAAATTCCTCTTGTATTGGCGATTACTTTTATTTTTTAGAAAATAGTGTGAAAATGTGATAATTCTCTCCTCAGACGAGCATAAGAAGCCCGAGTTCCAGGCCATCAATCCAATGATGCAGGTTCCTGCAATGAAGGATGGAGACTTCTGTTTATCCGAGAGGTACTTTAGAAACAAATTGACACTTTTGAATGAGCTAAATTCTTACAAAAAGAGAGAGATTTCCATACCCTTGAGTTTCTTCTTTTATTGATTACAGATTGGAGTTCTACTTATAAAGGGTTTATAAAATTTGATTGACGGCGATACTTTGGTGTGTGAGATCAGTTCAAATCTTAAAAAACCGCAACTATATAGATTTATGTTAACTTCGGTTTCCAAATGAAATAGATAAGCCAAATATACTTTTTCAAATGTTCAGATTCATTCAATGATTCATAGTGGTAAGATCCATTAGTAAAATACTGTCATTCCAACTTATACTTTTTCATTGCAAAACGATGATTTCTCAAAGTGCAATAAAAGCAATGAATCCGTTAAATACATATTTGACCCCCGTGCTCTCGAAGTCCGATGCAGCCGATATTAGCTTTCATTGCCTCAGACCGTTCCATTAACCATGCAATTAATATCACATAACAGGAGGAAGAAAGTTTGAATGTATCACCCACCGATGCTGACACGTTCACCTATATATATTCCAACTTTCACAGTGTTGCCATACTACGGTACTTGGCGATGAAGTACCCCAATGATTACCCGGACAACTGGTACCCAGCGGACATCGAAAAACGCGCGAAGGTGGACGAGTATATGGCTTTCCACCACCAGGGCATCAGACAACCTCTCGAAGAGCTTGCCATGGAAGAGGTTAGGTGGTCACGGGTTGCGAGAGGATTGTACCAATGGTTTGTGTGCTCGCATTCATGTTGCGTGGTGCGGGACCGAAAATGCGGGTTAGAATTTTGAATTTCGTCCATCGAGAAAGCTATGAAATGGTCATATTTATTACGCATCCAAGCAAAAGACCGACTGCTCAGTGATATCTCTGATGGGCAATGATATTTGAGGTGACTATATTGCCACTTATATACAGCCAACGGATTCATGTCTGGAACACAATGGTCGAGTCCTATAATCTTTCAAACTGAACCGAAAAAGCTCCTCTAAGCCACAACAGAGACCGTTAATTCTCAAATAAGAACATAAAAAAATAATGACGAGGTATAACTACTTTTTACTTGTCTGAAAGGAAATGAATGATTATACAATGACATGCAAAAACAAATGCAGACACACGAAATAGTTCAATCGGGGGAGTTAAATTTTTCATGAAATTTCATTTATCAAATGTGACCCTTTTGTCTGATGCCGAATGTCGACTTTAAAACATCTCATGTTATAATGAAATGATTTTGTATAATTTGAGGACCAATATGAATGAAAAATTGTTCTAGTTTCGTTAGGTTACCATCTGCGATATTTCTAAATCCCGCGTTAGATTTTGAATATTCATTATACAAGACCATCGCAACTGGGCACAGGTAACTTTAAAACATAAACAATATACGAAATACGAGTGAAATCGAATAGACGTATACTTTTTTTTCTTACCTCGAAATGGAGTCGAAAGATGTAATTTCTTATCCTTGCGAAAAAGCAACTTCCGTCATTCTTACTTATCAAAAATTTACCTAGACTCTCACGGTGTCTATCTGAAGGTGACCTTGTATGACTCATGAGGTAATCGAGCAGTGGTACCGTCTTACAAGCTAACATTAATACTTCGATGTGATAAATCGTTATTGTGCAATGTGATTTCCATTTTCTTTTGGTATACTTGCAGGTGTGGTACCCATTTATGCTGAACAAGCCCATTGATGAGGAAGCGGTCAAGAAATACCACGAGCACACTAAGGGAAAGTTGGATATCTTCGCCAAGACATGGCTGGGAAAGAAGCCATTCCTCCTCGGAGAGGAAGTCAGCTTTGCTGACGCTTTGGCTGTTAATGAGGTAAGGTCAAAGTTCATCGTCAACATTTCATACAGTTTAATAAGAATGTGGCAGAAACGAATAAATACATAAATGACTAATGAAATCACATTTGAATGTAACAAAACAACTGCTTCAATCAACGTGTGAGACAAATGGGCAAAATTGTTAATGTGTTTAGGGATACCAGAAGAAACAAGATATATATTAGGGTCAGAATTAGAGTAAGAAGGAACGCAGGACCACTAAATCATATTATGGTGTAATAAGATTTTGGAGACGTTGCATTTGTAAAGAATATTTGGCTTGCCAAGACAGCCTGCAAGAAGAAGAAGGAGGAGGAGGGAAAAAAAACAACAACACACATACTAAAGAATGTATATTATATATATATATATATATATATATAGATAATTACGTATATGAAATGGTTTCAGTCTTTTTGCTCTGATAAGATTCGAGAAGGACTTGAGTAGATAAACCTATACTTATGGAGTCAAAGAATTCTGTCCAAGCAAGAACGCGGACAGCTTGTTGGTATAGTATGTCCTCTTATTCTCTCATTTTCTCTCAATTTGAACACCGCACATATGACCATGTAGCTGGTACAAAGCACCATCTCTCGAGATCCGGTCACCGATAGCAACGACACTCTCAAGGCCTACATGGAGCGGCTTCGAGACGCATTGAACCCAGCGTTCGACGAGCTCTCCGCTGATATCTACAAATGGAGAGACGAGTACATCGCTAAGAACAAGAAGTAGTTCCTTCGACGCTGAGTCCGAATGTGACACATCATTTGTCCATTCATGTGTGGGATATTTGTTTTATATCTCCGCCACGATATGTTTTAGGGTTGTCCCTCTCCGTCCTTAATTTATTTTGTAGACGACGTAATTCAGAACCGTTTGAGTTATCCAACTGAAACTTGACATAATTCTGGATGTATAAGTGGACGGAGTTGTGCATGATGAACTACTGGGTGCACGTGTTGAAGGTAAAAGGTCTTAAGGTCAACATCAAATTTTAAAATTTCGCTATTTCACTCTTATTTCGGCATACCAGAAAGTATTTTCATGAAACTTAATGTATACGTATGTATGACCAGATGAAAATTCTCTATAGGGAAAGTTTTGAACCATAGGGTCAAAAGTCAAAGGTCAAGTGAAAATGCGAAAATATCACATTTTCCTCGATGTCTTAAGGCTTAACATAAAATTAAGTATACATAGAATTATTATACATGCATTGCCATAAAGTTATTTTCTCTTGTAAGTTTTTGGTCATTGGTTAAAGGTCAAAGGTACTAAGTAATTTATGAAATTTAATTTAATTACACCGTTTAGTAGTGATACACCAATTACTAGTAGCATTTTCTTCATTCCTTGGAAATGACTGAAACTTGATATCCACTCACTACTGCACAATGATTCTGATAGGGAAAGATCTAAGCCATGGGGTCAAAGGACAAGTGAAAATTTTCTATAAGCTGTAATTTGAAAATGACTCGAAGTCTTGCAATGAAAACTTATGTGTTTTGCCAGATTATGGTTATTTGCCAATCATGTAAAACTGTCTTTTTCACATTGGCAAAATGTACAGTAGAGATATTGGGAAATTATGCGATATAACGAGCAAAAACCAGTCGCAATAGCAACATTTCATTTCTTTTACCCCCCCCCCCCTTTTTTTTGGGGGGGGGGGGGCGGGGTTGTCTCCGACATTGAAGTCAAAATGACATGCCAATCGAATTATTATTGTGTTGATATTCATTCGAAATTTCCGCACTTGATGGGATTTTACACTTTTTTTTTTCAAGACAGTATTTCGATGAATTACGGCCTTCCGCCTTGAGGAAGTTAAGCAGAGCAGCATGTTAAGTGAATCATAGCCATCACCACAAAAAAGCTATACTCCGGCGTGTAATATGTTGCTCCTTTTAGCAAGTGCAAGGATATCGTCATCTAGAAACGTTTTCAAGTTCATATTTTTTAAAAGATTTATATAAAGGATTCAAAAGTACTTAAATCATGTAAAAAAAATCCATAGAAAGTCTTCATGATTTAAAAGACAGTATTTCCTGGTAGCTTCCATAAAAGATCAGATGCGAGGTTATTCTATGAAAATGATTCTTATGTCACATGTTTTCACATGACACAAAGTACCATAGTACTCTGTATCAATATGCGTTCCGAAAGCACCCACTGAATTCTGAAATCCCAATATAAAGACTTTGATTGCACAAAGTTGTCTCATGAATCTGATTATTTCCCTTGAGTTCAATATGTAAATGTTTTAATGTTGATTATATATTATATATATATATATATATATATATATATATATATATATAATGTGTATTATGTATATATGTATGTATATTGAAGTTGTATTGTCCGATCAATTTGTTTCCCACTGGATTACAGAATCACATTCCTGTAAATTAACTTCCAAGAAATCTGTTTATTGGTTAATTTCAAACATGATTGCATGTCATTACAATGCAATATTCCATTTTAGCTAAATATTTATGTGTGTGATACGTTCAGTATGTCACATTGATTTTATCTACATCGTTACAACTCTCACACACGTATATAAAATTCACACCAGGTCATAGACAAATTGAACTTGATAAAACACATTTATTTTCTTTGGATAAATTTTGGTGTCGATATGTTTTTACCTTGAGTATCTTTAGGTATATTGTCTGATCAGGGAGGTGGGGTCGACCTTTGGATGTAGCCGTCAAAACAGGACCGTCGGATCAAGTGTCAACGCAGGATTCTTAGTATCGGATTATACGTTTCCTTTGGCGCAATAACACTAAACACACAGGAAAATATTCAGCATCGTTTTACAATTACAGCAAATCATGAATGTGACCATTGATCAGTGTTCAGACTGGGTATATTGTCATGTGAATTTATTAGACGCCTCGCCTGTTACCATTTTATAATCAATACCTGAAGAAGCAGAAAGAAAAGCAATAGGATGCCCTATATACTGACCACATACATGTACATGACAAGAACATGTACGACGTGACAGATTTTTTACCCTTGCCTTAAATATTCAAGCCATCTTATTCTGTGATTTTTTTTTGTTGTGGATATAACCCTAATCCTTCATTTTCACCACTTATAAACGGATGGATAAGAAAAAATAGCATTAACTCTGAGACAGATCTATCCCAATCTAGATTTGACATTATCTTGTATCTTAAATTTCATGATTTCGATCTGAATGAAATATCTAGACACTGTGTGTGCTATATTATTCCAAGCACTTTCTTCTAATGATTTTTCACCTTTCAGTACAATTTGTGAAGTTTATTCCAGAGGGCCCTGTTTTATGAAGAGTTATAATTGATTATATAGTTGATTGCTATGATAAGTCTATAGCAACCTGTGTGGTATTCTTTTGATAAAACGGGGCCGTGGTATAATGTCCCCGTTTTAAAAAGGCTCTTTTGCATGGTGTTGAAAACATCTACCAGAGTTCATCACTGTAGCTGAACGATTAAACTATATACAAGGAACGTAAATTCAAACCTCTGGCATGATATTCGAAAACCTTTTGTAAGAGACAAGCCAACCATTAGTTCCCATTACACGTGGTCACTTAAGATCTCTTCCACTCATCACAGACTATTGGTTATGCAGTTTACGCATATCTCAGCTCCTTTAGCGTGTATGGTGGTACAAGTGTATTTTTTTCAAAAGCCTCCGTATATGATTATGTTGCTGGGTATTTGTTTTTTTATCATTCACTGAATTTTGGTTCAACGCTTGCATTTATACAATATGATGTAGGCCCTTTGTCAAATTTACTTGATAAACAAAATCACAAAGGACTGAGTATATAATTCACATGATAGTATTTCAAATCTTTGTACATTAACTCAAATTAAAATCTTACTTATAAATTGTTGCTGTTTTTTTATTTTTTAGGCTAATAAGTTGAATCCGGCGTTACTTCAGTAGTCGCCAATAATATAGAGACCAGACACTGAAGTTATAGGGGATTCTGTCGACAAGGTCAAGTTTACAACATGTCTAATCAGTTAATACA